>NC_058083.1:501120294-501444769 GCF_014858855.1 Bufo gargarizans | reverse complement strand
CTTTTAGGGATAGATTCAAATAGCTCTGGATATAGCAGGAACCACTAAATTATGAAATTGCTAAATTGGGAATTGTACTTCAACCCAGAACAAAAAAATGTGCTTTGACGGGCACTAAATAACTTTCCCAGCTACAACAGGACAGACGGTAACGAGAGATTTAGAGGGATTTAAATTTGAGGCCTAGTATTTAGGCGCTGGGTGACCGGTATGGATTTAGTGACAGAATTAGACTTGGAAATGCACAGAAGCGTGTGTGTGAAGTTATTCTGAATGACCCTATGTGCACCTTCAATATTATATACCCTTTTAGGGATAGATTTCAAATAGCTCTGATATAGCAGAAACCACTAAATTATGAAATTGCTAAATTGGGAATTGTACTTCAACCCAGAACAAAAAATGTGCTTTGACGGACACTAAATATCTTGCCCAGCAACAACAGTACAGCGGTGGGTAACGAGAGATTTAGAGGGATTTAAATTTGAGGCCTAGTATTTAGGCGCTGGGTCACCGGTATGGATTTAGTGACAGAATTAGACTTGGAAATGCACAGAAGCGTGTGTGTGAAGTTATTCTGAATGACCCTATGTGCACCTTCAATATTATATACCCTTTTAGGGATAGATTTCAAATAGCTCTGATATAGCAGAAACCACTAAATTATGAAATTGCTAAATTGGGAATTGTACTTCAACCCAGAACAAAAAATGTGCTTTGACGGACACTAAATATCTTGCCCAGCAACAACAGTACAGCGGTGGGTAACGAGAGATTTAGAGGGATTTAAATTTGAGGCCTAGTATTTAGGCGCTGGGTCACCGGTATGGATTTAGTGACAGAATTAGACTTGGAAATGCACAGAAGCGTGTGTGTGAAGTTATTCTGAATGACCCAATGTGCACCTTCAATATTATATACCCTTTTAGGGATAGATTTCAAATAGCTCTGATATAGCAGAAACCACTAAATTATGAAATTGCTAAATTGGGAATTGTACTTCAACCCAGAACAAAAAATGTGCTTTGACGGACACTAAATATCTTGCCCAGCAACAACAGTACAGCGGGTAACGAGAGATTTAGAGGGATTTAAATTTGAGGCCTAGTATTTAGGCGCTGGGTGACAGGTATGGGTTTAGTGACAGAATTAGACTTGGAAATACACAGTAAGCGGTGTGTGTGAAGTTATTCTGAATGACCCTATGTGCACCTTCAATATTATATACCCTTTTAGGGATAGATTTCAAATAGCTCTGATATAGCAGAAACCACTAAATTATGAAATTGCTAAATTGGGAATTGTACTTCAACCCAGAACAAAAAATGTGCTTTGACGGACACTAAATATCTTGCCCAGCAACAACAGTACAGCGGTGGGTAACGAGAGATTTAGAGGGATTTAAATTTGAGGCCTAGTATTTAGGCGCTGGGTCACCGGTATGGATTTAGTGACAGAATTAGACTTGGAAATGCACAGAAGCGTGTGTGTGAAGTTATTCTGAATGACCCAATGTGCACCTTCAATATTATATACCCTTTTAGGGATAGATTTCAAATAGCTCTGATATAGCAGAAACCACTAAATTATGAAATTGCTAAATTGGGAATTGTACTTCAACCCAGAACAAAAAATGTGCTTTGACGGACACTAAATATCTTGCCCAGCAACAACAGTACAGCGGTAACGAGAGATTTAGAGGGATTTAAATTTGAGGCCTAGTATTTAGGCGCTGGGTGACAGGTATGGGTTTAGTGACAGAATTAGACTTGGAAATACACAGTAGCGGGTGTGTGTGAAGTTATTCTGAATGACCCAATGTGCACCTTCAATATTATATACCCTTTTGGGATAGATTTCAAATAGCTCTGATATAGCAGGAACCACTAAATTATGAAATTGCTAAATTGGGAATTGTACTTCAACCCAGAACAAAAAATGTGCTTTGACGGACACTAAATATCTTGCCCAGCAACAACAGTACAGCGGGTAACGAGAGATTTAGAGGGATTATAAATTTGAGGCCTAGTATTTAGGCGCTGGGTCACCGGTATGGATTTAGTGACAGAATTAGACTTGGAAATGCACAGAAGCGTGTGTGTGAAGTTATTCTGAATGACCCTATGTGCACCTTCAATATTATATACCCTTTTAGGGATAGATTTCAAATAGCTCTGATATAGCAGAAACCACTAAATTATGAAATTGCTAAATTGGGAATTGTACTTCAACCCAGAACAAAAAATGTGCTTTGACGGACACTAAATATCTTGCCCAGCAACAACAGTACAGCGGTGGTAACGAGAGATTTAGAGGGATTTAAATTTGAGGCCTAGTATTTAGGCGCTGGGTGACAGGTATGGGTTTAGTGACAGAATTAGACTTGGAAATACACAGTAGCGGGTGTGTGTGAAGTTATTCTGAATGACCCAATGTGCACCTTCAATATTATATACCCTTTTAGGGATAGATTTCAAATAGCTCTGATATAGCAGGAACCACTAAATTATGAAATTGCTAAATTGGGAATTGTACTTCAACCCAGAACAAAAAATGTGCTTTGACGGACACTAAATATCTTGCCCAGCAACAACAGTACAGCGGTAACGAGAGATTTAGAGGGATTTAAATTTGAGGCCTAGTATTTAGGCGCTGGGTGACAGGTATGGGTTTAGTGACAGAATTAGACTTGGAAATACACAGTAGCGGTGTGTGTGAAGTTATTCTGAATGACCCAATGTGCACCTTCAATATTATATACCCTTTTAGGGATAGATTCCAAATAGCTCTGATATAGCAGGAACCACTAAATTATGAAATTGCTAAATTGGGAATTGTACTTCAACCCAGAACAAAAAATGTGCTTTGACGGACACTAAATATCTTGCCCAGCAACAACAGTACAGCGGTAACGAGAGATTTAGAGGGATTTAAATTTGAGGCCTAGTATTTAGGCGCTGGGTGACAGGTATGGGTTTAGTGACAGAATTAGACTTGGAAATACACAGTAGCGGGTGTGTGTGAAGTTATTCTGAATGACCCAATGTGCACCTTCAATATTATATACCCTTTTTGGGATAGATTTCAAATAGCTCTGATATAGCAGGAACCACTAAATTATGAAATTGCTAAATTGGGAATTGTATTTCAACCCAGAACAAGAAATGTGCTTGAACGGACACTAAATAACTCGCCCAGCTACAGCACTAGGGACAGATTTAGCTGGATATAAATTTGAGGCCTAGTATTTAGGCGCTGGGTGACCGGTATGGATTTAGTGACAGAATTAGACTGGGATATGGCCAAAAAATAAACAGACTATTGCTGGTTAAATGCACTTGGTGTGACAGCTTCACCCTGATGTAGGCTTTAGCCAAAAAACAACCACACCATTGAGGGTTAAATGCACTTGGTGACAGGCGCAGCTTGCCCCTGATTTTGTATATGGCCAAAAAATGAACAGACTATTGCTGGTTAAATGCACTTGGTGTGACAGCTTCACCCTGATGTAGGCTTTAGCCAAAAAACAACCACACCATTGAGGGTTAAATGCACTTGGTGACAGGCGCAGCTTGCCCCTGATTTTGTATATGGCCAAAAAATGAACAGACTATTGCTGGTTAAATGCACTTGGTGTCACAGCTTCACCCTGATGTAGGCTTTAGCCAAAAAACAACCACACCATTGAGGGTTAAATGCACTTGGTGACAGGCGCAGCTTGCCCCTGATTTTGTATATGGCCAAAAAATGAACAGACTATTGCTGGTTAAATGCACTTGGTGTGACAGCTTCACCCTGATGTAGGCTTTAGCCAAAAAACAACCACACCATTGAGGGTTAAATGCACTTGGTCGCAGCTTGTGCTGGCGCACCACAAGACACAAAATGGCCGCCGATCACCCCAGAAAAATGAGACTGACAAACGGTCTGTGCAGCCTAAAAACAGTGAGCAATTGAGGATCAGCAGCTCAATGATCCACAGCTGCAGATCGATCAGTTAATCAAGTCCTTTGGAGGAGTTAATCTGCCTAATCTCGCCCTACTGTCGCAGCCGCAACCTCTCCCTACGCTAATCAGAGCAGAGTGACGGGCGGCGCTATGTGACTCCAGCTTAAATAGAGGCTGGGTCACATGGTGCTCTGGCCAATCACAGCCATGCCAATAGTAGGCATGGCTGTGATGGCCTCTTGGGGCAAGTAGTATGACGCTTGTTGATTGGCTGCTTTGCAGCCTTTCAAAAAGCGCCAAGAAAGCGTCACAAAAGCGCCAAGAAAGCGACGAACACCGAACCCGAACCCGGACTTTTACGAAAATGTCCGGGTTCGGGTCCGTGTCACGGACACCCCAAAATTCGGTACGAACCCGAACTATACAGTTCGAGTTCGCTCATCCCTATTCGCAAACATTGGCCTATTGTCACTACCAGAGCTTTGAGACGTTCTCACAGCTCTGTGTCTCCACCCCTGTGATGATGTCACTTAGGGTTTGGAGGTTTTCTCACTGTTCTGTTTCTCCGCCCCTGTGATGAGGTCTTACTCCCAGCTGTCTCTCCTGCGTTTGATTTCTCTGCCTTTAAATCACCCCTCCTCCTATTGCAGGGCGTGGATTATATCTCTCTTTTCAGTTGTAGCTCTGCCTTGAGTATCTTCACTTCTTTAGCTACTAGTTCTCTGGACCTGTGTTCTGCTGCTGCAAGCACTCCGGATATTGCCAGCGGTCCTTGGATCCGTCTTCTCTGCGGCTGCAGCTCCATCAGCTAAGTGTGCAGACTTTGTTATGTACCTGGTGATTTCCTGACTGGATCTGAGGTGGCCCCGGTTCCCTCCATGTTCTGTGCAGGGCATCGGTGGCCGTGCCCCTTCCACTATTGTAGGGGTTACAGGGCTCATCAGTCTAAGGTACGCGGGCATGCCTCGTTCCACCATTTGGATCCGGGCATGTGCTTTAGCAGCATAGGGAGAGTGTTGAGGGTCTGACAGGGGTCACCCTTTCTCTTCCCTAGTTTGGGGTCCGGTCAGTAGCTCTTTTTACTGTGTATACTCTTGTTACCCTTAAACAGCCGTGACATTATAATCCACCAAAACCGTCCTTGTTGACATGGATCCGCTTTCTGACCTGGTTGACCGCATGCAGGGTCTTTCTTTGGAAGTAGCGGATCTCCGTCAATCTCTGACTCAGCTACAAGCATTGGGCTCTGCTCCGGCTCATGGAGTCTGTTGCGAGCCAAAGGTCTCACTTCCGGAAACGTTCTCCGGGGGCAGTGAGAATTTTGTTCGCTTCAGAGAGGCATGTAAACTCCATTTTTGTTTGTGTCCCCACTCCTCTGGTAATGAGGAACAGAGGGTGAGGATTGTCATCTCCCTGCTCAGAGGTAATGCTCAGACTTGGGCTTTTTCGCTGCCATCAGGGGATCCTTCCCTGTGATCCGTGGAAAGGTTTTTTGTGGCCCTGGGGCAGATATATGATGACCCGGATCGTGTTGCTCTGGCAGAATCGAACTTACGTGTTCTATGCCAGAACAAACTGTCTGCGGAGCTTTATTGTTCTGAATTTCGGAGATGGGCAGCTGATTCGGGCTGGAATGATGCTGCACTCCGAAGTCAGTTCTGTCATGGTCTCTCAGAGGATTTGAAAGATGCCTTTGCTTTCCATGAGAGACCAACATCCTTAGAGTCTGCCATGTCATTGGCGGTACGCCTTGACAGGCGTCTAAGGGAAAGAAACAAGACCTCTCCGTCCAGCCATTGTCAGTCTAGGGGCAATGGTGCGGACTCATTCAGTATGCAGGGGTCTCATCCTGTCTCGCTCCCCTCTGAGGAGGAGCCCATGCAGCTAGGCCGACTTGCCCCTGATAAAAGAGGATTTAGTCCTCAGAATATGGTGTGTTTTTGTTGTGGGGGCATAGGTCATTTGGCAAATGTTTGTCCATCTAGGAGATTCCTGAACTGTACTAAGAGCGATAATAAGAGAAAAACCTCAAGAGGTAGATCATCAAGTTCTGCTTCATCTGCTACTTTGGGCAAAGTTGATGTGGGAATTGATGCTTTTCCTCTGACCTGCAGTTCCCGTTTTCTCCTGTCTGCCAGGGTGGCGCTAGAGAGCAAGGTCATTCCTTGTGAGATTTTTGTCGATAGTGGAGCGGCCGTCAATCTTATTGACACTCAATTTGTAGCCTTGCATGGTTTTCAGGTTTGTACATTAGAAAAGGATATACCTGTTTTTGCTATTGACTCTGCCCCACTCTCGCAGAGATCTCTGAAAGGCATTGTTCACAATATCCGGCTAGCTGTAGGTGACACTCATGTGGAGGAGATATCTTGTTTTGTCCTTAACGGATTGCCTTCTCCTCTAGTTTTGGGGCTACCCTGGCTCACTAGACATAACCCCACTATTGATTGGCAAGGAAGGCAAATAAATGAGTGGAGTGACTTTTGTAGAGAGAATTGTCTCACAGCCACTCTTGCAGAGGTGTCTACTAAAACTCTGCCATCATTTCTCTCTGATTTCTCGGATGTGTTTTCCGAGAGCGGTGTTCAGGAGCTACCTCCTCACCGGGAGTTTGACTGTCCCATTAACCTCATTCCCGGCGCCAAGCTGCCAAAGGCACGCCTCTACAATCTCTCACAACCGGAGAGACTCGCAATGCGAACCTATATCTCCGAGAGTCTCGAGAAGGGGCATATTCGTCCCTCAAAGTCGCCTGTTGCCGCGGTTTTTTTTTTTGTTAAAAAAAAAGATGGCTCTCTGAGACCTTGCTTAGATTTTAGGGAGCTGAACCGTATCACGATTCGCGATCCCTATCCCCTTCCAAAGATCCCGGACCTCTTCAACCAAATTGTTGGGGCCAAGGTGTTTTCCAAATTGGATCTGAGAGGCGCGTACAACCTGGTCAGGGTCAGAGAGGGGGATGAATGGAAAACGGCCTTTAATACCCCTAACGGGCATTTCGAGAATCTCGTTATGCCTTTCGGCCTGATGAATGCTCCGGCCGTCTTTCAGCATTTTGTTAATAGTATTTTCTATCATTTAATGGGGAAATTTGTATTGGTGTATCTTGATGATATTTTGATTTTTTCCCCTGATGTTCAGACTCATCAGGATCATCTTTTTCAGGTCCTGCAGATACTGCGGGAAAATAAACTGTATGCCAAGCTGGAGAAATGTCTTTTTATGGTATCAGAGATTCAATTTCTGGGTTTTCTCCTCTCTGCTTCTGGTTTTCGCATGGATCCGGAGAAGGTCCGTGCTGTGCTGGAGTGGGAGCTTCCTGAAAATCAGAAGGCATTGATGCGCTTTCTGGGTTTTGCTAACTACTACAGAAAGTTCATTTTGAATTATTCCTCTATTGTCAAACCCCTTACTGACATGACAAAAAAGGGGACGGATTTTTCCTCTTGGTCGGAGGAGGCGCTTGCAGCCTTTTCTAAGATTAAAGAGAGTTTTGCGTCTGCTCCCATCTTGGTGCATCCCGATGTTTCCTTACCTTTTATTGTTGAGGTGGATGCTTCCGAGGTGGGTGTGGGTGCAGTTTTGTCCCAGGGCCCCTCTCCTGCCAAATGGCGACCTTGTGCCTTTTTCTCTAGAAAACTCTCCCCGGCAGAGAGAAACTATGATGTGGGAGATAGGGAGTTGTTGGCCATCAAGTTGGCTTTCGAGGAATGGCGCCATTGGTTGGAGGGGGCCAGGCACCCTATCACCGTTTTTACCGACCATAAGAATCTGGCGTACCTGGAGTCGGCCAGGCGTATGAATCCGAGACAGGCCAGATGGTCTCTGTTCTTCTCCAGATTTAATTTTGATGTTACTTTCCGCCCTGGGATCAAGAATGTGAAGGCTGATGCTCTCTCTCGCTGTTTTCCGGGAGGAGGAAACTCCGAGGACCCGGGTCCCATTTTGGCGGAGGGGGTAGTTGTTTCTGCTCTATATTCCGATTTGGAGGCCGAGGTCCAGGCTGCCCAGTCTGAGGCACCTGCCCGTTGTCCCTCCGGGAAGTTGTTCGTGCCTCCTGAGCTACGTCACAAACTCTTTAAGGAACATCATGATACAGTTCTTGCTGGTCACCCCGGGAGTAGAGCCACGGTAGATCTCATTGCTCGGAGATTTTGGTGGCCGGCTCTTCGTAAGTCTGTGGAGGGTTTTGTGGCGGCTTGTGAGACGTGCGCTCGCGCTAAGGTCCCTCGTTCACGACCTTCAGGTTCCCTTCTCCCGTTACCCATACCTTCCCGTCCTTGGACACACCTGTCCATGGACTTTATCACGGATCTTCCTCGTTCCTCGGGGAAGTCGGTGATCCTGGTGGTCGTGGACCGTTTTAGCAAGATGGCTCATTTCGTTCCTTTCCCTGGTTTACCCAATGCTAAAACGTTGGTGCAAGCTTTTGTCGATCATATTGTTAAATTGCACGGCATTCCCTCTGAGATTGTTTCCGATAGAGGCACGCAGTTTGTGTCCAGGTTCTGGAAGGCTTTCTGTTCTCGCCTGGGGGTTCGGCTGTCCTTCTCTTCTGCTTTTCACCCGCAGTCGAATGGTCAGACTGAGCGCCTCAATCAGAATCTGGAGACATATTTGCGCTGTTTTGTGGCAGAGAACCAGGAGGATTGGTGTTCATTTCTCCCTCTTGCTGAGTTTGCTTTGAACAACCGTCGTCAGGAATCTTCTGATAAGTCACCATTTTTTGGTGCATATGGGTTCCATCCGCAGTTTGGGACATTCTCGGGAGGGGCTCTTTCTGGTTTACCTGAGGAGGAGAGATTTTCCTCGTCTTTGTCTACCATTTGGCAAAAGATTCAGAGTAATCTCAGAAAGATGAGTGAGAAGTATAAGCGTGTGGCTGATAAGAGACGTGTGCCTGGTCCGGACCTGAATGTGGGTGATCTGGTGTGGTTGTCTACAAGAAATATTAAACTGAAGGTTCCCTCCTGGAAATTGGGTCCCAAGTTTATTGGGCCTTATAAAATTTTGTCAGTCATCAATCCTGTTGCCTTCCGCCTTGATCTTCCACGGGTTTGGAAGATACATAATGTTTTTCACAGATCTCTCTTAAAACCATATGTCCAGCCCACGGTACCCTCCTCTTTGCCTCCTCCTCCGATTTTGGTTGATGGCAATCTGGAGTTTGAGGTTTCCAGAATTGTGGACTCTCGCATTGTCCGCGGTTCTCTTCAGTACCTCGTTCATTGGAAGGGTTATGGTCCTGAGGAGAGGATGTGGGTTCCGATGTCGGACATTAAAGCCACTCGCCTTATCAGGGCATTTCATAGGGCTCATCCTGGGAAGGTGGGTCCTGGGTGTCCGGAGTCCACCCGTAGAAGGGGGGGTACTGTCACTACCAGAGCTTTGAGACGTTCTCACAGCTCTGTGTCTCCACCCCTGTGATGATGTCACTTAGGGTTGGAGGTTTTCTCACTGTTCTGTTTCTCCGCCCCTGTGATGAGGTCTTACTCCCAGCTGTCTCTCCTGCGTTTGATTTCTCTGCCTTTAAATCACCCCTCCTCCTATTGCAGGGCGTGGATTATATTTCTCTTTTCAGTTGTAGCTCTGCCTTGAGTATCTTCACTTCTTTAGCTACTAGTTCTCTGGACCTGTGTTCTGCTGCTGCAAGCACTCCGGATATTGCCAGCGGTCCTTGGATCCGTCTTCTCTGCGGCTGCAGCTCCATCAGCTAAGTGTGCAGACTTTGTTATGTACCTGGTGATTTCCTGACTGGATCTGAGGTGGCCCCGGTTCCCTCCATGTTCTGTGCAGGGCATCGGTGGCCGTGCCCCTTCCACTATTGTAGGGGTTACAGGGCTCATCAGTCTAAGGTACGCGGGCATGCCTCGTTCCACCATTTGGATCCGGGCATGTGCTTTAGCAGCATAGGGAGAGTGTTGAGGGTCTGACAGGGGTCACCCTTTCTCTTCCCTAGTTTGGGGTCCGGTCAGTAGCTCTTTTTACTGTGTATACTCTTGTTACCCTTAAACAGCCGTGACACCTATACTCAAGAGTAATCTCCCAAACATCACAGCATTTACTGCGCCTCCCCTTTTTTCGTATAAGCGCCCTACCAGTTTTCGTGACAAACTGGTTAGGGCTGATATTCCAACTAAAGCTTTGACACAAACGTACATTGGACCACGTAGAAAGGGAAGTTATCCTTGTCTTGGTTTTGTGAACTGTTCTTACATGATCAAGGGGGAGAGATTCATCCATCCCCAAACAGGAGTCCACTATGCTATTGGTCACTATCTGACATGTGACAGTTCATACGTTGTATATGTGCTTTCCTGTCCATGTGGTCTCCTCTATGTAGGGGAGACCACATGTGACATGAAGATACGTCTCAACAATCATCGTTTCTCGATTAGACGTAAGAGAAGAGACTTGCCAGTTCCCAAACATTTTGTTGAAGCAAATCATAAGGAGAAGGATCTTAAATTTATGATTCTGGATCAGATCACTCAGTCCAGGAGGGGAGGTGACAGGACACTGGCTCTCAAACAGAGAGAGCTTAGGTGGATCCATCGCCTTAACACCCTGAGACCCACTGGTCTTAATGTTGACTTCAAGTGGAGTGTGGTATAATGCGGGACTCATTTGTTGCCTCTGCCTTTTTCTTTTTCTTATTGCGCTTATGTATGTGTGAGATAAATAGCTGTCATCTATCTCACCATTTGTTATAATGATTGGTTTTACAGTATTGTTTAAACCTCTTTTTTGTTTCTCTTTTAGACTACTTCTATCAATGCTTTTGCAGCGGTTCTGATGCACTGCGGTTCCGGAATCTTGCGGTTCTCCGTTTACATCATCTTGTGATTATGGGGATCCATGGGGCACAAAAACCATATATATTATATAATTGAGATATACATATACATAAAAATATTTATGTTCAATACGTTGGTCGTCTGTTGATGGCTTTCTATTTATTCTATTTATCTATTTTGGAGAATTCTGGGTGAGATTGGGTGTTGGGGTCCGGGGCATAGACATGTCCTTGACCTCTGACCTGAAGTGAGCCTCTGGTTGTGATCATGGAAATGAAATAACCATTGGCTCTCCCCCTGTTTTTTCTCCTTTTTTTCTCCTTCTCTTCTTTATATTCAGTTGTATGGCACCGATCTTGTATAGATCTTATATGGTGCTGATATACTGTGTACCACAATCACTCTTGTCTTTAGCCGCTATCACAGCGATCATTCACGTCTATTTTACATATCTCTGACGTAGACATTCATATCCATATCTCTGGTTTGCTTATTATTTAATCAGTTTGTGCCCACTGTTTCTCCTACTCCCTGTTTGTGTCGGTTGCGCGTGTCCTCCCTTGGCTTGGACGCGTCTTGTCTGCGGGGGGGGTGCGGATGGTTACTGTGGCAATGACACTAGTTAGCTGACGTCGTTGGCACTTTGACGTTCGTCGCTCCCTCGCCTTGATGACGTTGTCCGGCGCCGCCCTCTGACGTGTCTGGTGGGTGTCGCGGTAGTCATGTAGTTGATCAGGTGATCTATCCCGTGACTTACGTGAAGTCTCCTGACTTGGTTTGTTTGGGTGGTGTTGCTAGGTGTTCGGACATGCGCAGTTGGTGGTGGAGGACGCGGATTTTGGCGCCGGTAGCCGTCTACCGCTGTGTGTTTTTTTATGTTTTTTATCATGATTATGATTAACACGCCTACACATGTGGTGTATCACTGTCAGAATGAGCCCTATTTAGAGTATTTATGCTACAGCATTAATATGATTATGTATAAGAATGTTTCACATTATATGCACAAACTGTATGGTACCACTGTGATGCCGTTCTTATTCCGGTGATAATTCATGTAATTGAATAATTTTCACTTGTATTGTCACAATGCACTCTGGGTATATATACCCCTGGATGACACTTGTAACTATGCTTGATAAAGACCGCATTGAGCGGTTGAAACGTTGCAGAGGGGAATAAAGGATCCACTATCTCTTTCACCTGACGTTAGGAGTGCTGCCTCATTTTTCTGTTATTTATATATATATATATATATATATATAAGTGCCCAGTCCAAAAATATATATTTCATGTGACAATAAAATCTTATATTTCATGAAGTGAACAACCCTAAATCTGATACAATTCATACATTTTAAAATATGCCAACAATATAAAGAAAACATGATAATATTAACTCAAATATTAGTCAATACTAGGGATGAGCGAACTCGAACTGTATAGTTCGGGTTCGTACCGAATTTTGGGGTGTCCGTGACACGGACCCGAACCCGGACATTTTCGTAAAAGTCCGGGTTCGGGTTCGGTGTTCGTCGCTTTCTTCGCGCTTTTGTGACGCTTTCTTGGCGCTTTTTGAAAGGCTGCAAAGCAGCCAATCAACAAGCGTCATACTACTTGCCCCAAGAGGCCATCACAGCCATGCCTACTATTGGCATGGCTGTGATTGGCCAGAGCACCATGTGACCCAGCCTCTATTTAAGCTGGAGTCACATAGCGCCGCCCGTCACTCTGCTCTGATTAGCGTAGGGAGAGGTTGCGGCTGCGACAGTAGGGCGAGATTAGGCAGATTAACTCCTCCAAAGGACTTGATTAACTGATCGATCTGCAGCTGTGGATCATTGAGCTGCTGATCCTCAATTGCTCACTGTTTTTAGGCTGCACAGACCGTTTGTCAGTCTCATTTTTCTGGGGTGATCGGCGGCCATTTTGTGTCTTGTGGTGCGCCAGCACAAGCTGCGACCAAGTGCATTTAACCCTCAATGGTGTGGTTGTTTTTTGGCTAAAGCCTACATCAGGGTGAAGCTGTCACACCAAGTGCATTTAACCAGCAATAGTCTGTTCATTTTTTGGCCATATACAAAATCAGGGGCAAGCTGCGCCTGTCACCAAGTGCATTTAACCCTCAATGGTGTGGTTGTTTTTTGGCTAAAGCCTACATCAGGGTGAAGCTGTGACACCAAGTGCATTTAACCAGCAATAGTCTGTTCATTTTTTGGCCATATACAAAATCAGGGGCAAGCTGCGCCTGTCACCAAGTGCATTTAACCCTCAATGGTGTGGTTGTTTTTTGGCTAAAGCCTACATCAGGGTGAAGCTGTCACACCAAGTGCATTTAACCAGCAATAGTCTGTTCATTTTTTGGCCATATACAAAATCAGGGGCAAGCTGCGCCTGTCACCAAGTGCATTTAACCCTCAATGGTGTGGTTGTTTTTTGGCTAAAGCCTACATCAGGGTGAAGCTGTCACACCAAGTGCATTTAACCAGCAATAGTCTGTTTATTTTTGGCCATATCCCAGTCTAATTCTGTCACTAAATCCATACCGGTCACCCAGCGCCTAAATACTAGGCCTCAAATTTATATCCAGCTAAATCTGTCCCTAGTGCTGTAGCTGGGCGAGTTATTTAGTGTCCGTTCAAGCACATTTCTTGTTCTGGGTTGAAATACAATTCCCAATTTAGCAATTTCATAATTTAGTGGTTCCTGCTATATCAGAGCTATTTGAAATCTATCCCAAAAAGGGTATATAATATTGAAGGTGCACATTGGGTCATTCAGAATAACTTCACACACACCCGCTACTGTGTATTTCCAAGTCTAATTCTGTCACTAAACCCATACCTGTCACCCAGCGCCTAAATACTAGGCCTCAAATTTAAATCCCTCTAAATCTCTCGTTACCCACCGCTGTACTGTTGTTGCTGGGCAAGATATTTAGTGTCCGTCAAAGCACATTTTTTGTTCTGGGTTGAAGTACAATTCCCAATTTAGCAATTTCATAATTTAGTGGTTTCTGCTATATCAGAGCTATTTGAAATCTATCCCTAAAAGGGTATATAATATTGAAGGTGCACATAGGGTCATTCAGAATAACTTCACACACACGCTTCTGTGCATTTCCAAGTCTAATTCTGTCACTAAATCCATACCGGTGACCCAGCGCCTAAATACTAGGCCTCAAATTTAAATCCCTCTAAATCTCTCGTTACCCACCACTGTACTGTTGTTGCTGGGCAAGATATTTAGTGTCCGTCAAAGCACATTTTTTGTTCTGGGTTGAAGTACAATTCCCAATTTAGCAATTTCATAATTTAGTGGTTTCTGCTATATCAGAGCTATTTGAAATCTATCCCTAAAAGGGTATATAATATTGAAGGTGCACATAGGGTCATTCAGAATAACTTCACACACACGCTTCTGTGCATTTCCAAGTCTAATTCTGTCACTAAATCCATACCGGTGACCCAGCGCCTAAATACTAGGCCTCAAATTTAAATCCCTCTAAATCTCTCGTTACCCACCGCTGTACTGTTGTTGCTGGGCAAGATATTTAGTGTCCGTCAAAGCACATTTTTTGTTCTGGGTTGAAGTACAATTCCCAATTTAGCAATTTCATAATTTAGTGGTTTCTGCTATATCAGAGCTATTTGAAATCTATCCCTAAAAGGGTATATAATATTGAAGGTGCACATAGGGTCATTCAGAATAACTTCACACACACGCTTCTGTGCATTTCCAAGTCTAATTCTGTCACTAAATCCATACCGGTGACCCAGCGCCTAAATACTAGGCCTCAAATTTAAATCCCTCTAAATCTCTCGTTACCCACCGCTGTACTGTTGTTGCTGGGCAAGATATTTAGTGTCCGTCAAAGCACATTTTTTGTTCTGGGTTGAAGTACAATTCCCAATTTAGCAATTTCATAATTTAGTGGTTCCTGCTATATCAGAGCTATTTGAAATCTATCCCAAAAAGGGTATATAATATTGAAGGTGCACATTGGGTCATTCAGAATAACTTCACACACACCCGCTACTGTGTATTTCCAAGTCTAATTCTGTCACTAAACCCATACCTGTCACCCAGCGCCTAAATACTAGGCCTCAAATTTAAATCCCTCTAAATCTCTCGTTACCCACCGCTGTACTGTTGTTGCTGGGCAAGATATTTAGTGTCCGTCAAAGCACATTTTTTGTTCTGGGTTGAAGTACAATTCCCAATTTAGCAATTTCATAATTTAGTGGTTTCTGCTATATCAGAGCTATTTGAAATCTATCCCTAAAAGGGTATATAATATTGAAGGTGCACATAGGGTCATTCAGAATAACTTCACACACACGCTTCTGTGCATTTCCAAGTCTAATTCTGTCACTAAATCCATACCGGTGACCCAGCGCCTAAATACTAGGCCTCAAATTTAAATCCCTCTAAATCTCTCGTTACCCACCGCTGTACTGTTGTTGCTGGGCAAGATATTTAGTGTCCGTCAAAGCACATTTTTTGTTCTGGGTTGAAGTACAATTCCCAATTTAGCAATTTCATAATTTAGTGGTTTCTGCTATATCAGAGCTATTTGAAATCTATCCCTAAAAGGGTATATAATATTGAAGGTGCACATAGGGTCATTCAGAATAACTTCACACACACGCTTCTGTGCATTTCCAAGTCTAATTCTGTCACTAAATCCATACCGGTGACCCAGCGCCTAAATACTAGGCCTCAAATTTAAATCCCTCTAAATATCTCGTTACCCACCACTGTACTGTTGTTGCTGGGCAAGATATTTAGTGTCCGTCAAAGCACATTTTTTGTTCTGGGTTGAAGTACAATTCCCAATTTAGCAATTTCATAATTTAGTGGTTCCTGCTATATCAGAGCTATTTGAAATCTATCCCAAAAAGGGTATATAATATTGAAGGTGCACATTGGGTCATTCAGAATAACTTCACACACACCCGCTACTGTGTATTTCCAAGTCTAATTCTGTCACTAAACCCATACCTGTCACCCAGCGCCTAAATACTAGGCCTCAAATTTAAATCCCTCTAAATCTCTCGTTACCCACCGCTGTACTGTTGTTGCTGGGCAAGATATTTAGTGTCCGTCAAAGCACATTTTTTGTTCTGGGTTGAAGTACAATTCCCAATTTAGCAATTTCATAATTTAGTGGTTTCTGCTATATCAGAGCTATTTGAAATCTATCCCTAAAAGGGTATATAATATTGAAGGTGCACATAGGGTCATTCAGAATAACTTCACACACACGCTTCTGTGCATTTTCAAGTCTAATTCTGTCACTAAATCCATACCGGTGACCCAGCGCCTAAATACTAGGCCTCAAATTTAAATCCCTCTAAATCTCTCGTTACCCACCGCTGTACTGTTGTTGCTGGGCAAGATATTTAGTGTCCGTCAAAGCACATTTTTTGTTCTGGGTTGAAGTACAATTCCCAATTTAGCAATTTCATAATTTAGTGGTTCCTGCTATATCAGAGCTATTTGAAATCTATCCCAAAAAGGGTATATAATATTGAAGGTGCACATTGGGTCATTCAGAATAACTTCACACACACCCGCTACTGTGTATTTCCAAGTCTAATTCTGTCACTAAACCCATACCTGTCACCCAGCGCCTAAATACTAGGCCTCAAATTTAAATCCCTCTAAATCTCTCGTTACCCGCTGTACTGTTGTAGCTGGGAAAGTTATTTAGTGCCCGTCAAAGCACATTTTTTGTTCTGGGTTGAAGTACAATTCCCAATTTAGCAATTTCATAATTTAGTGGTTCCTGCTATATCAGAGCTATTTGAAATCTATCCCAAAAAGGGTATATAATATTCAAGGTGCACATTGGGTCATTCAGAATAACTTCACACACACGCTTCTGTGCATTTCCAAGTCTAATTCTGTCACTAAATCCATACCGGTCACCCAGCGCCTAAATACTAGGCCTCAAATTTATATCCCGCTGAATTTGAATACAATACATTGGGCCAAATAATATATTTGTTGTTGTGGTGAACCATAACAATGAGAAAAACATCTAGTAAGGGACGCGGACGTGGACATGGTCGTGGTGGTGTTAGTGGACCCTCTGGTGCTGGGAGAGGACGTGGCCGTTCTGCCACATCCACACGTCCTAGTGTACCAACTACCTCAGGTCCCAGTAGCCGCCAGAATTTACAGCGATATATGGTGGGGCCCAATGCCGTTCTAAGGATGGTAAGGCCTGAGCAGGTACAGGCATTAGTCAATTGGGTGGCCGACAGTGGATCCAGCACGTTCACATTATCTCCCACCCAGTCTTCTGCAGAAAGCGCACAGATGGCGCCTGAAAACCAACCCCATCAGTCTGTCACATCACCCCCATGCATACCAGGGAAACTGTCTCAGCCTCAAGTTATGCAGCAGTCTCTTATGCTGTTTGAAGACTCCGCTGGCAGGGTTTCCCAAGGGCATCCACCTAGCCCTTCCCCAGCGGTGAAAGACATAGAATGCACTGACGCACAACCACTTATGTTTCCTGATGATGAGGACATGGGAATACCACCTCAGCATGTCTCTGATGATGACGAAACACAGGTGCCAACTGCTGCGTCTTTCTGCAGTGTGCAGACTGAACAGGAGGTCAGGGATCAAGACTGGGTGGAAGACGATGCAGGGGACGATGAGGTCCTAGACCCCACATGGAATGAAGGTCGTGCCACTGACTTTCACAGTTCGGAGGAAGAGGCAGTGGTGAGACCGAGCCAACAGCGTAGCAAAAGAGGGAGCAGTGGGCAAAAGCAGAACACCCGCCGCCAAGAGACTCCGCCTGCTACTGACCGCCGCCATCTGGGACCGAGCACCCCAAAGGCAGCTTCAAGGAGTTCCCTGGCATGGCACTTCTTCAAACAATGTGCTGACGACAAGACCCGAGTGGTTTGCACGCTGTGCCATCAGAGCCTGAAGCGAGGCATTAACGTTCTGAACCTGAGCACAACCTGCATGACCAGGCACCTGCATGCAAAGCATGAACTGCAGTGGAGTAAACACCTTAAAACCAAGGAAGTCACTCAGGCTCCCCCTGCTACCTCTTCTGCTGCTGCCGCCTCGGCCTATTCTGCTGCTGCCGCCTCGGCCTCTTCCTCCGCCTCTGGAGGAACGTTGGCACCTGCCGCCCAGCAAACAGGGGATGTACCACCAACACCACCACCACCACCTCCGTCACCAAGCGTCTCAACCATGTCACACGCCAGCGTTCAGCTCTCCATCTCACAAACATTTGATAGAAAGCGTAAATTCCCACCTAGCCACCCTCGATCCCTGGCCCTGAATGCCAGCATTTCTAAACTACTGGCCTATGAAATGCTGTCATTTAGGCTGGTGGACACAGACAGCTTCAAACAGCTCATGTCGCTTGCTGTCCCACAGTATGTTGTTCCCAGCCGGCACTACTTCTCCAAGAGAGCCGTGCCTTCCCTGCACAACCAAGTATCCGATAAAATCAAGTGTGCACTGCGCAACGCCATCTGTAGCAAGGTCCACCTAACCACAGATACGTGGACCAGTAAGCACGGCCAGGGACGCTATATCTCCCTAACTGCACACTGGGTAAATGTAGTGGCAGCTGGGCCCCAGGCGGAGAGCTGTTTGGCGCACGTCCTGCCGCCGCCAAGGATCGCAGGGCAACATTCTTTGCCTCCTGTTGCCACCTCCTCCTTCTCGGCTTCCTCCTCCTCTTCTTCCACCTGCTCATCCAGTCAGCCACACACCTTCACCACCAACTTCAGCACAGCCCGGGGTAAACGTCAGCAGGCCATTCTGAAACTCATATGTTTGGGGGACAGGCCCCACACCGCACAGGAGTTGTGGCGGGGTATTGAACAACAGACCGACGAGTGGTTGCTGCCGGTGAGCCTCAAGCCCGGCCTGGTGGTGTGTGATAATGGGCGAAATCTCGTTGCAGCTCTGGGACTAGCCAATTTGACGCACATCCCTTGCTTGGCGCATGTGCTGAATTTGGTGGTGCAGAAGTTCATTCACAACTACCCCGACATGTCAGAGCTGCTGCATAAAGTGCGGGCCGTCTGTTCGCGCTTCCGGCGTTCACATCCTGCCGCTGCTCGCCTGTCTGCGCTACAGCGTAACTTCGGCCTTCCCGCTCACCGCCTCATATGCGACGTGCCCACCAGGTGGAACTCCACCTTGCACATGCTGGACAGACTGTGCGAGCAGCAGCAGGCCATAGTGGAGTTTCAGCTGCAGCACGTACGGGTCAGTCGCACTACAGAACAGCACCACTTCACCACCAATGACTGGGCCTCCATGCGAGACCTGTGTGCCCTGTTGCGCTGTTTCGAGCACTCCACCAACATGGCCAGTGGCGATGACACCGTTATCAGCGTTACAATACCACTTCTATGTCTCCTTGAGAAAACACTTAGGGCGATGATGGAACAGGAGGTGGCCCAGGAGGAGGAGGAGGAGGATGAGGATGAGGAAGAGGGGTCATTTTTAGCACTTTCAGGCCAGTCTCTTCGAAGTGACTCAGAGGGAGGTTTTTTGCAACAGCAGAGGCCAGGTACAAATGTGGCCAGCCAGGGCCCACTACTGGAGGACGAGGAGGACGAGGATGAGGAGGAGGTGGAGGAGGATGAGGATGAAGCATGGTCACAGCGGGGTGGCACCCAACGCAGCTCGGGTCCATCACTGGTGCGTGGCTGGGGGGAAAGGCAGGACGATGACGATACGCCTCCCACAGAGGACAGCTTGTCCTTACCCCTGGGCAGCCTGGCACACATGAGCGACTACATGCTGCAGTGCCTGCGCAACGACAGAAGAGTTGCCCACATTTTAACCTGTGCGGACTACTGGGTTGCCACCCTGCTGGATCCACGCTACAAAGACAATGTGCCCACCTTACTTCCTGCACTGGAGCGTGATAGGAAGATGCGCGAGTACAAGCGCACGTTGGTAGACGCGCTACTGAGAGCATTCCCAAATGTCACAGGGGAACAAGTGGAAGCCCAAGGCCAAGGCAGAGGAGGAGCAAGAGGTCGCCAAGGCAGCTGTGTCACGGCCAGCTCCTCTGAGGGCAGGGTTAGCATGGCAGAGATGTGGAAAACTTTTGTCAACACGCCACAGCTAACTGCACCACCACCTGATACGCAACGTGTTAGCAGGAGGCAACATTTCACTAACATGGTGGAACAGTACGTGTGCACACCCCTCCACGTACTGACTGATGGTTCGGCCCCATTCAACTTCTGGGTCTCTAAATTGTCCACGTGGCCAGAGCTAGCCTTTTATGCCTTGGAGGTGCTGGCCTGCCCGGCAGCCAGCGTTTTGTCTGAACGTGTATTCAGCACGGCAGGGGGCGTCATTACAGACAAACGCAGCCGCCTGTCTACAGCCAATGTGGACAAGCTGACGTTCATAAAAATGAACCAGGCATGGATCCCACAGGACCTGTCCGTCCCTTGTCCAGATTAGACATTAACTACCTCCCCATAACCATATATTATTGGACTCCAGGGCACTTCCTCATTCAATCCTATTTTTATTTTCATTTTACCATTATATTGCGATGCTACCCAAAGTTGAATGAACCTCTCCTCTGCCTGTGTGCTAGGCCTAAATATATGCCAATGGACTGTTGCAGTGGTGGCTGACATGAAGCCTGATTCTCTGCTATGACATGCAGACTAATTCTCTGCTGACATGAAGCCAGATTGTCTGTTACGGGACCTCTCTCCTCTGCCTGGGTGCTGGGCCTAAATTTATGACAATGGACTGTTGCAGTGGTGGCTGACGTGAAGCCTGATTCTCTGCTATGACATGCAGACTGATTCTCTGCTGACATGAAGCCAGATCGTCTGTTACGGGACCTCTCTGCTCTGCCTGTGTGCTAGGCCTAAATATATGCCAATGGACTGTTGCAGTGGTGGGTGACGTGAAGCCTCATTCTCTGCTATGACATGCAGACTGATTCTCTGCTGACATGAAGCCAGATTGTCTGTTACGGGACCTCTCTGCTCTGCCTGTGTGCTAGGCCTAAATATATGCCAATGGACTGTTGCAGTGGTGGGTGACGTGAAGCCTCATTCTCTGCTATGACATGCAGACTGATTCTCTGCTGTCATGAAGCCAGATTGTCTGTTACGGGACCTCTCTGCTCTGCCTGTGTGCTAGGCCTAAATATATGCCAATGGACTGTTGCAGTGGTGGGTGACGTGAAGCCTCATTCTCTGCTATGACATGCAGACTGATTCTCTGCTGACATGAAGCCAGATTGTCTGTTACGGGACCTCTCTGCTCTGCCTGTGTGCTGGGCCTAAATATATGCCAATGGACTGTTGCAGTGGTGGGTGACGTGAAGCCTCATTCTCTGCTATGACATGCAGACTGATTCTCTGCTGTCATGAAGCCAGATTGTCTGTTACGGGACCTCTCTGCTCTGCCTGTGTGCTAGGCCTAAATATATGCCAATGGACTGTTGCAGTGGTGGGTGACGTGAAGCCTCATTCTCTGCTATGACATGCAGACTAATTCTCTGCTGACATGAAGACAGATTCTCTGTTACGGGACCTCTCTCCTCTGCCTGTGTGTGTGCTGGGCCTAAATATATGCCAATGGACTGTTGCAGTGGTGGCTGACGTGAAGCCTCATTCTCTGCTATGACATGCAGACTGATTCTCTGCTGACATGAAGCCAGATTCTCTGTTACGGGACCTCTCTCCTCTGCCTGTGTGCTAGGCCTAAATATATGCCAATGGACTGTTGCAGTGGTGGCTGACGTGAAGCCTCATTCTCTGCTATGACATGCAGACTAATTCTCTGCTGACATGAAGACAGATTCTCTGTTACGGGACCTCTCTCCTCTGCCTGGGTGCCGGGGCCTAAATATCTGAGAATGGACTGTTCCAGTGGTGGGTGACGGGAAGCCAGATTCTCTGCTATGGAACCTCTCTCCAATTGATTTTGGTTAATTTTTATTTATTTAATTTTTATTTTAATTAATTTCCCTATCCACATTTGTTTGCAGGGGATTTACCTACATGTTGCTGCCTTTTGCAGCCCTCTAGCCCTTTCCTGGGCTGTTTTACAGCCGTTTTAGTGCCGAAAAGTTCGGGTCCCCATTGACTTCAATGGGGTTCGGGTTCGGGACGAAGTTCGGATCGGGTTCGGATCCCGAACCCGAACATTTCCGGGATGTTCGGCCGAACTTCTCGAACCCGAACATCCAGGTGTTCGCTCAACTCTAGTCAATACCCATGATATCATTACATCATAATTATCTAAATACATAAGTGAGAAACAAAACCAAAACGTGCAAAACAATTAAGTGACATACATGCCAAAAGTGAAACGTGCAAAAGTGCTCAGTGCAAGTGAGGGGATGAGTGAAGTAAAAGTGAATAATAAATGAAAAAATTATAAATATATGAATAAATCTATGAGAAATATATAAAATTCATAAAAAGTTCAATTGAGCCACCACATAGAGAATAAACGACACTAAGTCATATTCCAAAAAGGAGCCGCCGCGGGTATCTATTGTATTATGGTCCCAAATGTTCGCCAATACAGTAAGTAACAGCAGCCGCAGTCAACTAAAAAGAAAAACACAAAAGACAAACAAGGAGATTAAAAATAAAAAAAAACAAAGGACGACAGACCACAGGAACACACCTACTTATAAATAGGGTGAAAAAGATATCTCTTCATTCAACCCTCTCAGTACCACACAATCCAATTCATAAATCCATCTTACCTCCTTTTGGGCCAAAAGTTTCTTCCAATTTCCCCCTCTCAAGGAGTTAAAAACCAGATCCAAAATCGAAATCCAGAGCTGTCACATTTATTGAATTCTTTAAAGTGTCAAGGAATAGATTTCAATCTGATTACATCAGTCTCCTCCTTCACCGCCTCAATATCTAAAACATGTTCACGGACCCGTCTCCGCAGTTCTCTCGTAGTCATGCCCACATCTATACGTTGACATGGGCATGACGCCAAGTAAATCACTCCTGGTGTCCCACATGTGATATTGTAGGTGATCTTATATTGTTTATTGGATCCTATGGCGTTGGAGAAATGACATTTCCCACATGGGGTACATCCCCATTTTGGACCCCTAGATCCAAAGGTCCTAGATGGATGCTCACCTGAATAGTGACTCCTCACTAGGATATTCTTTAAATTATTTGTTCTCCTATATGTAATAGATGGACTTGTGGGGAGAGCCTTTTACAGAACGGGATCCAACAGTAATATGTCCCAGTACTTCATCAGGGCAGATTTCATTTTCCTCCACTTTGGGTTAGAGGTGGATATAAACCGCACCTTTTTACCTTGATCTTTTTGTAATTTGTTCGAAGAATGAAGCAGGTCATCCCTTTTGAACACTTTTGTTCTTTTATATCCTTGTATATATAAAGCTTATAAAAGCTTTCGAATATCCTCTTTCCTGGAATCTACTTGAGAGATCTTTGCATGTAATAATGCGTTGGAAGATTAAGGAAATCCTAACATTAATTAGCAATGCTGTAAGATAATTTGATGTTCAAGTTATTCCTATTTAGTGACTCCATCAGCTGGCCGAACCCAGCCTGTGGGCCCTGCCACATGATGAAGATACCATCAATGTAGCGGGCCTACATCTGGATCTCGCCCACCTGAGGAACCATATCCGTAAGGAAGACCTCCCTCTCCCACAGCTCCAGGAAGAGATTAGCAAAGGCCGGCGCACAGGCTGCCCTCATAGCCGTTCCCTGGAGCTGCAGGTAGAAGGCGTCCCCGAACAGAAAATTGTTGTGGGTGAGCACAAACTCCAAAAGTTCCAAAGTGAACTCACCCATTTGTTCCTCAATGTCAGACATCATCAAAAAGAATCTTGCTGCTTCAATACCATCCTTATGTCGAATGCTAGTATATAGCAATTCCACATCGCATGTAGCTATCCACATATCTGGTTCCAGATGTAGTCCATTCAATTGACGTAGGAGATCTGTCATGTCCTTCAAAAAAGAGGTTAATTGTTCCACCAATGATTTTAAAATGGAATCAATCAGTTTACATGCTGGTTCACATAAATTGCCCACTCCTGAAACAATTGGGAGTCCTGGAAGACATGTCACATGTTTGTGAATTTTTAGAAGCACGTATAGACTTGCCACCTTTGGATGTTCAGGGATAAGACACTTAGCTTCCTTCTCTGTAATGGTCCCCTTTTCCCAAGCACTTGACACAATCCTGGTTAAATCCCTTTTAAATTGTTCTCCAGGGTTGTATGTCAACCACTTCTAGCCAGAAGATACTTTGAATTGTCTATATACCTCCTTCTTATACTGACTTTTAGGCCAAGCTACCGCGTTTCCACCCTTATCAGCAGGTTTGTTCCTCAATTCAAGGATTTCTTGCCTCTGTGCACGTGTCAAATTTGATCTCTTTGTATCCTCGATTCTCTGAAATTCCTTTAAACCCAACTGTACAAATGTGTATATATATATTAGGATACATTTTGAGAGGTGGAAAACAAGTGGATTTTGGTAAAAGAGACTTAGGAAATATACCTGCCTTTGTTGCATCACCCGATTCTTGTTCCTCCAATAGTTCCATCAATATAGGTGCTGCTTCTCTCTCTTAAGATGTTTCAAAAATATTGTCAAATGTTTTATTGTGATAGATCTTTTTAAACAGCAGTTTCCTGGCAAACAGGTGCAAATCTTTTATAGCTGAAAAAAACAGTCAAAATGGCCCGAGGGGGCAAAATTGAGTCTATGGCTCAATACCTCCATTTGTACTTTAGAATTTTTTTATCAGAGGGGTTAATTACCTTGAGTGTAACATCATTCACTCCTTCATCCACTCTACATTTGTTGTTGCCTCCATTCATTGAAGGATCCTTCCTCTTCATCTTCCGAACTGGATATCTTGTGCTTGATCTAATGGAACTCACAGATTCACCTCCTGTTGAAACACTGGATGACATTGAGTTAGACCTTGACCTTATTTCATTATTCATGGAACACCATTTGTACACACGATTGTTTTTAAAATCTTGTGTGTCCCTCATAAACTTCTTGATCTTGGTAGTCTTAATCTGTTTTTCCCATATATTGTAGAGGTCCTAAATCTCTTTATCCCATTGTTCTTTCTCACCAGTGGATACAATGGGCGTTAATTTCTCTTTTTTTTTTTTTTTAATTTTCCAATCCGCTCAGCATCGTTGTATTTAATGATGAGTTGCATGAGGGATCCTGAGCATTTATTACATATGTCCTCCCAGTTTTTCACAAACTCAACATCATGACCTCCATATGATGGAAAAATGTTAACCCTCAGACCCTGAGGTATAAAGTTATTTTTCTGATAGTTTTCTAGTGATTCCTTATTCCACCAGGTTTTTACCTGTCTATGATACTTCTTCAAGGTGTTCTTAAGTTCACTGACCTGTCTACCATTCAAATCTCCACTTGGAGTCCCATCGCCGCTAAACAAATCATCGGCCTGTGTTTTCTACAGAGCCGTTTGTGCCCGGAATTCTATCTCAGAATCCTGAGAAAATAGTCCCTGAAAACAGAGAAACAAAGTATGCACACAAACCAAACTGTTAGGGCACATTAATATATCTAAACTGGAGGAAATCAGCTACTCATAACAACCCCACCAAAAGAATGAAACAACCTCCATGCATATAATCAAAAAGTTATATCTTTATTAGTTATTCAGCATAAAACCAAATATATAGGATAGCAGCAAACGGAACCCCAAGTAAGAGTGAGAAGGAATCTGCAGCCACCAAAGGTACAAGAAATCAAAAGTCAATATAGCCCAAAAAGGAAAAAAATCATACAAAGCAAAAATAATAACTAGGGCGAGAAAATGCCCTTTGAAGATTATTAACCAGGAAAAACAATGGGCACAAGATAAGAAGTAAACCATACCAATGATCGCACTCTGACTCCACAGCCTCCCTCACCCTACGCCGTTTCGACACACAGGCTTCTTCTGGGGATGTGGAAAAGATGACACACCTCCTTTTATAGACATATAAATTAATTAAAAACCTACACATGTAGACACAGCTATTAATAATAATCGTACCTCACTGCTGGCGTAAAAAGAAATAGACGTGATGCAAATGCACCAGCAGGGAAGCAGGAGCTGGCTCACGAACAACGCAGAGCCGGATCTGACCTAACCGGAAGTGGTTCCACACTGGAGCACACAGCCAGCAAACAGCCGACATCTATGTGCGCTCCAGCGTGAAACCCAAACAAACCACTTCTCCAGAGTCAAATGAACATGAAAAGCCATATTGGCATGAGACATAAAATAAACTGAATCTATACTAATAAAAGCCCTGTGTACGTGCTCAGGGCTGGTGTCCGTGCGTGTGTGCCGATTATAGAAGTGCGCATGCACAGCGGACGGACATACACACACACACACACACAGGCCAAACCAGGTCGCAGAGCCGGGCTCGAGGCACAGCGGCGGGACAGCAGCGCTCAGGGAGGAGGACGCCGGGAGCCGGGCACAGCGGCTTTCAGAGTTAGACGGGACAGCGCAGCAGTCACAGATCCCGGGGTGCCTCCCACACTGAGAGCCGGCTATCTTACTCATTATGCAGTACTGCGCATGCGCCCGCTTCCCCACACGCGCAGAGCGGCCAGACGCCGCTCCATCGGCACACACTCCACGGACACTACATGTGCAGCATCCTATTGTAATGGCAGCGGGGGGCAGTCACTGTATTGCACTGGCCCCGCTCACTTACTACATGGTGAGGCAGGAGGCCGAGCGGGCGGCCAGGCACTGGTAGCGTAACTCACTAAGTGACGCCCCTGCTCCGCCCACTGCATGAATGAGGCAGGCGGCGCAGGCGCATGACGCAGTGAGTTACGCAGCCAGTGCCTGGCCGCCCGCCCGGCCTCCTGCCTTACCATGTAGTAAGTGAAGAAGTGAAGATCGTTATTATTATTACAGTTATTCAAAGTATTACTACTCTGAGCGGGGCTGGTGCAATACAGTGACTGCAGCGGGCCCCTCTGCCATTACCATCACACTAAACAGCGACACTGTTATGGGGGGATCTGTGGATGACACATAGCATAAGATGCTATGTGTCATCCACAGACACCCCCATAACAGTATCAGCCACAGACCAGCCCCATAACAGTGTCAGCCACAGACCAGCCCCATAACAGTGTCAGCCACAGACCAGCCCCATAACAGTGTCATCCACAGGTACACCCCCATAACAGTGTCATCCACAGGTACACCCCCATAACAGTGTCATCCACAGGTACACCCTCATAACAGTGTCATCCACAGGTACCCCCCATAACAGTGTCATCCACAGGTACCCCCCATAACAGTGTCATCCACGGGTACCCCCCCATAATAGTGTCATCCACAGGTACCCCCCCATAACAGTGTCATCCACAGGTACCCCCCATAACAGTGTTATCCACAGGTACCCCCCCATAACAGTGTCATCCACAGGTACCCCCCATAACAGTGCCAGCACTACTGTTCTAGCGCCCGTTATTGTAACGGGCTTAATGTCTAGTCTCTGCATAAAAGACAGTAGCAGCTCATTAAAGTGATGAAAGTCAATGGTAAAAAAAATATGTTGGTAAAAAATTTTTATGATTGTGCTGTTGCTGAAGAATCTATATAAAGGGGTATATATATAAGTACCCAATCCAAAAACATATATTTTATGTGACAATAAAATCTTATATTTCATGAAGTGAACAACCCTAAATCTAATACAATTCATTAATTTAAAAATATTCCAACAATATAAACAAAACATGATCATATAAACTTCTTTATTTGTCAATACCCATGATATCATTACATCTAATTATCTAAATACATAAGTGAGAAACAAAATCAAAACGTGCAAAACAATGAAGTGACATACATGCCAAAAGTGAAACGTGCAAAAGTGCTCAGTGCAAATGAGGCGATGAGTGAAGTAAAAGTGAATAATAAATGAAAACATTATAAATATATGAATAAATATATGAGAAATATATAAAATTCATAAAAAGTTCAATTGAGCCACCACATAGAGAATAAACGACACTAAGTCATATTCCAAAAGGAGCCGCTGCGGGTATCCATTGTGTTATGGTCCCAAATGTTCGCCAATACAGTAAGTAACAACAGCCGTAGTCAACTCCTTTTGGGCTTTAAAACCACATTCATTCATCAACATTTCCCATTCATCAAGATCATTGGGCTCATCAGAATTCAGCGGTAATTGCCATCCTAGGCCCTCAAGAATTACCTATCCTGAGGGCCTAAGATGGCAATAACTGCTGAATTTTGATGAGCTCAATGATCTTGATGAATGGGAAATGTTGATGAATGAATGTGGTTTTAAAGTGATTTAGTTTATCATAGGAAAAAGAAAAAATAAGTTAAGACAGAAATAATAATATCGAAAGACTCAGGCTCATTTTGGAACCTAATATAAATAGACTTCCAGAGAAGCTACACCAGCATTCGACTGGAGCCCAGCCTGTCAGATACCAGCTGAACAAAAGAAATTAAATCACATACTCAATTAGGCTGGCTCACAGTATCTTTGCATGAATATGCAGTACGCAGTCCTGCAGGGTATTGCGATGTGAGGTCACGGTTAATAGGCAAATGAGGGTTGCTCTGGGTTACTCACAGTTTGTAGGGAGACCCTGGGCAGGCGTACAGCAGTGATGGAGAGGCTGGCTCAGGAGTCCTCTGGGGCACTCTCAATGTATAGGGACCAGGCCTGATGTTGGGTGAGGTGCCCTGGGTGTTGCAGATGTTTAATGTGCCAGGGGCAAGGTCCCTTTAAGATTCGTGATGCCAGTGCCTGTAACGGTGGCACACCGATTTATAGTAGTAATAAGTGAGGAACACGATGTTGTGGTGAACCAAACTTCCTTTACTGGAAAACAGTTAACTTTGTACAGTCTAGATTCAGTTCCACATGGCAGCAGCAATCATAAGCAGGCTTTTACATCAATGGCAGGTACAATGTTCTTTGCAAGATACTCAGAGGTTAAAACATTTACAGACCAGGCTGCACTTTTCCTCAGAAATCCTGTGCACTATTCCCCCGTATGCCCTAATGCTGGCTTTATCCTTGGTAGAAAACTTCCTCAGGTATTTATCCCTTGCTTTAGGTAAATAATCCTTCTGCCCTTCAGCCCTCAGGTTGGCTGGCTACTCTTCTGCTCTGCTCTGCACTTTGCTTTGTGGGAACTGCAGGTTTATCAGGAGGCACACTCTTCCCCTGGTGAGAATCTTCTGAGCTAACTCTGGCTCCATATCCTCAGGCAGGCTGGACTGCATCCACTAGCCTCCTGGTGTCAACTAGAAGCCTGGGCTGTCTAGCTGCATGTCAGGAGGAGGCCCTCAGCTTCTCTCTGGCTAAGGTGCCCTCTCACTTCTGTCTCTCCACAGACTCCTGACTACACAGACTGACTCCTCCCTGTCTGGGCCTAACTATATATACTAGGGGCTCCCTATCTCCCTCTAATGTCTAGGATGAGGAACTACACCCTAATAGGCCTGCTACACACATCACAGGGAAGAATACACATAAAAGCATATAAGAATACATTAAAATGGACTGTTAAATACACTGCCACTGTCCCTCAGGAGTAGGAGAACCACGTGGCCCAATTGACCCTTGTGTATTGCCCACATTTACCTAGTGGGACACTACTCATGTACATTTATTAAACAAATAAAATAATCAATTTAAAACTACTTTGATGCATAACCATGTTCCCATTAACATACAAAAATGCGGCGCTCACGCACATATCAAAATTAAACTGGAGTACTCCAATTAAAATGACCTCTTTGCTCTCCAAAGCCAGTCAGTTGAATCAGGCTGACTCTATTATTGTCATGTAACTTAGAAATAACGTTACCAGTAGTTGGAACCCTCCTGGTTCAGAGGATTGTGTCCTTGTACAATCGCTGAAGTTTTTGGATGTTCAAAGTCATGCGCTCAAACAGTGCTTATTCCTGTCTCGTTTCCCGATGAACAAACTTTGAGTCACTATGGCGTCCCACGTGACCAGCCAAGGGAGCGGATACGGCGATTCGAATTGGTGCGGCACACTGCAGGCCGCAGTGATGCAAGACGTAGCCGGTGTAGCAGAGTTCTGTGGGTATAACAAACTTCAGTAGATGTAGCAGAAGAGTTAAATCGGTATAATGGATACTCTGGTCCGTCTCGATATTGTTTGGCCATGCTCAAGATTCAATACACACAAGCCCGAAACAGAAAGTGTCTGATTAATCTCTCTGCAGCAGCCAACAAAAAAAAACATTCAGAGAGCTGGGTCGCATACACACTAGATGCGTTTTGGAACAGTGTTCCTTACTCAGTAGTAAATTATATAATGGTTAAATAAGGACATATTGGTTATGCTATTTATACTATCTTTGAGTGTGCTATAAAACATGGACTGGAATATACAACGTTTCACACTAGTTGCCATTGCCATTCACAGCTGCAATTAATACTCGTACTTATGGATTGATGTATACATAAAGAACAAATAAATAAAAGGATAAAAAATAAAGAATAAATGAAAAACAATATGTGAAAAAATGAAAGAAAAAAAATGAAAGATAAAAAATAATTAGAATAAAAAATTATAATAGAAATAAAAGAAGACAAGTGGTAGGCAATTAAAGAGTGCCGTGTTTGTGTGAGGGGAGGCGGGGCTTTAATTATTTAAACCTGGCTCTCCTGCCCCACTTGTCGGTTCGAATGCTTTCGAATCGGCTCGTGGGTTGGTGCCAGAGAAGTGCGTGCGTCACTGGAGAATCGGGTGGTCGGCTGCGTCGGGCTCGTCGCTTCGGTGATTAGGTAGGCAGGGTGTCTGCACACCCGTCTCGCTATGTATAACATGGGGGCCTGCCGAGCGTGCCGCCGGGCCCCAGCCGCGCTGGCGACTGCCCGCACTCCCGATTGCTTCCGGCACCCCGATACAGGCACCCCGATACAGGCACCCCGATCCGCTCCAGGCCCCGCGCCAAGCACCCCCGCTCCCACGTGCAGCGTCCCCCAGGCGGGCACCCCTCATCTGTGGCTCAGCAGCGACGGGTCACACGTCCTTCACATACCCAGAGCAGCGGTCACGCCGGCCGTCGGCTCCTCAGAGCAGCTCACTGGCTTGCTGCGCTCCAGCAGGCCCTGGCTTGATAGAGGGCGACACCTACAGGCCGATACTGGTACTGCAGTCCAGGTACAGGGCTCCTTGCTCAGGCACAGTGGCTAGGTACTAAGGCAGGACAAAAAAAAAATAATAATAAATAAATAAATTTATATTTGGGATATGTTTTAAGGATCAAATATAAAGAGGGCTCCAAAGAGGGGGGCTGGCCACGTCACTTTGCGCACGCAGCCGGGCCGCCCGCAAGCCCATACGGCGAGTCAGGGGGTTGGTTCGGGCGCAGTCGCAATAATCCGGTGGACAGCAAAGGAGCGGTGGCAGGAGTGAAGGGTCACCCAGCCACCGTGCGCTCACTCACATGTCTGTCCTTGTTTATTCAGGTCCACAGGTGGTTGGCTAACTTACGATACTGTGGGGTTTGTGGCTGTCATGGCCGCCAGGTGAGTCAGGGGTGGTGCAGGCGTGGGCCAACCCCCTCCTTTTCTCCTGCATAGGCTTGGGGGACGGGGGATGGTGGACTATTATGGCCAGGCCTCTGGCGCATCTCTTACAGGGTGGCGCCTACAGTCGTGGCCTTTGGTGGGGGGAAAGAAGTAAAAAAAAAAAATATATATATAAAAATGGTATAGATAGGAATGTTGCTTTGCCAGGTCTGTCACGACTACAGACTCCTTATAAAGCCCTGCCACGACTGCAGGCATCAGTCTGTCACGACTACAGACCCGCTCTAAAGCCCTGCCACGACTGCAGGCAACAGTCTGTCACGACTACAGACCTGTTATAAAGCCCTGCCACGACTGCAGGCATCAGTCTGTCACGACTACAGACTCGTTATAAAGTCCTGCCACGACTGCAGGCATCAGTCTGTCACGACTACAGACCCGTTATAAAGCCCTGCCACGACTGCAGGCATCAGTCTGTCACGACTACAGACCCGCTCTAAAGCCCTGCCACGACTGCAGGCACAAATCCGTTACGACTACAGACTCGTTATAAAGCCCTGCCACGACTGCAGGCATTAGTCTCATGTCAACAGACTCGTGAGGTAATACTACCACGTCTACAGGCGATGGTCCGTTACCGCTACTCCCGAGGTAGGGTCCCCTCACGACTACAGGGGCCAGTCGGTCACATCCACAGACTCGGTCGCACTCCCATTGACTACAGGCACTGGGGGGCATCTACAGGTAGTTGCGTCACGTCTACGCACGCGGGTCAGCCACGGCCTGGGGGGTCATCCTTCACAGTCACAGGTAGGTCCGGTCAGGTCTCAGTCTCCCAGCGGGTTCCAGTCACAATAACCAGCCCCTAGGGGGGGCACTCCCGCGCCGGCGCATAATGCCAGGGAGCTATGCGGCTCCCCACGCGGCACACGATTCAAACCGGCGGGGGCCGGGGCTCACGGTAAAGGAAGGGCTCCCTCTGATCCGGTGCACATCGCCAGGGAGCGGCGCTGCTCTCCACACGGTACGAGTGTCCAGCCGGCGGTGGGTCGGCCCTGGCTGAGGGGGGCTCCCCCGCACTGGTGCACTCTGCCAGGGAGCAGCGTGAGCTCCCCACGCGGCTGGGGGTAAAGGTGCAGGACACCGTTTCCCCGATCCTCATCTTCAATAAAGTCTGGCACGGGCCGCCGTGCCGTTAGGTAGGCAGGGATCGGGGGAAGGAGTACCAGGCTCGGTCAGGGGGAGCAGATCATAGGCGGTGGCTGGCTTCCTGCTGCCGGCCGTACAGAAGGTTCCAAGGGGGTCATTTAGGCACAGGATGTTAGTTAGTCCGTGCAGGTGACCTGCGTTATACCATGCTCTTCGTGCTCGTACTCAGAGCTGGGCCCATACTGGAGCTGCGTAAGTGGTTTATAGTTTAAAAAAATAAATAAAATAATGATAATTTCAAACCACAATTAGAGTCTTTCACGCATGGCTTCTCCGTTTTAGGTGTACACATATGACTCCACCATTAGAGTCTCTCACACATGGCTTCTCCGTTTTAGGTTTACACATATAGTCCGCCATTAGAGTCTTTCACGCATGGCTTCTCCGTTTTAGGTTTACACATATGACTCCGCCGTTAGAGGCTCTCACGCATGGCTTCTCCGTTTAGGTTACACATATGACTCCGCCATTAGAGTCTCTCATGCATGGCTTCTCCGTTTTAGGTGTACACATATGACTCCACCATTAGAGTCTCTCACGCATGGCTTCTCCGTTTAGGTTACACATATGACTCCGCCATTAGAGTCTCTCATGCATGGCTTCTCCGTTTTAGGTGTACACATATGACTCCACCATTAGAGTCTCTCACGCATGGCTTCTCCGTTTTAGGTTTACACATATGACTCCGCCGTTAGAGGCTCTCACGCATGGCTTCTCCGTTTTAGGTTTACACATATGACTCCGCCGTTATAGTCTCTCATGCATGGCTTCTCCGTTTTAGGTGTACACATATGACTCCACCATTAGAGTCTCTCACACATGGCTTCTCCGTTTTAGGTTTACACATATGACTCCGCCATTAGAGTCTCTCACGCATGGCTTCTCCGTTTTAGGTTTACACATATGACTCCGCCGTTAGAGGCTCTCACGCATGGCTTCTCCGTTTAGGTTACACATATGATTCCGCCATTAGAGTCTCTCATGCATGGCTTCTCCGTTTTAGGTGTACACATATGACTCCACCATTAGAGTCTCTCACGCATGGCCTCTCCGTTTTAGTTACACATATGACTCCGCCATCTGAGTCTCACGCATGGCTTCTCCGTTTTAGTTTTACACATATGACTCCGCCGTTAGAGGCTCTCACGCATGGCTTCTCCGTTTAGGTTACACATATGATTCCGCCATTAGAGTCTCTCATGCATGGCTTCTCCGTTTTAGGTGTACACATATGACTCCACCATTAGAGTCTCTCACGTATGGCTTCTCCGTTTTAGGTTTACACATATGACTCCGCCATTAGAGTCTCTCACGCATGGCTTCTCCGTTTTAGTTACACATATGACTCAGCCATCTGAGTCTCACGCATGGCTTCTCCGCTTTAGTTTTACACATATGACTCCGCCATTAGAGTCTCTCGCGCATAGCTCCGCCATTAGTCTATCGCGCATGGCTTCTCCGCTTTAGGTTTACACAGATGACTCTGCCATTAGAGTCTCTCACGCACGACTTCTCCGTTTAGGTTTACACATATGACTCCGCCGTTAGAGGCTCTCACGCATGGCTTCTCCGTTTTAGGTTTACACATATGACTCCGCCGTTAGAGTCTCTCATGCATGGCTTCTCCGTTTTAGGTGTACACATATGACTCCACCATTAGAGTCTCTCACACATGGCTTCTCCGTTTTAGGTTTACACATATGACTCCGCCATTAGAGTCTCTCACGCATGGCTTCTCCGTTTTAGGTTTACACATATGACTCCGCCGTTAGAGGCTCTCACGCATGGCTTCTCCGTTTAGGTTACACATATGATTCCGCCATTAGAGTCTCTCATGCATGGCTTCTCCGTTTTAGGTGTACACATATGACTCCACCATTAGAGTCTCTCACGCATGGCCTCTCCGTTTTAGTTACACATATGACTCCGCCATCTGAGTCTCACGCATGGCTTCTCCGTTTTAGTTTTACACATATGACTCCGCCGTTAGAGGCTCTCACGCATGGCTTCTCCGTTTAGGTTACACATATGATTCCGCCATTAGAGTCTCTCATGCATGGCTTCTCCGTTTTAGGTGTACACATATGACTCCACCATTAGAGTCTCTCACGTATGGCTTCTCCGTTTTAGGTTTACACATATGACTCCGCCATTATAGTCTCTCACGCATGGCTTCTCCGTTTTAGTTACACATATGACTCAGCCATCTGAGTCTCACGCATGGCTTCTCCGCTTTAGTTTTACACATATGACTCCGCCATTAGAGTCTCTCGCGCATAGCTCCGCCATTAGTCTATCGCGCATGGCTTCTCCGCTTTAGGTTTACACAGATGACTCTGCCATTAGAGTCTCTCACGCACGACTTCTCCGTTTAGGTTTACACATATGACTCCGCCATTAGTCTCTCATGCATGGCTTCTCCGTTTAGGTTACACATATGACTCCGCCATTAGAGTCTCTCGCGCATGGCTTCTCAGTTTTAGGTTTACACATATGACTCTGCCATTAGAGTCTCACGCATGGCTTCTCCGTTTAAAAAATAAATAAATACAATTTTCCACTTTTTCTTTCAGGTTTGTCCAGGGGCAGATCGGTTGCCAATGCCAATTCCTCACCAGGCCCAGCTGCGCTGGGACTAGTCTCTCATCTCACCATAGCTAACAGACTGATGGCCAATTCCTTGGCCAGTAATACCCTGAGGCCTTACAAGACAGCTTGGCGCCTGTTTCAGAAATATGAACACCTACCCGGCTGCTGGCCGGGGGGACTATCACTCACCTATTGGGCTTCGTCTGGTTTTTTGCCACTCTCAATTAAACCTGTCCTATAGCACTGTTAACTATACCTGGCAGGTATTCAGCACATTCGGGTTTAGTTAACAGGTTCAGGGGTCGATCCTCTCTCAATCACAGGACATTCCTTCCACAGGGGCGCAGCAGCTGCGGCGTCCATGCATAAGGTACCAGTACATGTAATCAAACGGTTGGGTCGTTGGAGTTCCGCATGTTCCATGCGTTATATCCCGGATCCTTAATACAAAATGTCACTGGCTTTCCGAGTTTTGGTTTTGTAGTTTCTGTTATCAAAGTCTTTCAAAACTCCTATGCATGGTTCTTTTGGCCCCTTTAGGCTACCCTTCGATAAGCAGTTCCGGCATAACTCTGCTGCTTCTAGGTAGGGGGGGGGAATATAGGCTTAGGTAGGGGACCCTCTCGTAATGAGCCGATCCGAGCACAAGTGGTAGGCAATTAAAGAGTGCCGTGTTTGTGTGAGGGGAGGCGGGGCTTTAATTATTTAAACCTGGCTCTCCTGCCCCCACTTGTCGGTTTGAATGCTTTCGACCCACCCAGAAGCCCTTCCTTCTTTTCAGGACTCATCATTGGTGTGGCCCCCTTTAGGCTACCCTTCGATAAGCAGTTCCGGCATAACTCTGCTGCTTCTAGGTAGGGGGGGGGAATATAGGCTTAGGTAGGGGACCCTCTCGTAATGAGCCGATCCGAGCACAAAAAACATCAACATGGAAAATAAATTAGTATGTCATCCAAATACACGACTACAAACCTCCCCACAAGGTGATGAAAAATGTCATTCACAAAATGCTGGAAAACTGCAGGAGCATTGGTCAACCCAAAAGGCATAACCAGGTTCTCAAAGTGCCCCTCAAGAGTATTAAAAGCCATCTTCCAGTCATCCCCTTCCTTGATCCTAACCAGATTATATGCCCTATTAAGTCCAACTTGGAGAACACCTTGGCACCAACAATCTGGTTAAACAAATCGGGAATCAAAGGAAGAGGGTAAGGATCACGGATAGGGTTGAGCGAACCCGAACTGTAAAGTTCAGGTTCGTACCGAACTTTAGGATTTTTGGACCCCGGACCCGAACCCGAACATTTCAGTAAAAGTTAGGGTTCGGGGTTCGGCGATTTCTTGGCGCTTTGTGAAAGGTTGCATAGCAGCCAATCAACAAGCGTTTAACTGTGTGACCTTAGAAGCCATCACAGCCATGCATACTAAAGGCATTGCTGTGATTGGCCAGTTCAGCATGTGACCCAGCCTCTATATAAGCTGGAGTCACGTAGCGCTGCACGTCACTCTGCTCTGATCAGTGTAGGGAGAGGATGCAGCTGCTGTGAGGGAGAGAATAGGAAATAATCTTTAATCAGAACTCCAATTGAACTCAGTGATCTACTTAGATTTTGTTGTGTGGGTGCAGGGCACAATCTTTTTACCCTGCCCTGAGCCCAGTGACAGAGAAAAATAACTTTTATCTGTCTGTTAGTTAGGTGGGCGGCGGCAGCCATTGTATACAAGCTCAGTGCACCAGCACATCATATGTGCTTTTGTGACATTAAAATCCAAGCTTGAAATACTGCAATAATAATCTGCTTTTAAAAAAACACCCTTTTTTGGCAATATCCTACATCTGGTGCCTTTGCACCATTAGTCAGTGTGCAATTTAAGCTAGAAATACAGCTATAATTTTCTAGGTTTTAAAAAACACCCTTTTTTGGCAATCATTTCCTGGCTTTGAAAAAACACCCATTTTTGGCAATAACATTCATCTTGGGCCTCTGCTGTATTAGTCAATGTGCAATTCAAGCTAGAAATACAGCTATAATTTTCTGGGTTTTAAAAAACACCCTTTTTGGGCAAAATATACAATTTTACAGCCCTTGCTGCATCTGCACGTGTGAAATTCAAGAGTTATATACTGCTGCCTTGGGCAAAATACTTAATATTGCAGCCTTTACTGCATATGTCATTGTGAGATACACCCTTTAGATACTGTCTTTCTATTCTGCTATTAAAAAAAAAAGCCATTTAGGGCAAAAATCTTAATTTTGCAGCCTTTGCTGCATCTGTCATTGTGAGATACACCCTTTAGATACTGTTTTTCTATTCTGCTATTAAAAAAACACAAAGTTTGGGCAAAAATCCTAAATTGCGGCCTAGTCTGCATCTGTACGTGTGAAATACACCATTTGGGTACTGTGGTTCTATTTTGCTATTAGAAAAACACCCATTTTGGGCAAAAATCTTAAATTGCAGCCTAGTCTGCATCTGTACGTGTGAGATACACCATTTAGATACTGTTGTTCTATTCTGCTATTAGAAAAACACCCATTTTGGGCAAAAATCTTAAATTGCGGCCTAGTCTACATCTGTACGTGTGAGATACACCATTTGGGTACTGTGGTTCTATTTTGCTATTAGAAAAACACCCATTTTGGGCAAAAATCTTAAATTGCGGCCTAGTCTGCATCTGTATGTGTGAGATACACCATTTAGATACTGTGGTTCTATTCTGCTATTAGAAAAACACCCATTTTGGGCAAAAATCTTAAATTGCGGCCTAGTCTACATCTGTACGTGTGAGATACACCATTTGGATACTGTTGTTCTATTCTGCTATTTAAAAAAAACACCCATTTACCGCAAGATCCTAAATTTGAGAAACATGAGGAGAGCATCAAATAAGGGATGTGGCCCCGGTCGTGGTGCTGCTGGTGGAGCTCCTTTTGCAGGGAGAGGACGTGGTCAATCTGTGCCAGCTATATGCACAAGTGAAACCCCTTCCTCAGATGCGAGTAGGCGACAAAACCTGCAGCGATATTTGGTCGAGCCTAATGCGGCTCTACGAATGGTGAGGCCAGAACAAGTACAGGCGATAGTAGATTGGGTTGCTGACAGTGCCTCCAGTTCCTTCACATTGTCTCCCACCCAGTCTCCTGCTGAAAGATCAGAGTTGGCACCTGCAGCCGATGTCTATCAGTCTTTCACCTCACCCCCTTGCAAATCAGCCAAGCAGTCTGAGCCCCAAGTCATGCAGCAGTCTCTTCTGCTTTTTGATAACTCTGTTAGCAGGGTTTCCCAGGGCCATCCACCTAGCCCTGCCCCAGAAGTGTAAGAGATATAGTGCACCGATGCCCAACCACTTATCTTTCAAGATGAGTACATGGGAGGACCATCGCAACACATCTCGGATGATGAAACACAGATGCCAACTGCTAATGCTGGGGCTTTCGAAAGTGTTCAGACCGACAAGGAGGGCAGGGGTGAAGACTGGGTGGAAGATGATGTAGAGGACGATGAGGTCCTCGACCCCACATGGAATCAAGGTCATGCGAGTAACCTGTGTAGTTCGGAGGAAAAGGCGGTGGTCGCACAGAGCCACCAGCACAGCAGAAGAGGGAGCAGGTTGCAAAAGCGGAGCAGCCGTCCCCTAGACAGTACGCCTGCTACTGCCCACCACAGTAAGGGACCGAGTACACCAAAGCAAAGGAGTTCCCTGGCGTGGCAGTTCTTCAGACAATGTGCTGACGACAAGACATGAGTGGTTTGCACGGTGTGCAATCAGAGCCTGAAGCGAGGCAGAAACGTTCTCAACCTGAGCACAACCTGCATGACCAGGCATCTAAGTGCAAAGCAGGAGTTGCAGTGGAGTAGACACCTCAAAAACCAAGAAAGATCTCTGGCTCCTCCCACTTCCCCTTCTGCTGCAGTCTCAACCTCTTCATCCACTTCTGGAGTGACAGTGCCACCTGTCACCACCCAAACAGAGGATCTGCCAGCAACACCAACACCTGGGTCACCAAGCATCTCCACAATGTCCCACGGAAGCGTTCAGCTCTCCATCTCCCAAACACTGGAGCGGAAGAGGAAATACCCCCCTACCCACCCGCGATCTCAGGCCCTGAATGCCAGCATTTCTAAATTAATGGCCTTTGAAATGCTGTCATTCCGTCTGGTGGAGGCGGAGAGCTTTAAAAGCCTTATGGCGGTGGCTGTCCCACAGTACGTTGTGCCCAGCCGCCACTACTTTTCCAGGCATGCCATCTTTTCCCTACACAACCAAGTGGGGGACAAAATCAGGTATGCACTGTGCAACGCTATCTGTGGCAAGGTGCACCTCACTACGGATACGTGGACCAGTAAGCACGGTCAGGGACGTTATATCTCCATAACAGCGCACTGGGTAAATGCAGTGGTGGCTGGGTATGAGGCGGATAGCAGTTTGGCGCATGTCCTTCCACCACTGGGGATTGCAGGGCGCTTCAGTTTGCCTCCTGTTGCTTCCTCCTCCTACTCCGCTTCCTCATCCTCTACCGGCTCCTCAGTCAGTGTAACACCTTCACCACCAACTTCAGCACAGCCAGGGGTAAACGACAGCCCGTCCACACCGTGCAGGAGCGTGGACGGGCCTTGAACAACAGACCGATGAGTGGTTGGTGCCAGTGAGCCCCAAGCCCGGCCTGGTGGTGTGCGATAATTGGCGAAATCTCGTAGCAGCTCTGGGACTAGCCGGTTTGACGCACATCCATTGCCTGGCGCTTGTGCTGAATTTGGTGGTGCAAAGATTCCTTAAAAATTACTCCGATATGTCAGAGCTGATGCATAAAGTGCGGGCCGTCTGTTAGCGCTTTCGGCGTTCTCACCCTGCTGCTGCTCGCCTGTCAGTGTTGCAGCGTAACGTCGGCCTTCCCGCTCACCGCCTCATATGGACGTGCCCACAAGATGGAACTCCACCTTGCACATGCTGGCCAGACTGTGTGAGCATGCAGCAGGCGATAGTGGAGTTTCAGCTGCAGCACGCACGGGTGAGTTGCTCTGCGGAACAGCACCACTTCACCACCAATGACTGGGCCTCCATGCGAGACCTGTGTTCCTTGTTGCGCTGTTTCGAGTACTCCACCAACATAGCCAGTGCCGATAACACTGTTCTCAGCGTTACTATCCCACTTCTCTGCCTCCTTGAAAAAACGCTCCAGGCGATGATGGAAGAGAATGTGGCACAGGAGGAGGAGGAGGAAAAGGGATCATTTCATAGGGTTTCCGGCCGGTCATTCACAAGTGGGTGGGTTCCTGCACCCACAAATGCCAGGTACACAATTGTCCAGCCAGGGCACAGTCCTGGAGGATGACGAGATAGAGGATATGGAGGAGGAGGAACCATGTTCACAATAGGGTGGCACCTAGACCAGCTCATGGCCATCACTGGTGCGTGGCTGGGGGGATACAGAGGACACAGACGATACACCTCCCACAGAGGACAGCTTTTCGTTGCCTCTGGGCAGCCTGGCACACATGAGCGATTACATGCTGCAGTGTCTCCGCAACGACCGCCGAGTTGCCCACATTCTAACTTGTGTAGATTACTGGGTGGCCACGCTGCCCCCTTCAACTTTTGGGTCTCCAAATTGGGCACATGGCCTGAGCTTGCCCTTAACGCCTTGGAGGTACTGGCCTGCCCTGCAGCCAGTGTATTGTCTGAACGTGTGTTTAGCATGGCAGGGGGCGTTATCACAGACAAACGCAGCCGACTGTCCACAGCCAATGTGGACAAGCTCACGTTTATTAAAATGAACCAGGCATGGATCCCGCAGGACTTGTCCGTACCTTGTGCAGAATAGACATGTATGCTGGCTTTAACCAGCCATTGTTATACTACAGCGCAATTGCTCATTCTTGTATTTTGGATATTTCACACTCTTTTGGAGTGTACCCTAATTAATTTTTTTTTTAAATAAATTAAAACCAAAAACCAGTGTTGGCTACCTCGTCCTCCTCCACCGCTGCTTCCACCTACACTGTATGTCCACCGCCTCCTCAAACTCCTACTTCATATTGACCTCCACCTTATAAATCTATTTTTTTTTTTTTTTATTTGTACGTATCGGGTACTACCAGTCAAAGACAAATGCACATTTTCTGACTCTCCTCTCACCCCTCCAAGAGTCAGATGGGAATTAAATGTCCCTCTTTTTTCTTTTTGCAGTTAAATGTATGGACGTACTCTGATAAAATGTCCCTTCTGTCTGCAGAAAAACACACTCCCTTCCTATTACCAGTATGCTTCAAAGCGGATTCAGGAGTAGCTCCCCCTAATTGCATGGATACGTCCCCAGACATAAACCCAGGAGTGGCTTCACCCAAAGTGTCAGAGGAGGATGATACATCATCTGATAGTACGTCCTGAGAGTGGGGGCCCCTAGATCTCTTTTGATCAAAATGTACACTAATGCCTCTTGTACAGCATGCAGTATATAGGGGGCTGTACACTTTAATATTGCACTGAGAAGCGAGTATAAGTAGATCTAAGCATAGCAGTGTGGAAGTGCGATACAGTTCGGTTTTTCTCCCCTTGATATATACATGTTGAATCTTTCTTCTTTATTACCGGTATCCGCACTCCTCCCATTCAGCACAGGTGGTTTTAATTTCGAAGAAGTCTGCATGTAAGCGGTAATTGACCTGCAGTTCCTGATAGCAATGGACATGTTGTGTTAGACAACTGTTCACATGGTGCAGTACTGCGTGGTGGGCTTTTGTTTTTGTGGCGCTGTGCTGGTGGGTTGGTGGGACCCAGTGCCATGGGTGGCATTGTCATACAGCAGGGTTGCTGTTTGACTCCTGGGTCATGCCGCCTACTAGGGCAGTGACGCTTTGTCACCGCATTGTCACTGTGCCTTTTTGTCAGAGTAGGTCCCACTCAAAGAGGCGACCTTGGCGTGGTGAGTGGGCTTATGCCTTTTGATCAAAATGTACACTAATGCCTCTTGTACAGCATGTAGTATGGGGGGGCTGTACACTTTAATATAGCGCTGAGAAGCGAGTTTAATTAGCTCGAAGCATAGCATTGTGGATGTGCGATCCAGTTCTGTTTTTCTCCCCTTGATACATTCCAAATCTTTGCCCAGTGTAAGCATGTATAGCAACTGAATGACAAGCAATAATTTGCTTATTTATTATGGATCACATGTTTTAGGCCCCTTGCACACGGGCGAGTATTCCACGCGGGTGCGATGCGTGAGGTGAACGCATTGCACCCGCACTGAATCCGGACCCATTCATTTCTATGGAGCTGTTCACACGAGCAGTGATTTTCACGCATCACTTGTGCGTTGCGTGAAAATCGCAGCAAGCTCTATTTTGTGCGTTTTTCACACAACGCAGGCCCCATAGAAGTGAATAGGGCTGCGTGAAAATCGCAAGCATCCGCAAGCAAGTGCAGATGCGGTGCAATTTTCATGCACAGTTGCTAGGAGACGATCGGGATGGGGACCCGATCTTTATTATTTTCTCTTATAACATGGTTATAAGGGAAAATAATAGCATTCTTAATACAGAATGCTTAGTACAATAGGGCTGCAGGGGTTAAAAACAAATAAAAACAAATTTAACTCACCTTAATCCACTTGTTCGATCAGCCCGGCTTCTTTTCTGTCTTCATCTTTGCTGTGCACAGAAAAAGGACCTGTGGTGACGTCACTGCGCTCATCACATGGTCCGTCACATGATCCATCACCATGGTAAAAACGATCATGTGATGGACCATGTGATGAGCGCAGTGCCGAACAAGTGGATTAAGGTGAGTTAAATTTTTTTAACCCCTCCAGCCCTATTGTACTATGCATTCTGTATTAAGAATTGTATTATTTTCCCTTATAACATTGTTATAAGGGAAAATAATAGCATCTACACAACACCTAACCCAAACCCAAACTTCTGTGAAGAAGTTCGGGTCTGGGTACCAAACATGCCGATTTTTCTCACGCGTGTGCAAAACGCATTACAATGTTTTGCACTCGCGCAGAAAAATTGCACATTTTCCTGCGACGCACACACATCTTATCCGGGCCAAAAACATCACGCCCATGTGAAAGAGACCTTTAGGATGACAGAAATATTACCATTTGCCGGTCGCACAGCCTCTTGCTTTTGGCACCAGTAATGGAAAGTGTATAAGAGGAGTTAATTAATGATCCTGCAAACAATTATTTGTATGATTCCCCCCCTCCTCCACCCCAATAATTGCAAAATATGAATGCAATAATCATTCTCTGATCGACTTGCTACATTGTAACTGGTAATTTATTTGCCAGAGTAAAAGGGTCCTTCAAGTAAACCTAGAGACAATTCTTGCATAGCGCCAAATTATGATTAGATGTACAATTTTTCACCCTCAAGCTATCACCCCGGTCCACACAAAGTGCGGTTGATTTATTTTGTGTCTTCCCAAACTTTTCGTAATCCTTTCCAATCAGTTTTAGAATCCTAAATTTTTTATTACGATGTGAATATTTACATTTGGATTGAGCCTCGGGCTCACCCATCCGGGGTCTAGTATTGCGTACTCAAGTCCACATTTACTGAACTATATAAAACTCTACCATTTGCAGAAGCTTTTAATCTCATGCCACTGAAGTGAAGGGTAATATTTGCTCTGCATAACACTGGCCAGATTTGCAAAGGTTTAGGGAGCAGCAGTTACTAAAATCTGTTATTGACTTTGATTATTACAGCTTCTGTTCTGGACTGAATACTAATGGAGAGTGTCTTATATCAAACATATCAAATTGTTGTAAAATTTTCAGAATGTTTAGTTTTAAATTATCGTATTTTTTCGCCGTATAAGACATACCTGCCATATGACACACCTAGGTTAGAGGAGGAAAATAAGAAAAAAATATTTTTTCATTAGATCTCAGATCAGACCCCCAATGTTAATAAAACCCACATTCTGGCCTCAGATAAGACCTCTAATGGTTATAAGACACCAAATCAGACCTCAGATCAGACTCCTAATGATTATAAGACACCCAATCAAACCTCATATCACACCCCTCATGGTTATAAGACACCCAATCAGACCTCAGACCAGACTCCCAATGTTTATAAGACCCCAATCAGTCCTTTATATCAGACCTCCAAACCGAAACAGTGCCCATCCCATCCTCAATATCATTAATAAATAAGTTAAAGGGGTTATCCAGTATCTACAACAGCCCCCCCATGTGCCGGGCCCCTCCGATGGAATATATTTACCCCGCGGCGCTCCTGGTCTCAGCACCGCCGCTGCTACTTCCCCCTTTACACGGATGAAAAAATCCAGTGTTGGGAGAGAGCAGCCAATGGCAGGCGGGGACAACTGTCTATCTCTCTCTACAACCAGTTTTCAATCCAATTACAAACTATACTTTCTATTCAAAAATGAATACTGTGCATGTTGCTGAATCCATAAGTGGCGTCTAAAGCTGAAGACAACGGCACTTCTGGGTTCAGTGAGTGAACAATGGCGGGGCACAGTATTAATTTTCGCTGCTCTGGAAGATGCTAAAAGACATTGTACGCACACGCCGTTCTAGTGCAGGCGTGAGATAGCGCTGTCATCATACGGGGAGGGGGGCGTGTTTTTAAAGAAAGAGGTGTTGGTTTTGAGCACCAAAGGAATTGCTTGAGCAGTGCTCAGACTGTATAAGCCCACCTCCTGGTGCTCCAATCCCTCATTTGATATTAATAAAAGTTCACATTTCTCCTGAACGCTGGTACCTACAGTGAAAAGAAAGGTACCATTTTAATCAGCTTCATGAACCCTACCAAAGATTTTTATTTTACCACAAGGTCCCTTCTTAGCGGACACCCCTGTAGTACGTATTGTGAAGGGCATATTACTGTCTTTGACGCTACTGGGTATAATACCTAGTCGGTAATGCAGTCCTTACACTGCTCTAAGATAAATTGATCTCTGTTACATTGACTTTTATAGAAAATCCTGACAATGTAAAACATACAATGTAGACTGATATTTCTGGAATTATCTAAGAGGTCACAAATTAACCCTACGGTCCTTTACTATTTAAGTATCAATTTAAAGTTCAGGCTTTAGAATTCTTTCATTTTCTATAGGTAGAAACCAGACTGCAAATCTTATTATTTTTTCCATTACAGTCATAGAGAGGGTACATGGGCCTGAAGTTGATAATTGATAGGAATGTCCTTTGATCTTGGTTTGAACATCAACAATTAATGGAAGCAAACACTCTCATGAATTAGTGAGGCTTCACAGATTATAAATATTTTAATGTGCCCATCCACCTCCGGATATCTTCTATTTGCTTGGTATTAAATGTCACATAGCTCAATGAAAAAGTACACAGTCATATAAATTTGTCACCAGCCATCTGAACTCTTCTTCACGTGTATTTAATGTTCCTCTGAGAAATGTTCACCTCTATTATTGCAGAGAAGCTCTCGGGCTTCCAAACCGTCCACCAATTGTTCTTTAAAAATTCACCCTGATTCCATTTTGAAGGGGCTTTCCCGCATGGTAGGCAGCAGTGAACCCAGAACTACCCCTCCTACTACCTACTGGCATCATCCGCCCTAGACAGTAGCCCAAAATTAGTCAACAGCCCCTCCATAATAAGTGCAGGAGCCTAAAGGGAAAAACAAGAATAAACTAGTGATAGACTCCACTAAGATCAAAGTGGAAAAGACAAGCCGGGTCACACAAGAGAGACCAAGATCTACCTATGTGCAGTGCCTTGAAAAAGTATTCATACCCCTTGAACTTTTCCACATTTTTTTAAGTTACACCCACAAACTTAAATGTAGTTTATTGGTATTTTATGTGATAGACCAACACAAGTATCTGTGAAGGGAAAAGAAAACAATACTGATTTTCATAGTTTTTTTTATAAATTAAAATCTAGAAAATGTGGGGTGCATTTGTATTCAGCCACCTCTCACTGTAATTACGGCTGCAAAGCTTTTGGGGTATGTCTCTGCCAGCTTTGCACATCTAGAAAGTGAATTTTTTCCCATTCTTCTTTGCCTAATAGTTCGAGCTCAGTCAGATTGGATGGAGAGTGTCTGTGAATAACAATTTTAAAGTCCTGACATATTCTTAATGGGAATTAGGTCTGAAACATGAAAATGCTTTGATCGAAACAGTTCCACTGTAGCTCTGGCTGTATGTTTAGGGTCGTTGTCCTGCTGGAAGGTGAACCTCCGCCTCAGTCTCAAGTCTTTTGCAGTTTGTACCAAATTTTTCTCCAGGATTGACCATTTTTTAGCTCCATCCATCTTCCCATCAACATTCACTAACTTCCCTGTCCCTGCTGATAAAAAGCAGCCCCACAGCATGATGCTGCCACCACCATGTTTCACGGTGGGGATGATGTATTCAGGTTGATATGCAGTGTTAATTTTCCTCCACACATAGCATTTTGCATTTAGGCCAAAAAGTTCAACTTTCAACAACTCTCATCTGAGCAGAGTACCTTCTTCCACATGTTTGCTGTGTCCCCTACATGGCTTGTGACAAACTGCAAATGGGACATCTTATGGCTTTCTTTCAAAAATGACTTTCTAGCCAATTTTCCATAAAGGCAAGATTTTTGGAGTACAAGACTAATAGTTGTCAGTTCTCCCGCCTGAGCTGTGGATCTCTGCAGCTCCTCCATAGTGACCATGGGCCTCTTGGCTGCTTCTCTTATTAGTGCTCTCCTTGCCTGGGCTGTCAGTTTAGGTGGCTGGCCATGTCTTGGTAGGTTTGTAGTTGCACCATGCTCCTTTCATTTTCAGATGATGGTTTGAATAGTGCTCCGTAAGATGTTCAGAGCTTTTCATTTTTAAAACCTAACCCTGCTTTACACTTTTCCACAACTTTATCCCTGACCCGTCTGGTGTGTTCCTTGGTTTTCATGATGCTGTTTGATGTTCACTAATGTTCTGTAACAAATCTCTGAGGCCTTCACAGAACAGCTGTAGTTATACTGAGAATAAAATACACACAGGTGGAATCTATTTACTAATTAGGAAACTTCTGAATGCAAATGTTCACACTAGATTATATTTAGGGGTATCAGAGTACAAGGGGCTGAATACAAGTGCATGCCACACTTTTCAGCTTTTTATTTATTACAGATTTAAAATACCATGTACCATTTTCTTTTCACTTCACACATGCTTGCTACTTTGTGTTGGTCTATCACATCAAATCCCAATAAAATACATTTAATATTGGTGTAACGTAATGAAATGTTGAAACGTTCAAGGGGTACGAATACTTTTTTGGGGCACTGTATCTATCATCTATCTATCTATCTATCTATCTGTATACCGTATTTTTCACCCTATAAGACGCACTGGTCCGGTTTTTGTGGAGGAAAATAAGAAAATAAAAATAAAAATTTTTAAACAAAAGGTGTGCTTTTGGTGGGTTTTGAACTAATGGTGATCTGTTGATGACACTATTATGGGGGATCTGTGAATGACACACTATTTTGAGGGTCTGTGGCTGACACTATTATGGGGATCTGTGGATGGCACTGTTATGGGGGCATCTGTGGATGGCATGACACTGCTATGGAGGGTCTGTGGATGGCACTGTTATAGGGGGGGATCTGTGGATGGCACTGTTATGGGGTCATCTGTAGATGGCATGACACTGCTATGGAGGGGGATCTCTGGATGACACATAAATAGCATCCACAGATCCCTCCCATAACAGTGTCCCCGTGTAGTGTGAATGATACCCAATACAGGGGGTGGGGGCCGGCATCTAGTTTTGTAATGGCAGCGGGGCCCGAAGCAGTCACTGAATTCTATTGCATCGGGCTCCGCTCACTGTAGTAATCTTATCGAAGTGTATTGTTTAACAATAGAATAATTCTTTATTCCAGCAGCCTGTACTACTGTACTTACTAACTTCTGGTGCAACATGCAAAGATTGCGACATTCTATATAATTCCCAAAATCCACAAGAATAGCTCAGATCCACCGGATCGACCTATTGTGGCTGGTAATGACAGCTTAAGTAAAAATATCTGCAGATATGTGGACTTTTACTTACAGCAGTTGGTCACATATCTGCCTTCTTTTGTGCAGGATACGACAGCGGTACTCAATAGATTAGAAGGAATACAGCTATCTGAGGATATGCTCTTGGTGACAGCAGATGTGGAATCTCTCTACACGAGTATACGGCATGAAGATGGCTTGCGTGCAACGGCAGAATTCTTGAAAAGTAATAACCAGGAGCTAAGTTGTTGTTACAACTGCTAGACTTTATTTTACACCATAATTTCTTTGTTTTCAAGGATAGATATAATTTACGAACACAAGGCGTGGCAATGGGGCAACCTGTGCCCCGTCATACGCTAATTTATTCTTGGGAGCATGGGAAAGGTACATCTTTCATGATTGACCCCTGGAACACATCGATAAAGTACATAACTGGATTCGATATATATCGATGATGTTCTGTTTATATGGGAGGGAACCATGGAAGATCTTAACAAATTTATGTGCATGTTGAACAACAATACGCTTAATATTAAACTTTCTTTTAAAACAGGACGGGAACTTGAGTTCTTGGATTTGAAGATCAAAGCAGATGGTGAGGGAAAATTACAGACTGATATTTACAGGAAGAAAACTGCTGCTAATTCCATTCTACATGCCAGCTCGGCACATCCGAGATCAACACTAGATGGAATCCCGAAAGGTCAGTTTATAAGACTCAAGAGAATATGTTCCAATAGAACTAACTTTCTTGCTGAATCAGAAGAACTGAAAAGAAGATTTAAAGAAAGAGGATATAGCAACAGACAGATAAAAAGAGGTATCCAGATGGCTAATGCACGTAAAAGAGAAAAACTTCTATGCCCCAATGAGAAAAAACAACGACCATTGAAAGACAAGATATTAGATTTATCACTAATTTTAATAATCAATGGTAGTCCCTTTATGAGATTTTAAACAAACATTGGAGGGTACTAAAAACAGATCCCAAACTGAGAAAGTGCATTCCTGAAAGACCATTGATGACCGCTAGATGGTCTAGAAATTTGAAGGACCTTCTTGTCAGTAGCCACTATGTACCCGCAACAAAAATAGAGGGCCAAACATCCATCAAAGGGTCCTTTCCGTGTGGTTCTTGCAAAGCCTGTATCAACATGGATAGGATAAATCCACGCAATTTACAGATTCTGATAAAGCAAGAACATTTGCTATCAGAGAGTACATATCCTGTACATCGACTGGGATTATATACTACGCGGTATGTCCTTGTGATAAAATTTATATTGGCTTAACAACTAGAGAATTTCGAAAAAGGCGAAAGACATAGAAGAACTCATTGATTTGAATACCATACCTAAACATTTTAAGCTTCATCATCAGAGTAATCCTAATGGAATCCGATTCAGGGGCATTGACCGTGTACATTTAGGGATTAGAGGGGGCAATTACAGCAAAATTCTGGCACAGATAGAAAGCAAGTGGATATTTAGGCTTAAGACCCTGACCCCTAAGGGACTGAATGAAAGTCTTGGCTTTGGCTCCTTTCTTTAAACAGTGGCATTATTTTAGGGGTATATGGGGGTTATATGTAGTTTTAAGTTTTTTTTTATTCTTTCTTCTTTAAGTAACAGTAATATTGCCTTATGACTAATACATACATATTACTGTCATTCTTATTTTCAGTTTGCCTACTTACTATGAACTTGATTATTTTCATGAATGTCCGTCTTTGGAGTTGAAGCCAATCGTACAACTGGATAAAACCTTTTTGGGTATCATAAAACGTCACTAATCCTATATTGGCAGTGAACAACACTTATTTTTAATTTTTATTAATTTTTTTATTAATTTTTTGTTTGTGTTCTTTGCACTTGGTGTAATGATATTGTACTGTACGCATAATTGGTTCTTTGTCCAGTTTATGTGCAGGTATGAGGAACACAGGGTGTTCAGTATTTAGAAGTACTCATACATGACTATATGACTCAATTATTAATTAACTTATGTATCACAATAATATTAATTGGTATAATGGTACTTTTTTATGTATTTACACATCACAACTGTAGCAATTGTTATTATTATCATTATTATTAATGTATAGATGTTTTGTAATCACGGATGTATGATTAAATAATGTAGCACGTCTGATAATTAATAGGTACATCTTAGCACTTATGCACTTTCATTAATCATGTAATGTTTATAATTCATGTATCATGTATAGCATATGGCGTAATTTTCTCAGACTTTTCTGGTTTGAATATGATTTTTTTTGTCATCTAAGGATATGCCCTATTCTTAATACACCTAACTTTACATTCTAATATATTTCCCTTGGCTTTCCTTACTTCTGATCCCGATCGCTGCTTTCAACATAGACGTCACTTGTGCGCATGACTGTTCTGCCTGCACGTCTGCTTCCTCCCATTCTCCGCCTGGATGCGATGGTGGCGACAGCGATCCACGTCATCACGGTGTGACCGCCCTCTCCTCCACCGGCCTCAGGGGAAGGGCGGAAGCTGTATGACATGGCGGGTGTGGATAGGTCATGCGCCGCTTGTGTGACGAGGACATCCGTGAGTTATCACATGCTTATGGCTCTGTTCACCCATAGGTAGGTCTGTCTTTTTAAACCTGTCATTTTCCCCTGACCTTTCACTCCTCCTGAGGAAGCAGTGGCGTTGCTAGGGCTGGTGTCACCCGATGCGGTAGAAAGTGGTGTCCCCCCCCCTCCCCTGGGTGACACCTGACAGTGTAGGCTATATGTGTATAACAAACATATTTCATATGAAAACTTACAGTTACTTGGCTTGGCCCTTGGGGATCTCGGACGCCACTTCCACACTTTGGCCGGGGGCTCGGCGGAGCTGATGTGTTTTATCCTAATGAGAAAGATTTCATAATAAGGATTTGGAGAAGGGGCAGAGGGATAGCAGAGCAGAGAGAGGCCGGTGCTGCTACTAGGGGGTCATACCATGGGGGAGTAATAACCCCCACCATAATGCCCCCCCAGTAGAAATAATTCTCCTTATAATGTGTCAGTGCAAAAAATACCCCCCTGTAATGCCCCCAGTTGAGCTAATGTCCCCAATAGTGCCCCCATAATGTGCCAGTATAAAATACCCCTATATAGTGACTCCAGAAAATGCCCCCATAGTGCTCCTCTCTCCCCTAGTGCCCCCCATAATGTACCAGTATAAAATGCCCGATATATAGTGCGCCAGTAGATGCCCTCAGTGTCCCCCATAATTTGTAAGCATAAAATGCCCCTTCTCAGTGCCCCCGTAGTAGTCCTCTCCCCCCTCCCCCATAGTACCCACCACAATGTGTCCCAGTATAAAATGCCCCTATACAGAGCCCCCATATAAAATAACCGTTCTTTGTGGCCTCAGTAGATGCCCCTATAGTGCCACCAATAATGTGCCAGTAAGAAGTGCCCCCATAGATGTCCCCCAATAATGTGCCAGTGAAATGTGCCCTCATAGCTGCCCCTTAATCATGTGCCAGTAGCCTAAGCCCCCCATCAACATGTGCCAGTAGCCATAGGTGCCCCCCCTTTCATGTGCCAGTAGCCATAGGGCCCCCCTATCATGTGCCAGTAGCCATAGGGCCCCCCTATCATGTGCCAGTAGCCATAGGGCCCCCCTATCATGTGCCAGTAGCCATAGGCGGCCCCCCTATCATGTGCCAGTAGCCATAGGCGGCCCCCCATGAACATGTGCCAATAGCCATAGGCGACCCCCCTATCATGTGCCACTAGCCATAGGGCCTTTCCTATCATGTGCCACTAGCCATCAGTATTGTACAGAAAAAAAAAAAAAAAAAAGGAAAAAAACACTTACCTCCTTGGCAGCGATGCGATGCAGGCCTCTTCTGGCCTGTGTCCCGCGCTGTGTACGGCTCAGGGCTCAGGCGGCGCGATGACGTCATCGTGCCGCCTGCGCCAGCCTCTGATAGCAGGGCTCCAGACTAAAAAAAATACCTAGTAGCCATTGGCTCCTGAACTGTAAAATTTAGGAGCAAAATTAAATTTTTAGTCGCCAAATCAAAACCGAATGAAAATTTTGGTATCGCGACAACGCTACGCCGATCAGATCGGCGTAGGGTTGTTTCAATACCAAAATTTTGATTCGCTTTCATCACCATAAAAAAGTATTGCGATACTCAATACCACGCAAAAAAGCCATGTGCATTTCGCATTTTATGAAACGTTCGGCCCATAATAGAACAGTCCTATCCTATTTTTTGGGGTGACAAGGTGACTAAAAAATGGCGAATGCTCACCGCATAGGAGATATTTTTTAATAATTTAATAGTTTGGACTTTTCGGACGCAGCGCTATGTAATATGTTTATTTATTGTATATATTTTTTATATGTAAAATTGGGAAAGGGGGGATTTAAACTTAATATTTTAGAGTACTTTCACACTAGCGTTTTTCTTTTTTGGCATAGAGTTCCGTCACAGGGGCTCAATACCGAAAAAGAACTGATCCGGCATATCCCCATGCATTATGAATGGAGAGTAATCCGTCCAGGATGCATCAGGATGTCTTCAGTTCAGTCATTTTGACTGATCAGGCAAAAGATAAAACCGCAGCATGCTACGGTTTTATCTGCTGCGAAAAAAACTGAAGACTTGCCTGAATGCCGGATCTGGCATTTTCCCCCATAGGAACGTATTAGTGCCAGATCCGGCATTCAAAATACCGGAATGCAGGATCCGTCCTTTCGGTCTGCGCATGCCGGTAAAAATGTGTAAAAAGATATAAGACGGATCCGTCTGTCTGCATGACAAGTGGCGAGATGGATTCATTCTTACAATGCATTTGTGAGATGGATCCGCATCCAGATCCGAAATGCTTTCAGTCACATCAAGATCGGCGGATCTGGCACGCAGTTCTGACAACGGAACTGCTTGCCGGATCACACTACTGCAAGTGTGAAAGTAGCCTTAGTGTTTGTGTTTTATTTTCACTTACTATTAGCCCCCGTAGGGGCTGGAACCCTTGTCCTATTCACCCTTAGGCCCCTTTCACATGGGTGAGATTTCTGCGCGGGTGCAATGCGTGAGGTGAACGCATTGCACCCGCACTGAGTCTGGACCCATTCACTTCTATGGGGCTGTGCAGATGAGCGGTGATTTTCACGCATCACTTGTGCGTTGTGTGAAAATCGCAACATGCTCTATGTTGTGCGTTTTCATGCAACGCAGGCGCCACTAGAAGTTAATGGGGCTGCGTGAAAATCGCATTGTATCCGCAAGCATGTGTGGATGCGGTGCGATTTTCACGCTAGGTTGCTAAGATGAAAGTCTATTCACTATGTTATTTTCCCTTATAACATGGTTAAAAGGGAAAATAATAGCATTCTGAATACAGACTGCATAGTAGAAGGTCAATATAATAAACATTATATACACCCCAGTATAATAAACATTGAGTGCGCCCCCCCAGTATAATAAACATTGAGAGCGCCCCCCCAGTATAATAAACATTGAGAGCGCCCCCCCCAGTATAATAAACATTGAGTGCGCCCCCCCAGTATAATAAACATTGAGAGCGCCCCCCCCAGTATAATAAACATTGAGAGCGCCCCCCCCCAGTATATCAAACATTGAGAGCGCCCCCCAGTATAATAAACATTGAGAGCGCCCCCCAGTATAATAAACATTGAAAGCGCCCCCCCCCCCCCAGTATAATAAACATTGGTGGCGCAGTGGAAAGTGCTAATGAGGGTTAAAAAAATAAATAAAAAATTAACTCACCTCCTCCAATTGATCGCGCAGCTGCCGGTCTCCTGTTCTTTCTTCAGGACCTGTCAAAGGACCTGTGGTGACATCACAGTGGTCATCACATGGTACATCATATGATCCATCACCATGGTAATGGACCATGTGATTAGCTCAGTGACGTCACCACAGGTCCTGAAGATAGAACAGGAGACTGGCAGCTGCCCGATCAACTGGTGGAGGTGAGTTAATTTTTTATTTATTTTTTTAACCCTCATTGGCACTTCCCACTGCGCCACCAATGTTTATTATTTTATTATATTAATACAAATACAGGAGGCAGGTGCCGGAATGAAATAGCCAGCACCCGACCTCTATGATAGGGGGCTGCGATCAGCGGCAGTTAACCCCTCAGGTGCCGCTCCCTGTCATAGAGGTCGGGTGCTGGCTATTTGATTCCGGCACCCGCCTCCTGTATTTGTATTACAGGTCAGTTTTCTTCATTGGTGGCGCAGTGGCCACAGCCCCTACCCTCCTCCTCCCATCCCGCTTCTTATTGGCGGAGGCAGCGGCAGCAGCAGCACAGGGGGGAGGGAGAGAACCCCCCTTGCCTCTATGGAAGCACCGGCCCTGCCTAAAGTTAGTTAGTCAAGGACTAGACTGAGTTAAGGAGAACTCCGGCGGCCGGCGGGGGACACCCCATCAGACTGGTGTCACCCGGTGCGGCCCGCACCCCCCGCACCCCCCTCGCAACGCCACTGTGAGGAAGCGATCACACACGAAACGTGCGTCGAGTAGCGCCACCACCCTGTCTTTGCCTCTCTTCTTACTGGTATGTTGCCATTCATGTCGCATTTGTAGTTTAGCGAGCATACATGTTTGTTACTTCGCTGCTCTTTATATGCACTGGTCACTTTTTGGCACATCTTTATATGCATTTGCACTTTATATAAACTCGACCGCCCTACCCTGCATTGAGATTTGTTATTAACATCCTTAGAGGTCGCCTATATTGCTGCAACTTGTTATAGCTGAGAGTCCACATTTGAGGTGGTGTGCAGCTGTGTTTTTGTCCCTGCTTATTCACAAGCAAGTATTGCGAAAATCATTTTTAACTATTGTTATTAATAAATATTACATTTTATGATTCATTAATGGTGTGTTTTGCACTCTTTTTTGTGGTTGATCTAAGTATTGGGAGTGTACCATTTATCTGAGATTTAACTTCTGTAGCAAGCAGGAGGCCGGGCGGGAGGGCGGGCGGCTGTAGCGTAACTCACTACGTCACACGCCCGCGCCGCCGGCTTCATTCATAAAGTGGGAGGAGCAGGCGCGTGATGTAGTGAGTTACGCTACAGCTGCCCACCCTCCCGCCCGGCCTCCTGCCTGCTACGGAAGTTAGTAAGTACGGTAGTATAGGCTGCTGGAATGAAGATTCATTCTATTGTTAAACAATGCCTACACTTAGGATTACTACAGTGAGCGGGGCCCAGTGCAATAGAATGCAGTGACTGCATCGGGCCCCGCTGCCTTTCCTAAACAAGATGCTGGCCCCCAGCCCCTCCTCTCTCCCCGCTTATACACCCTCCGGCCGCACTGTGCAGCATGCAGTGTAAACTGTAGCATTCGCTCCATAAGACGCACTGCGTCTTATAGGGTGAAAAATACGGTATATTATCTATCTATCTATCTATCTACTATAATTTATTGTAGGCTGATAAAATCCAGTACATTATGTTTCAATGCATAAATCATTTAACTAAATATTTTAAACCACTGAATATATTTTTTTTTATATAGTTTACAGTTTCAGCTACCTATTTTTAAGATCTCGATTTTCTTCCCCTTTTCCAATTTCCTATGACAAGTCCTCTCAGCATATTTGGTTTATCATGCAGCGCGGTGCGGCACTAATTACGTGTAAGCTATGAGGCTTTTGTTAATGAGCTTTAGCTCCTGTGCTTTTTGTAAAAAAAATGTTAAATAAAGGTGAATGTGCCATGACAGGTGCTTTGTGTTCAGAAAGTCCAGAGACTGCAAACTTTACGTCGCCTGACTCCACACGTGTGTGAGCTGAAAAAACTTTTTATATCTCCTTTAGCATCCTGTACTATATGCTTGGTTTATTATTTTATATATATTCCATACATATTTAGAAATCACGTTTTACTGTTACATTATGGTTTAAAAAACTGGAGTGTTTATAGTCTTTAAAAGCATTAAATGAAACACTGAATTCATTTGTAGAGGGTTCCCTAGTTCTTGAAGAGAGGTTCTAGGTCTTCTAGAAAGTTGGCTAAAACCTGGAAACAGTATAAAATAAAAAGTAACCATTACTCACCCGTTAAATCCCCTGCATCTATAAAACTGCCACTCTGGTGGTTTGCAGTGATAACATCATATACATCTTTCACATGCATGCTGCACCCAGTCACTGACTTCAGCGGTTTGGTGCCATACTATAGATGCAGGGGTCACTAATAGAGATAAGCGTATGTCTCAAAAATTCGATTAGGCCGGTTTGCCGAATCTCTGAAAAAATGTGGTTCGAACCGAATTTATTTGCGGCGAATCGTGTTAAAAAACGTCTCTTTCCTGGCTGCAGAGAGCCTTTATAGTGGTGTAGAACACTGTGCCTTGCAGCAACACATAGGAAGTCTGCTGTGGTAGTGAAACAATACTGGGAGTCAGTATGACATGCAGAAAACAGGCGTTGCTTTTAGTATCACTGCATACTTCACTCATTTGGGCAGTTACTGGGCCAAAACTGACCAAATAACTCAAGTGTGCCAGGTATAAAGAACCATGCAGAGGCCCAAGATCTTACTATAGTGTGAAAGAGTGCACTCCTTTTACACCAATTCACTGATTCCACATAGATGTCTACAGAACCTGTTTTATTAAACGCTTATACAAGTAGAGCCCCACTCCACTGACAGAATGGAGAGGGTGTCAGCAGTAAGTTTGTGTTGACGTCACTGATTATTTTGCCCTTCCCCTGATACATCAGAACAATAACCCACAAAAAACAGATCCTGTCTGTGGAGGATCCGCCTTCACTCGGTCAGCATTTGGTCAGTAATCCATCAGTATTGATAAAGCCCAAAAAAAACTGTGGATCCAAAACAGAGATGACATGTGAATGGAATATTTCTTTTGTGTTTTGTACCCACTCCTGCTTTTGGCTACCAAATCATAAGTGAATTCTGATGCAAAATAGGGACTATGTCATGCAGGCCTTACAGCTGTTACATAGACAGGATCCGTTATACGTCTCATTTTTCCTTCCTTCTCACAATTCAGAAGAAGGGTCAAATAAATGATTATGTCAGCCAGGCCAAAAGGCAAAATAGTGACCCAGTCATGAAGTGGGGAGAGTGGGAACAGCATAAGAAGTCCACAGAGTGGACCTATGACATAGTGGTGAGGTGGAAGCAGCATGAGGAGACCACAGAGTGACCCAATGACAGGTGTAAGCAGCATCAGGAGGAGGCAACAGGGTGGCACAATGGCAGTGTGGAGGTGGCAGCAGCAGTATCAGGAGGCCACAGAGTGGCACAATGCAATGACAGAGTGTGGAGGTGGCGGCAGCAGCAGCATCAAGAGGAGGCCACAGAGTGGCATAATTACAGATTGTGGAGGTGGCAGCGGCAGCAGCATCAGAAGGAGGCCACAGAGTGGCACAATGACAGTGTGGAGGTGGCAGCAGCATCAGGAGGAGGCAACAGGGTGGCACAATGGCAGTGTGGAGGTGGCAGCAGCAGAGTGGCACAATGACAGAGTGTGGAGGTGGCGGCAGCAGCAGCATCAAGAGGAGTCCACAGAGTGGCATAATTACAGAGTCTGGAGGTGGCTGCATCATCAGGAGGAGGCCACAAAGTGGCACAATTACAGATTGTGGACGTGGCGGCAGCGGTAGCATCAGAAGGAGGCCACAGAGTGGCACAATGACAGTCTGGAGGTGGCTGCATCATCAGGAGGAGGCCACGAAGTGGCACAATTACAGATTCTGGAGGTGGCGAAAGCAGCAACATCAGGAGGAGGCCACAAGGTGGCACAATGACAGTGTGGAGGTGGCAGCAGCATCAGGAGGAGGCCACAGAGTGGCACAGTGACAGAGTGTGGAGGTGGAGGCAGCAGCAGCATCAGGAGGAGGCCACAGGGTGGCACAATGACAGTGTGGAGGTGGCAGCAGCATCATGAGGAGGCCACAGAGTGGCCTCCAGCAGCATCAGGAGGCCACAGAGTGGCACAGTGACAGAGTGTGGAGGTGGAGGCAGCAGCAACATCAGGAGGAGGCCACAGGGTGGCACAATTACAGATTCTGGAGGTGGCGAAAGCAGCAACATCAGGAGGAGGCCACAAGGTGGCACAATGACAGTGTGGAGGTGGCAGCAGCATCAAGAGGAGTCCACAGAGTGGCATAATTACAGAGTCTGGAGGTGGCTGCATCATCAGGAGGAGGCCACAAAGTGGCACAATTACAGATTGTGGACGTGGCGGCAGCGGTAGCATCAGAAGGAGGCCACAGAGTGGCACAATGACAGTCTGGAGGTGGCTGCATCATCAGGAGGAGGCCACGAAGTGGCACAATTACAGATTCTGGAGGTGGCGAAAGCAGCAACATCAGGAGGAGGCCACAAGGTGGCACAATGACAGTGTGGAGGTGGCAGCAGCATCAGGAGGAGGCCACAGAGTGGCACAGTGACAGAGTGTGGAGGTGGAGGCAGCAGCAGCATCAGGAGGAGGTCACAGGGTGGCACAATGACAGTGTGGAGGTGGCAGCAGCATCATGAGGAGGCCACAGAGTGGCCTCCAGCAGCATCAGGAGGCCACAGAGTGGCACAGTGACAGAGTGTGGAGGTGGAGGCAGCAGCAACATCAGGAGGAGGCCACAGGGTGGCACAATTACAGATTCTGGAGGTGGCGAAAGCAGCAACATCAGGAGGAGGCCACAAGGTGGCACAATGACAGTGTGGAGGTGGCAGCAGCATCAGGAGGAGGCCACAGAGTGGCACAATGACAGTGTGGAGGTGGCAGCAGCATCAGGAGGAGGCAACAGGGTGGCACAATGGCAGTGTGGAGGTGGCAGCAGCAGTATCAGGAGGCCACAGAGTGGCACAATGACAGAGTGTGGAGGTGGCGGCAGCAGCAGCATCAAGAGGAGTCCACAGAGTGGCATAATTACAGAGTCTGGAGGTGGCTGCATCATCAGGAGGAGGCCACAAAGTGGCACAATTACAGGTTGTGGACGTGGCGGCAGCGGCAGCATCAGAAGGAGGCCACAGAGTGGCACAATGACAGTCTGGAGGTGGCTGCATCATCAGGAGGAGGCCACGAAGTGGCACAATTACAGATTCTGGAGGTGGCGAAAGCAGCAACATCAGGAGGAGGCCACAAGGTGGCACAATGACAGTGTGGAGGTGGCAGCAGCATCAGGAGGAGGCCACAGAGTGGCACAGTGACAGAGTGTGGAGGTGGAGGCAGCAGCAGCATCAGGAGGAGGCCACAGGGTGGCACAATGACAGTGTGGAGGTGGCAGCAGCATCATGAGGAGGCCACAGAGTGGCCTCCAGCAGCATCAGGAGGCCACAGAGTGGCACAGTGACAGAGTGTGGAGGTGGAGGCAGCAGCAACATCAGGAGGAGGCCACAGGGTGGCACAATGACAGTGTGGAGGTGGCAGCAGCAGCAGCATCAGGAGACCTGAGTGGTGAGGTGGCAGCAGCATCAGGAGACCACAGAGTGACCCGTTGACAGAGTGGGGAAGTGGGTGGCAATGCCAGTACCAGCTGAAGATGGTAGGTAAAAGAAGGAGCACTTGGCATCAGATGTGTGGCATCAGGCGGGTGGCAGCATCAGAATAGTGGCTTAGGCAGGTAGTCAGAATAAACCGGTCTCTTTTGTTAAAGTGTTGGTGTGGCACCATGGATGATCTAGTCTGATGCATCAGACATTGGTGGGTGGAAATCCTGGCTGATCCATGCCGGATTCATCTTGACAAAGGTCAGTCTCTCCACATATTCTTGGGGTAACTATGGCCCGCGCCACACTAAACACCTGGTCTGATGCCACACTACTGGCCAGGCAGGACAGCTGTTCCAGGGCAAACTCTGCCAGTTGCGACCAAAAATCCAGTTTGGCTGCACAGTAGTCAAGCGGATCTTCAATGTGGGGTGGCAGGGTGCTGTCCAAGTATGCCACCACCTGCTTGTTCTGGTCCTGCTCTAGGTCTAGCTGCTGCTGGTGAGTAGTTTCTTTACCAGGCTGGTGAAGAAATCTGCTCATCAGCGACTCTAGACTCAAGTTGCTCCTGATGGAACTGGTATTTCTACTGCCACCACCCCTCTCCCAAGAAGCCATGGCAGAGAAACGTGACCGCAGAGGGCTCCTCGGTCAGACCTGCGAGAGGATGGACGATGGTGCAGATAAGCAGCGGCCAACTGACTACATAGGATGTCTCTATAGTAGTTCAGTTTGTCCGCCCTCTCAGTGGATGTAAAAAAGGCCCCCATTTTGGACCGGTAGCGAGGGCCCAACAAGGTGGAGAGCCAGACGTCATCCCTCTGCCGAATGCTGACAATTCGGCTGTCAGTACACAAGCAAGTAAGCATGCATCAGGCCATTTGTGCAAGTGACTCAGAGGGACTCCCTGCCTCCATCTCCAATGCATACTGCCATCGTGTGTCTGGGTTCTTTGCCTTGTTTTCCTCATCGCCCTGTAGCTCCTCTGGCTGCTCCTGCTCCTCCTCGCCTGTCACCTGTGTATAAAAACCACCCATTTTGCTACACACTGCTTGTGCTCCAATGTCATCCTCCTCCTCCAGTTCAGCCCCCACAGAGCTCATGTGGCCTTGAGATATAGGCACCACTTCTCTAGTTTCCTGACGAGCCAGATTTACCAGCATCTGTTCCAGGACATAAAGCAGTGGAATGAGGTTGTTCATCCCGTAGTCCTGGTGACTGACAAATAACGTGACCTCCTCAAAGGGCCTGAACAAACGGCAGGTGTCATGCATGAGCTGCCACTGGCTGACATCGAAGTTACACAGGGGAGAACTCCTGTCCGCTTGGATCATCAAGAAATAGTTTATGGCCTTTCTCTGTTCTTATAGTCGGTCCAACATATGGAGGGTATAATTCCAACGGGTGGAAACTTCGCATATCAGCTTATGTTGGGGGATGCTATTCTGCCGCTGCAGTTCCAGGAGGGTGTGCTTTGCGGTGTATTAGTGGCTGAAGTGCATGCAGTTTCCTGGCCATTTTTAGGATGTCTGGCGGATGGGTGGGAGACTTCAGGAACTGCTTGACAACCAGATTGAACATGTGGGCCTTGCATGGCGCATGGGTCAGCCCTCCTTGATGCAGCGCTGACACCATGTACTTCCCGTTGTCGGTCACCATGGTTCCGATTTTTAGTTGTCACGGAGAAAGCCAGGATTCGATTTCTTGATGAAGGACACTTAGCAGTTTCTCCCCTGTGTTACTCCGTTCGCCCAGGCAAACGAGGTGCAAAAAAGCGTGACTCCGCCGTGCCCTGCACATGTGGTATGCTGGAGGGGCACTGCAAATTGTCCCTGCAGTGGAGGCTGAGGACAAGGTGGAGGATGAGGATGCACAGGCAGACATTGTCACAGGACCAACGGCGTGGCAACGTGGAGGCGGAAGTGGCATCACCTGTCCAATTTGCTGGTGTGGCTGTGCAGGGACCACATTCTCCCAGTGCGCCGTAAAGGGCATGTATTGTCAATGACCGTAGTCACAGCTCCACACGTTGGTGCTCCCATGCACTTTGGCAGACACCGTCAGGATCAAGGACTGGCCCACCTCTACATGTGTGTGCAGGGCTGGTACTGACTTTTTGGCAAAGAAATGATGGCTTGGGACTCTCCACCTCGGCTCGGCACAAGCCATCAGTTCTCTTAAAGGTGCAGAGTAGGGTTGAGCGAACCCCAACTGTAAAGTTCGGGTTCGTACCGAACTTTAGAATTTTGGAACCCCGGACCCGAACCCCTACTAATGGCATGGCTGTGATTGTCCAGAGAAGCATGTGACCCAGGCTCTATATAAGCTTGAGTCACGTAGCGCTGCACGTCACTCTGCTGTTACAAGTGTATGGAGAGGATGCTGCTGGACTTGTGATTTCAGTGAAAGCATAGGAGAGAATCTAACTCAGCGATCTACAGAGAAATAGTTGTGTGGGTGCAGGGCACAATCGTTTTACCCTTCCCTGAGCTCATTGACCAAAAAATACTAACTTTTAGAATTCTGTTAGTTAGGTGGGTGGCGGCAGCCATTTTATGCATGCTCAGTGCACCAGCACTGCATCTGAGCTTTTGGGACATTGCAAATCACAATTTTTTTGGGGCACACTACAACATCTGTATTAGTCAGTGTGCAATTTAAGGTAGAAATACACCCATCATTTTCTGGGGTTTAAAAAACCAAATTTTTTTTTTTAAACTGTATTTTCCAGATCTGCAAGTGTTAAATTTAAGTTTAATATATACAGCTTTCATATTCTTTTAACAAAAAAATACTTTTTTTGCAATCTACAACATCTGTATTAGTCCGTGTGCAATTTAAGGTAGAAATACACCCATCATTTTCTGGGGTTTGAAAAACACACTCTTTTGACAAAAAACACTATTTCCAGGCCTTGCAGCATCAGCACGTGTGAAATTACAGGCTTATATACTGCTGTCAAATTAAGTTTTTAAACAAACACTGATTTGGGCACAAAAAATTTAGTTGGCAGCCTTTGATGCAGATGTCATTGTGAGATACACCCTTAATACATTTAGGTTACATTCAGAGATTTTAAATACAGCCATTTGGTGCACCAATATTGAATTCGGGCCTACAGAGGTTCAGGCCCTGTGAGATACCACCTCTACATACAGGGGTTTGAATTAGGCATTTGAAATACAGCCATTTTGTGCAAAGATATATTTACTTCAGATCTAACTGGTTCAGGGCTTTTGTTCCCCCCTATACATACAGGGGTTTGAATTAGGCATTTGAAATACAGCCATTTGAAATACAGCCATTTTGTGCAAATAAATATTTACTTCAGGCCTACACTGATTCAGGGCATGTGTGATCCCCCCTATACATACAGGGGTTTGAATTAGGCATTTGAAATACAGCTTTTTTGTGCAAAGATATATTTACTTCAGGCCTACACTGATTCAGGGCGTGTGTGATCCCCCTATACATACAGGGGTTTGAGTTAGGCATTTGAAATACAGCCGTTTTGGGCAAAAAAATCTTTTATTGAGGCCTAGTCTGGTTCAGGCCGTGTGAGATATACCCTTTACATACTGTCGTCTATTCTACTATTAATTCAACACCCATTTAGGGCAAGATCCTAAATATAAAAAATATGAGGAGAGCGTCAAATAAGGGACATGGCCCAGGTCGTGGTGCTGCTGGTGGAGAGGATGTGGTCGATCTGTGCCAGCTACACGCACAAGTGAAACCCCTTCCTCAGGTGCGAGTAGGCAACAAATTCTGCAGCGGTATTTGGTCGGGCCTAATGCTGCTCTACGAATGGTGAGGCCTGAACAAGTACAGGCGATAGTAGATTGGGTTGCTGACAGTGGATCCAGTTCCTTCACATTGTCTCCCACCCAGTCTCATGCTGAAAGACCTCAGTTGGCACCTGCAGCCGATGTCAATCAGTCTTTCACCTCACTCCCTTGCAAATCAGCCAAGCAGTTTGAGCCCCAATTCATGCAGCAGTCTCTTCTGCTTTTTGATGACTCTGTTAGCAGGGTTTCCCAGGGCCATCCACCTAGCCCTGCCCCAGAAGTGGAAGAGATTGAGTGCACCGATGCCCAACCACTTATTTTTCAAGATAAGTACATGGTAGGACCATCGCAGCACGTCTCGGATGATGACGAAACACAGGTGCCAACTGCTGGGGCTTTCGAAAGTGTGCAGACCGACAAGGAAGTCAGGGGTGAAGACTGGGTGGAAGATGGAGTGGAGGACGATGAGGTCCTCGACCCCACATGGAATCAAGGTCATGCAAGTGACCGATGTAGTTCGGAGGAACAGGCGGTGGTCGCACAGAGCCACCAGCACAGCAGAAGAGGGATCAGGGTGCAAAGCAGAGCGGCCATCCTCTAGACAGTACGCCTCCTACTGCCCACCGCAGCAAGGGACCGAGCACACCAAAGCCAGCTCCAAGGAGTTCCCTGGCGTGGCAGTTCTTCAGACAATGTGCTGACGACAAGACACGAGTAGGGTGACCACGTGTCCCGGATTGCCCGGGACAGTCCCGCATTTGGAGAGTCTGTCCCGGGTCCCGGTCACCCTCATTCCGGGACAATTTAGTGTCCCGGAATGACCTGAGCCACAGCCGCCGACCTCTGCTAATTGGTCTGAGGCTCCAGGACCACCACACATTACAGTCCATTGTCCAATCATCACCTACCCGGACAGAAACCTTCGGGCGGTGAGGTGATCCGCTTCCCAGCGTGATGTCACTTCACGGCGCCACTAGCCTAGGTCGCCGGCTGATGACGTCAGGACTCTGAGTCTGAGAGGAGATGAAGCTGCGGGTAGGCGGCGCAGTGATGTGAGCAGTGAGCTGTGCTGAGGTAACTGGCTGGCGGGATGATGATGACATACGTTCTTAACTTCTTATGTATGCCGGTCACGTTTCACTCTACTATCCATTCATGTTGTGATAGATATTAGGGGTATAGGGATGAGCCATAGATTACAATTACAAGTGGAGTGGAGGTTTATGGAAGTGATTGTATTATATACTACTAGCAGGAGACACTTTATAGTATATTGTCTGCTCTGTATTACTGGGCTGCAGTGAAAGGGAAAACCAAACTTTTCCCCAAACCAGTAAAAACTTGCAAAAAAAATATCCCCCTTTCCTGGATAAGGCTATGTTCACACCTAGTATAACCTGTGACCAGCAGAGCGGACCGCACATGTGATCAGAACTTTACCACGCTGCCATCCACTGAAAATGAGGCAAAAAAAAGTATCAAAAATCATATTTTTTGGGGAGTGGACATGGGTGCGGGGGGGCCGGGGCGGGTGTCCCTGAATGGCAGTTTGGAAATGTGGTCACCCTAGACACGAGTGGTTTGCACGCTGTGCAATCAGAGCCTGAAGCGAGGCAGAAACGTTCTCAACCTGAGCACAACCTGCATGACCAGGCATTTAAGTGCAAAACATGAGCTGCAGTGGAGTAGACACCTCAAAAACCAAGAAAGGTCTATGGCTCCTCCTGCTTCCTATTCTGCTGCAGTCACGGCCTCTTCATTCACCTCTGGAGTGACAGTGCCACCTGGCACCCTGCAAACAGAGGATCTGCCAGCAACATCAACACCTGGGTCACCAAGCATCTCCACAATGTCCCACGGAAGCGTTCAGCTCTCCATATCCCAAACGCTGGAGAGGAAGAGGAAGTACCCCCCTACCCACCCGCGATCCCTAGCCCTGAATGCCAGCATTTCTAAATTATTTGCCTTTGAAATGCTGTCATTCCGTCTGGTGGAGACGAATAGTTTTAAAGGCCTTATGGCGGTGGCTGTCCTACAGTACGTTGTGCCCAGCCGCCACTACTTTTCAAGACGAGCCATCCCTACCCTTCAAAACCAAGTAGGGGACAAAATCAGGTGTACACTGCGCAACGCCATCTGTGGCAAGGTGCACCTGACTACGGATACGTGGACCAGTAAGCACGGTCAGGTCCATTATATCTCCATAACAGCACACTGGGTAAATGCAGTGGCGGCTGGGCCTGAGGCGGATAGCAGTTTGGCGCATGTCCCTCCACCACTGAGGATTGCAGGGTGCTTCAGTTTGCCTCCTGTTGCTTCCTCCTCCTACTCTGCTTTCTTATCCTCTACCAGCTCCTCATCCGGTCAGCGTAACACCTTCACCACCAACTTCAGCAGAGCCAGGGGTAAACGACAGCAGGCAGTTTTAAAACTTATCTGTTTGGGGGAAAAACCCCACGCCGCGCAGGAGCTGTGGACAGGCCTTGAACAACAGACCGATGAGTGGTTTGTGCCAGTCAGCCTCAAGCCTGGCCTGGTGGTGTGCGATAATGGGCAAAATCTCGTAGCAGCTCTGGGACTAGCCGGTTTGACGCACATCCCTTGCCAGGCGCATGTGCTGAATTTGGTGGTACCCCGATATGTCAGAGCTGCTGCATAAAGTGTGGGTCGTCTGTGCGCACTTTCGGCTTTCTCACCCTGCTGCTGCTCGACTGTCAGCGCTGCAGTGTAACTTCGGCCTTCCCACTCACCGCCTCGTATGCGACGTCCCCACAAGGTGGAACTCCACCTTGCACATGCTGGCCAGACTGTGCGAGCAGCAGCAGGCGATAGTGGAGTTTCAGCTGCAGCACACATGGGTGAGTCGCTCGGCGGAAAAGCACCACTTCACCACCAATGACTGGGCCTCCATGCGAGACTTGTGTTCCTTGTTGCGCTGTTTCGAGTACTCCACCAACATGGCCAGTGCCTATAACGCCGTTCTCAGCGTTACTATCCCACTTCTATGCCTCCTTGAAAAAAACGCTCCTGGCGATGATGGAAGAGGATGTGGCACAGGAGGAAGAGGAGGAAGAGGGATCATTTCGTAGGGCTCCGAGGGTGGGTTCCTGCACCCACAAACCCAAGGTACACAATTGTCCATCCAGGGCACAGTTCTGGAGGATGAGGAGGTGGAGGATGAGGAGATGCAGGAGGAGGAACCATGTTCACAGCATGGTGGCACCCAGACCAGCTCATGGCCATCACTGGTGCGTGGCTGGGGGAATACAGAGGACACAGACGATACACCTCCCACAGAGGACAGCTTCTCGTTGCCTCTGGGCAGCCTGGCACACATGAGCGATTACATGCTGCAGTGTCTCTGCAACGACCGCCGAGTTGCGCACATTCTAACGTGCTGATTACTGGGTGGCCACGTTGCTGGATCCCCGTTACAAAGACAATGTACCATCCTTAATTCCGTCACTGAGGCGTGATCGTAAGATGCGCGAGTACAAGCACACGCTGGGAGACACGCTGCTGGTGGCATTCCCACCTGACAGCGGGGGCACAGTGGAAGCACAAGGCGAAGGCAGAGGACGAGGTCGCCAACGCAGCTGGGGCACTGACAGCACCTCAGAAGGCAGGTTTAGCATGGCCGAAATGTGGAAAAGCTTTGTCAGTACGCCACAACAACCAGCACCACCAGCTGATATGGAACGTCTTGGCAGGAGGCAGCATTTCACCAACATGGTGGAGCAGTATGTGTGCACACGCCTACACACACTGAATGACGGGTCTGCCCCCTTCAACTTCTGGGTCTCCAAATTGGGCACATGGCCTGAGCTTGCCCTTTACGCCTTGGAGGTGCCGGCCTGCCCTGCAGCCAGTGTATTATCTGAACGTGTGTTTAGCACGGCAGGGGGCGTCATCACAGACAAGCACAGCCGCCTGCCCACAGCTCACGTTCATTAAAATGAACCAGGCATGGATCCCTCAGGACTTGTCCTTACCTTGTGCAGAATAGACATGTATACCAGCACTAAGCAGCCATTGTTATACTGCAGTGCAATTGCTCATGTTTGTATTTTGGATATTTCACACTCTCTTGGAGTGTACCTTAATTTTACAAAATTAAATTAAAACCAAAAACCTGTGTTGGCTATCTCGTCCTCCTCCACCACCGCTTCCACCTACTCCGCTACGTCCACCGCCTCCTCAAACTCCTACTACATATGGAACTCCACCTCATAAATCCATTTAATTTTTTTTGTACGTGTTTTATTTTATATCATTTCACTACTTTGTCATTTACATTTTGGGGTGAAATTCACAAATTTTTGGATGTATACCGTAGTACCACTGCTATACCTAGTAGACCGGTAAAAATAAAAAATAAAATTGTCAGTTACATTTTATGATAAAAATTAACCAATTTTTGTGTGTATAGTACCACTGTTATACCTAGTAGACAGGTTAAAAAAAATAATTATTTACTTTTTCGGGTGAAATTAACCAATTTTTGGGTGTATAGTACCACTGCTATACCTAGTAGGCCAGATAAAAAAATAATTATTGTCATTTACATTTTATGGGGAAATTCACCAATTTTGGTGTGTATAGTACAACTGCTATACCTAGTGGACCAGTAAAAAAAAATAAAAAAATTGTCAGTTACATTTTCTGGTGAAATAAACAAATTTTTGGGTGTATAGTACCACTACTATACCTAGCAGACAGGTTAAACAAAAAAAATAATTGTCAGTCACATTTTGTTGGTGAAATTCACCAATTTTTGGGTGTAATATACTCCTCCTCTACCTAGTTGACAGCTTAATAAATTTCTATAATTTTTCTGTTACATTCTTGGGTTGACATTATACAATTTTAGACATGAATAAACTCCTGCTATGCATGGGTGACAGGGAATAACATTTTATAATTTTTTCACACTTTTATGCTTTAATAATTTCTCCCATATTTTAACTCCAATTTTAAATTTGAAAAAATGAATCCTCCCTTGGATGTGGTCTCTCTTTCTCACGCTCCCTCTCTGGCCTGGAACCCTGATTTCCCGCCACCCGTGATCACCATGGTAGGCGCATAAAAGAGCATCGAAAGTTGTTAGAGCAGATATCAAATTGGATGGTGAACATCACGGGGACGTGCGACATGGTGGGGCAGTAAGTGTGCACACACCTACACAAACTGACTGACCGGGGTCAGCCCCTGCAACTTCTGGGTCTCCGAATTGGGCACATGGCCTGAGCTTGGCCTTTAAGCCTTGGAGGTGCTGGCCTGCCCTGCAGCCGGTGTATTGTCTGAAGGTGTGTTTAGCATGACTAGAGGGTTATATTTCCTAATGTTTTGGGGTGTACCCTAATTTAAAAAAATAAAATCAATTTTAAACCAAAAAGCAGTGTAGGCTACCTCCTCCTCCACCAACACTTCCACCTACACCGCCACATCCACCGCCTCCTTAACCTCCTACTCCATATGGACCTGGTCCTCCTAGATCAAGATTATAATTTTTTATTTTTACATATTTTATGTTATTTTAAGTCATTTCCCTATCCACATTTGTTTGCAGAGCACTTGCTATGCTCTTAACCACATTTTGACGCCATTTGCAGCTCTCTAACCCTTTCCATGACATTTTTACAGTCATTTTAGTGCTCAAATGTTTGGGTCCCTATTGACTTCAATGAGGTTCGGGTTCGGGGTCAAGTTCGGATCAAGTTCAAGTCTCGAACTCGAACTTTTTTCCGAAGTTCGGCCGAACCCGTCGAACCCGAACATCCAGGTGTCCGCTCAACTCTATCTAGGGGGCATGTGTGGTGTGGAGATGGACATTCTGATGGAAGAATGGTCTGACAAGTGGATGGAATCAATTATGGCTTTTGAACACAGTTGGAGATGTTCTTTCGAGATCATGATATAATCTAGGAGTTGGTATGACCCATGCACATTAGCGAAGAAGGTGTAGTCCCTTACGGAGGGATTTAAAGTTCTCCAAACGTCTACCAAATGTAGGTCATGGATTCTTTTACGCAGGAAGCCTAGAGCTTTGTGTGAGAGAGATGTTCTCTGTGATGAGGAATCTATATTAGGTTCCATGGTAATGTTAAAATCACCTCCCATAATGACCACACCCTCCTTAAAGGAATCCACCACTTGAAAAAGAGTTTTAAACCATAACACTTGATTAGTATTTGGTGCATAAATGTTAATAAACGTGTATACTTGGTTCGCTATAGTACCTTTGAAAAGAATATATCTGCCCTCAACATCTTGTAAATGTGCACAACATTGAAATGGAGTACCTCTATGAAAACCAACACTCACTCCCCTAGAGGCCAAAGAATTGGATCCACAGTGGTACCATATAGGGAGATGAGAGTGATTAGGATAGTGATTAACTTGAAGTGTGTCTCTTGTAAGAAGAGTACTGAGCAATTTTTCTTTTTCAAATGGGAAAGGATTTGGCATCTCTTAGAGGGGGCTTTAAAGCCTTTAACATTAAATGAAGCTATTTGTAGATTAGCCATTTCTAATCTCGATCATGAGTTCAAGATCAAGCTTAGGTTCACTGGGAAGAACTATCGTTATGAAAAGTTTTTTTTTCCCAATCTTGACATGTATATCTGTAAATTGTACCATCAGGGGATTATCCCCTTAAACAAAAATCAATATAAACAATAATTAACCCATAACAATAACATGGCATAGATGTTGTTAGTGAAAATGGCATGTCTGTGCCGTCAAAGAAGAGTAGTTAGAGAAGATAGAGGGGTGAGTATACTGTGAGTTATTACCCAGTATAGATATAGAACCATTAGGGAAAGGGTCAGAAGAGGTAGATTGCGCTGAGCATCAGGTGAGAGAGTTGTCAGCATATGTTGAAATTTAGCAAAGAGAGCATAGAAGATCCATTGAAAAGGCAAACATAAGTACCCTAGGGCATAATCGTATATAAACAGGAATGTAAATTTTCCTCACTCTCCAATGGGAAGTCTCTTGGGAGTAGCTCCTTGAGTGCCTCTCCTTGGTTTATGTGGGGTGACTTGTCTGTCCCAGGGTTTAAACGGAGGAAGTGCTGGGAGAGATGTTAGGTCTTAAATGGGGTTCCAATTTTGGATATCCAATGGTGTGATCCTTAGATGTTCGTATATTATATCCAAGTCCAGATATGTATTTTAAGGACATTCTCCGGCCTTCATACATGAAGGAGAGGCCAAAGGGGAAAGACCACCTATATGGTATGTTATGTGCTCTGAGCCAATCTGTCAAAGGCTTCAGTGCTCTCCTTTTTCTTAAGGTGGATTGGGCTAAGTCCTGAAAAACAGGATATCATGACCGTCCCATATTATGGAGCTGGCTTCTCTTGCCTTGGCAAGTATGGCTTCTTTTACGGGAAAGCTTAGTAAATTGCATATTACATCTATAGGTGGGGCGTTGTTAGCTGGTTTGGGTTTCAAAGCTCGATGAGCTCTCTCCAGGATCACTTCATGGACAGAGTCTGGTCCTAGCAAGGAGAGGCTGATTTGGACTACTGTGTTAGAAATGTCCCCTGCCGCCACTGTTTCAGGAATGCCTCTGAAGCGTAAGTGGTTGCGTCTCCCGCGGTTCTCCTGGTCTTTCAGGGCACTATATAGTGAGTTTAGATTCTATTGAATGGTATGCATTCTTTGAGATACAGCGGTTTGATGGTGGATAAGGGTAGAGTGTGACTCTTCCAGGGATTCCACCCGCCTCCCAATGTGGCGGACATCTTGTTTGATTGCCGCTAGATCAGAGCTCAGTGGCTCGTGTGCAGAGCCTAGGGAAGATGTCAGGGCCTCTTTCAGGTATGTACGGGATATGGGGAGATCTCCTGGTTCGTCCTCACCTCCAAGCGTTTGATCCAACAGTTCTGTCTGCTTGCGGTTAGTGACTCTCAGCGAGGTCGGCACCATCTTTGTCTCCCGAGCCACACATGCGGAGGCTGCTTTCTTAATGAATTTCTCAATTTCTCCACCGTTTGTAGCCTATTTAGGGTGACCTGAGGAGTCACCAGCTTTAGATCCTCCAATCTTTACCATTTTAGGTTCACCAGGCAGTAAGACAAAGCTTTGTGGGTGATTTCATACACGGAGCAGCAGCTTCACACAGCCATCCACTGCAAGCGCTAGCCCCCCCCCCCCCCCTCAGTTTCTTATTGTTTTAATCAAGTTTTGGTTTTAAAAAATTTATTTTTAAATATTTTATAAATTTAATAATAAAAAATGAAATGTTAAGACAGGAGAGAATCGGCCAGTCTTCTGTTTATTCAATGAAGTGGTGTTGTGATGGAGAAAGCATTCAAAAAAATAATAAATACTCTCCACTTGATGCAAGTGCGGTATTGGCTGCTCATCCAGCAAGATACTTCTGGGGGAACCTGCCTGGCATGCTTAGTCTTCTATTAGTGACAGACAATGAGAAGAAGACAAAGCTTAAAGGTTGCTTGGAGCCCGGGAGATTCAAACCAACCAGGGCCCAGTCTCTTTGTCAGGGGTTCCCAGTCATCATGGAATGGAAAGGAGGGCATCCTTATTATATTTAATACATTTAATAATAAAAATTACATTTTTCCTAACACAGGAGGAGGAGGACATCCTGTGGTGTACGGAGATGGAGATGATCTTCGGATTCCCAAAACAGACGTCTCAGAAATGAACCGCTGCTCCCAAAAGCAGCAACTGGGAAGATCATGGAGCGCCCTGATCATCTGTCATCTATTCGCCCCACTTTATTTTGGAAGTGTGTAGAACCCGTGTGGTACCCCCACGTTGGTGAACCGTCCTGGCCGATGTTTGTGCATCACTATAAATAACTCTGCTTTTGTCTTTAATACACAAACATAGGAACTGCATTATGGTTATTGGCAGGTCTAGCTGTATTAACACACAAGCTATATTAGCAACTTAGGACAGGTCTTAGCTGGCCAGCTACAAGCGGTCTTAAAAATGTATTGCACCTTGTTTTTCTGTTAATAAAGATTAATGTATTTGTGGGTGGTGCAAAGCATTATGGGACTGTAATGCATCCTGGGAAAGAGAATCCCAGTCTCCAGTCTTCATGTTACAGGACATCAGCATTGTTGTCTCCTGAATATCTCCTTTTCAAACTCCACAATCCTTGTACAAGCATATCTAGTGAGACTTCTACTTTTGTTTCAGGGATATTGTGTTATGCAGTGCTGTTTAGCTAGGTATAAGTGTTTTTTACTTAGGGAAAGAGGTTGTGACTATTAGATGCTAGACATGCATTCCTATGTATAGGCAGCCATTTTGGAGATGTGCCCAGTGTTAATTTAATGTTATAATAACATGCTTTTCTATGCTTTCTGCTGATACATGTTATGCTTTATACTTATACATATTATTTGTATTCTTATAGTTTTACCACACAATTGATTGATCACATCAAATACTCCTGTTTTTCCAATAAACAAGTAAGACTACAGAGAACAGTCCTCTTATTTGGAAGACAGGAATGATTTATACTGATTTTCAGACTGCACACTGTGTGAATGTGTATGAAGCCAAAACACAGAATATTACCAATTATCAGATGACAACGGTCAATATTCCCCTTTTCCCCATAGCTCGTTGGATTGTTCTTAGTTTATACCACAGCTACAGTACAATGCCTTGGTATGACCAGGAATAACACATACTTCTTGCAGATATAACATTAAAGACACCTTTAGTTAACTGCAATGTACTACAACATATACAAATACTTTTAATATCATGGTCATATCGGTATACATACACCATGTTATCGGCCTATAGTCTAACAATATAGACAAAAGATACATAGCCTTAGAATGTAAGGTGGTCCTACCTCCTCCATCTAAGACCTCACAGGTCTGCCAGGAATGCCCCAGTTGCCAAGTATATTAACACCTGCCTCGCTCAATTCATTGTACCTGGGTAAGTAAGTATAGGTAGGTGCGGGGCCATGACTATGGAAGCACATGGCAGTGTGATGTTACTCACTCAACCGTGTGTCTAATATAAATATCAAAACAGGACTGAATCTCAGCCCTGTAACAACGAGTCACTAAATGGTGATACTATTTAGTCATTGTATGACAATGTTATTCAGTCACTATATGTTAGTATTATTTAGTGACAATATTACAGTGCTATTCAGTCACTATATGATGGCCTTATCTGGTCACTGCATAACAACATTTTCAGTCACTATATGATGGTATAATCTGGTCAATAACTGTTATTCAGTCACTATTGTGATATTATTTAGTCATTGTATGGTAATGTTATTCAGTCACTATAGGGGGAATTATTTAGTAGGTATATAACAGTGTTATAACAGTGACTTAATTAATGTATGGCAGTGTTATTTAGTCATTTTATGGTGGTATTATTTAGACACTGTGTGGTGGTGTTATCCAGTCACTATATGGTGGTATTATTTAGTCACTACATGACAGTGTTATCCAGTCACTATATGGTGGTATTATTTAGTAACTGTATGGCAGTGTTATTCATTGTAAGGCCTTTTGCACATGGAAAAACTTTGTGCTTGGAGCCTATAAGGCAGTACCCAATGGCTTAGTACTATAAAGCCTAGGGCTCTGTGTGCCATCCTCTTGTGCCTCCCTATGGCACTGTATGATAGTCTACTATTCCTCCTGGAAATGTATTTAATAGGTTAACAGCTAGGTGTTACTACAGGGAGTGCAGAATTATTAGGCAAGTTGTATTTTTGAGGATTAATCTCAATGAACCCAAAAAACTCATTAATATCAAAGCTGAATATTTTTGGAAGTAGTTTTTAGTATTTTTGGAAGTAGTTTGTTTTTAGTTTTAGCTATTTTAGGGGGATATCTGTGTGTGCAGGTGACTATTACTCTGCATAATTATTAGGCAACTTAAAAAAAACCTAATATATACCCATTTCAATTATTTGTTTTTACCAGTGAAACCAATATAACATCTCAACATTCACAAATATACATTTCTGACATTCAAAAAAAGAAAAGAAAAATCAGTGACCAATATAGCCACCTTTCTTTGCAAGGACACTCAAAAGCCTGCCATCCATGGATTCTGTCAGTGTTTTGATCTGTTCACCATCAACATTGTGTGCAGCAGCAACCACAGCCTCCCAGACACTGTTCAGAGAGGTGTACTGTTTTCCCTCCTTGTAAATCTCACATTTGATGATGGACCACAGGTTCTCAATGGGGTTCAGATCAGGTGAACAAGGAGGCCATGTCATTAGATTTTCTTCTTTTATACCCTTTCTTGCCAGCCACGCTGTGGAGTACTTGGACGCGTGTGATGGAGCATTGTCCTGCATGAAAATCATGTTTTTCTTGAAGGATGCAGACTTCTTCCTGTACCACTGCTTGAAGAAGGTGTCTTCCAGAAACTGGCAGTAGGACTGGGAGTTGAGCTTGACTCCATCCTCAACCCGAAAAGGCCCCACAAGCTCATCTTTGATGATACCAGCCCAAACCAGTACTCCACCTCCACCTTGCTGGCGTCTGAGTCGGACTGGAGCTCTCTGCCCTTTACTAATCCAGCCACGGGCCCATCCATCTGGCCCATCAAGACTCACTCTCATTTCATCAGTCCATAAAACCTTAGAAAAATCAGTCTTGAGATATTTCTTGGCCCAGTCTTGACGTTTCAGCTTGTGTGTCTTGTTCAGTGGTGGTCGTCTTTCAGCCTTTCTTACCTTGGCCATGTCTCTGAGTATTGCACACCTTGTGCTTTTGGGCACTCCAGTGATGTTGCAGCTCTGAAATATGGCCAAACTGGTGGCAAGTGGCATCTTGGCAGCTGCACGCTTGACTTTTCTCAGTTCATGGGCAGTTATTTTGCGCCTTGGTTTTTCCACACGCTTCTTGCGACCCTGTTGACTATTTTGAATGAAACGCTTGATTGTTCGATGATCACGCTTCAGCAGCTTTGCAATTTTAAGAGTGCTGCATCCCTCTGCAAGATATCTCACAATTTTTGACTTTTCTGAGCCTGTCAAGTCCTTCTTTTGACCCATTTTGCCAAAGGAAAGGAAGTTGCCTAATAATTATGCACACCTGATATAGGGTGTTGATGTCATTAGACCACACCCCTTCTCATTACAGAGATGCACATCACCTAATATGCTTAATTGGTAGTAGGCTTTCGAGCCTATACAGCTTGGAGTAAGACAACATGCATAAAGAGGATGATGTGGTCAAAATACTCATTTGCCTAATAATTCTGCACTGCCTGTATTCCTCTTGTCATCAGGGTGTGTTCCTGTAAACTCTGACACTGTCTAAATAAAACTGACAATTCAGGGCCAATTTAGTTATGTATTTCGAGGAGGAATAACAGAAGAACAACAATTAATTCTAAGACAGTTATTTTATAACAAATAAAAGCATTTAGCAAAACATCTATGTCAGGAGAGCCGACAGGTCCTGTTTAATCTAAGGCTTTGTGTCCCTTCCAGAAGTATTATCACAGGGACATAAGCAGGGTACATAGATCTGTCTCTCCGTCCTCTGGTTGTGGCACAGCAATGAGATGTCTGAAAAATGTTTTAGCCGTATACTGAAAAATGAAAATAGATCTTCTGGCAGGGACACCAATTCCGAGTTAATGATTTCCTTGTAGAAATCTCTACTGATGAATCTTTGGAGGTGATGGAAAGGACCATCTATGAGCCGACGATATGAGGAGGAAACAAGCCGGAATTCTCGATGGATTGAGTGAAATGTGAAAGCTTCAGAGGTTTTATTTAGAAGTCAGGAGTGTGATTGAGGATTCTTGAAAGCAAATTTACACGATAAAGAATCTCACGGACTGGAATATCTCAGAGTTACTGCTAATGACTATTTTCAGAAACAAAGTGAGAACTTCCCAGGAAGAACTTAATTAAAATGGTTTGTTTTCAATCCTCTTAAACAGCGAATTGTAAAATGGAAAAGCGTGTGAAAAAAATATTCTTGGTGAGAGCTGATATTTCCATCTGCCAGGTGTTTGTCCCTGCATGCATTTTATCACACATACAGGGCTGACGAGAGAGGTAACGGGAAACTCTTAAAGGGGTTACACCATGATTGATGTAAAAAATGAAAAGCAGACATCAAGACAATCTCTTTCTAACAAAGCTAGGACCAGCCCTGTACCTCACATGGATCCAGAGATCTCCACATTTGCAGCTCGCCCCTGAGGAGCCGGTGTAGAGCGTGGGAGTGATTGTGGCCCTCCGGTGGTGTAGTTGTGTCACAGTGTCCTACCTCAGGCCGTCGCTCCCTGGGGTCCATTGCAGTGAAAGTTCTAGCACTGAAGAATGAGGCCAGAGTTGAACGTAATAGTTCAAGTCCTTTTTACTGAGTGTAATGTAGAACTTGTAAGAACAGCAGGCTTTAGTGCAATTCTTCTCTAGCACCAGCAATGATATTAAGACAGGTTGGTTGGTGGCGATTCAGCACTAGTGGTTACTTGTTTATGACTGTAACGGAACGCCTGGCACCCCGACCTGGTACCTCTGTCGATAGATGCTCCTAGTGCTTTCCGAGGACTCCAAGCACTCCACCTGACACCGTTCGCACTGCAGACCCCACAAACCGCCGCAGCTTAGTTGGGGTCTTACCGTCCTCCACCCACGCTGGACCCAAGACCGGGCTTCAGCTTCCAGTGGGGGAACCTCTCTTACATCCAGAGAGCAGGAACCTTAAACAAGCTCTTACAAGAGCTTATACTCAGGGGAGTATTGTGATATAGCAATCCCCAAGAGTGTAGTTATCGCATTCCCCAAACATGAGCCAAAACTTCATGAAGGTATAAAAGCAGCCTCTGACTGTATTTCCACATACAGCCTCTTTTATTCACAATCCACAAACATAGTACTGCCCACAGGGTTTTGAATTACAACCAATCAATATATTACAACACATACAATGTAAGTACAGCAATCAATCGGATACAATGGGACAATGGCACAATGGGACAATAGAAACACACCCAGCATTTTCCTCCCCTCTGTCTAGGAGATAATTGAGTCAATTTCTGTATCTACTCAACTATCTCCTAAGCTGAAAAGTTACACTTCTTATAAATTGTTACAACTTTGTGAGTTTACATTGTCCATACATATAACTTATATCAATTTAACCAGTATAACTTGGGGACAAACCTATCCAAAATTCACTTGAATAGGTTCAGGGGTTTAAAAGTTAGTAAAAGTATCTTAAAGGGCCGTAATCCTGGGGCAGGAGGCTGGCAAACAGCCCCCTCCAAAACACAGTGGCGAGGTTGGTTTTGCCACAATGACTTTAGCCGTATTCCCTCACTTCACAGCAGGGTTTGTAGAAGCTGAATATAGCAGTTTACTCTGCTATCTTTATCTTCTCAAGACTTTACTTAAGACAATTTAGTGATGGTTCTCTGTAGGAGGAGAACTTCAGTCTGCGTCCTCTGCACTCTGTCTCTAGACAGCAACTCCCCTCTCTTGGCAGGAAGCAGGACTAGCCCACTCCTACCAAACGAGAAGGAACAGGACGGTTAACCCTGTTCTTAACACATTTTGCCATAACTTCATTGGTGGTAGTAATAGTCACAAAACAAACTGTGAAATGCATTGCATAACAATAAACAATCACTAGTAACCCCAGGTAACTACATACCCCCTTAGTGAACGGCAAGTCGTCTTTGGGTTGTGCTTGTTGTATCTTCCTGGTAGTCGAAGATGTCCAATCCTGCAGTTCTTGCTGACCCCCTCCATCCCATTGCTGTGAAGAGACTAGTTAAGGAACAGTGTTGATCACGAATATTCGAATTGTGAATTTTAATCGCAAATATCGGCATTTCGAGAATTCGCGAATATTTAGAATATCGCAAAATATATTCGTAATCGCGAATATTAGTTTTTTTCTTAAATAACAGTGTATGCAAATTTTTTATGCTATTTTTCGCAATCAAGAAAATAATGCCTGCAGATCACAAATTCGCAAGTTCTCGAATATATGGCAAATATTCGCCCAAATATTCGCGAAATATCGAATATTGCCCCTGCCGCTCATCACTATTAAGGACTTAAGTGCTCATACAACAAAACAATGCCTACGCATTGTATGAATAAAAAAAAAAGAATGGCACAGCATAAAGTCATAAGAATAGATCCTTCAGAATTGCTATTACATTGGGGATGCAAGTAGTTACTAAAACAGACATGTCAGGGGAGGAGACGGCTCCTCTTCAAGGAACTGACTATTGGTTTCTTGTTAGGAAGAAAAAATGTGATCACAGGTTGTCCCTCTCCTGGGAGCCCAGGTCATCAGCTGCAAATTGTGGAACAATTGTTCAATTTCCCTGCAGCACCACCACAGGGGAAATAAAGAATTACATACTCAACCGAAATCAATAAGTTGCCCATGTAGTGTGTAGGATTATTGACTGCATGGATTTCAATCAACGTTTTTTATTCAGACAAGGACTGAGGTATCTTGCAGATAAAGAGAACCGTCTCAGTAGCGCCATCTATGGGAAATGGCTCCCTAGATGTTTAACATTGTAACAAGCCTTGAAACATGAAAACTTAAAAAAAAAAAAGATAAACCCATCTGCGGAGAGTCATTACTTGCCCCTCATCAGTATGGAGTTGTGTTGCATAATATTTTCCCATGGAGCATTGATACTTGGTCTTCATACACTGCCGGTCTACTTAAAGGGGTTGGGCCACCATTAAATGTTATTTTAATGTAATTCTGTGTGTAAAAATACCAGTTATGACTTATTCTCTTTACTGCATTAAATTGGATCCCGCTGGAACTTGTATATGTACATACGCCCGGCTACTGAGCTGGATAAGCATGGCTGCCCATGTTCAGTTCCATCATCCAACTTCCAGCAGCTGAGATGGTTACAGAGAGAGAGCTGCAGGAGAAAGGACACACCTTCTAAATTTGTAATATGCAGAAAGCTGTAGCAGAAAGGACACATCCTCCGAGCTGTGATAGGGAGAGAGCTGTAGCAAAAAGGTCACAAACTGTGGGGTGTGATAGGGAGAGAGCTATATCAGAAAGGATACTCTCCCCTGGGCTGTGATAGGGAGAGAGCTGTAGCAAAAAGGTCACAAACTGTGGGGTGTGATAGGGAGAGAGCTATATCAGAAAGGATACTCTCCCCTGAGCTGTGGTAGGGAGCGAGCTGTAGCAGAAAGAACATGCCCCTGGAGCTCCTAATCTGTGTAGTATGCACGTGCACGTCCTGCTACTGAGCTGGATGAACATGGTTGTCCATGCTCAATTCCATCATTCAACTTCCACCAGCTGTATCTGTGAAAGTTACAGGAAGAGAGCTGCAGCAGAAAGAACACCCCCCTGAGCTGTGATAGGGAGAGAGCTGTAGCAAAAAGCACATGCTTCCTGAACTTCTAGCTTGAAGAAATTATAACAGAACCATGAAGCAATGAATGGGGAGATCTCTGGATCCATGTGAGGTCCAGGGCTGGTTCTAGCTTTGTTAGAGATTGTCATGTGCTATATGATGTCTGAGTTTCAGTGTTCATGCCCATCACGGCATAACTCCTTTAAGGACAGCCAGTACATCCACTAAGCTGCCATTTATATGAGCCAATTTGATTCCCAGTAATTAAACACATGAATGCCAGGCTTATTCAGCCAAGATAATGCAACTGACCTTGAATTCTACATTTGCCGGAATGCCGGATCCGGCTTTTTTTCCCATTGGAATGTATTAGTGCCGGATCTGGCATTAAAATTGCCGCATTGACAGATCCGGTCTTCCGGTCTGCGCATGTGCAGACCTTTAAAAATGTAAGAAAAAAAAAATTCCGGATCCGTTTTTACGGATGCAATGCATTTGTGAGACGGATCCGCATCCGGATCCATCTACAAATGGTTTTCGTTTGTATACAGATTGCCGGAATCCAGCAACGCAGGAGGAAAAGTCCTGGAGAAGAAGCTGTGGTGATGTCTGCTACATGAGGAGATTTAAGTGAAGGGGTAGATTACTCAGTGTGAGAGGCAGAGCAATGCTGGGAGTTGTGATTATTTAACTGGGACTGTATGTTAGGGCTGAAGGGAGGGATGTAATTATGTAACAAAATGTTCAGGGGTGGTGTTATTTACATGGGACTGTATGTTGGAGGTGGCTGTAGGAAGGGGTGATGTTCTTTACATGGGACTGTATGTTGGAGGCGACTGTGGGAGGGGGGATGTTGTATACATGGGACTGTATGTTGGAGGTGGCTGTGGGAGGGAGTGATGTTATTTACATGAGACTGTATGTTGGAGGTGGATGTGGGAGGGAGTGATGTTATTTACATGGGACTGTATGTTGGAGGTGGATGTGGGAGGGAGTGATGTTATTTACATGGGACTGTTTGTTGAAGGTGGCTGTGGGAGGGGGTGATGTTGTTTACATGGGACTGCATGTTGGAGGTAGCTAGGGAGTGGGTTATATTATTTACATGGGACTGTATGTTGAAGGTGGCTGGGAGGGGGTTATATTATTTACATGGGACTGTATGTTGGAGGAGGCTGGGGAGGGGGGCAATGTTATTTACATGGGACTGTATGTTGATGACAGCTGTGGGAGGGAGTGATGTTATTTGCATGGGACTGTATGTTGGAGGAGGCTGAGGAGGGGGCGATGTTATTTATATGAGGCTGTATGTTGGAGGAGGCTGGGGAGAGGGCGATGTTATTTACATGGGACTGTATGTTGAAGGCGGCAGTTGGAGGGAGTTATGTTATCTACATGGGACTGTATATTTATTGTGGCTGGGGAGGGAGTGATGTTATTTACATGGGGCTGAATGTTGAGGGGGTGATGTTGTTTACATGGGACTGCATGTTGGAGGTGGCTGGGGAGTGGGTTATATTATTTACATGGGACTGTATGTTGAAGGTGGCTGGGAGAGGGTTATATTTTTTACATGGGACTTTATGTTGAAGGTGGCTGGGGAGGGGGTGATGTTATTTACATGGGACTGTATATTGGAGGGGCTGAAGGGAGGGAAGGGATTTTATTTACATGGGACTGTATATTGGAGGGGGCTATAGACAGAGAGAGATGTTATTTACATGGGACTGTATTTTGGAGGGGGCTGTAGATAGAGAGGGATGTTATTTATATGGGACTCTATGACAGAGGGAGGAAAATGGTGTTATTTACACGGGACTGTATGGTGGAGGGGCTGAGGAATTTTAATTTGTGAGGATACTAAAGGGAGGAATCTAACTACAGGGGGCACTGCAGGGGAGAGCATAATAACAGGAGGGGCAATATAAATAGTGGGGGGACTGTGGGCGCATTTTAAATCTAGGGGACATTATAGGCGTTCTTATTACTACTGGGGGCTATAGAGGAGGGTCTTATAGATCCGGCTTATTTCTACTAAGAGCACTATGGGGGGCCTTATTACTACTGAGGGGTCTGTAGAGAGCTTTATTACCACTGCTGGAACAATAGGGGGTCCTTATTCCTACTGGGGGCTCTGTGAGGGCATTATTAATAAAGGAAGGTTCTTCTACTAATGGAGGCACTCTTGGGGAGCATTATCACTGTTGGGGGCACCGTAGGGGGCAGTATTACTAACGAGGGTACTCTAGAAGGGAATTACTATTGGTGGTACTTGGAGGAGCACTATTACTATGGGGGGGGGGTATCTGTATGGCACTGATATTTCTTCAGGATTCAAGATAGTATTTGGGGGTATTGGGGGCACAGCGAGCAGCAGGATAACACTGTGGGGACTCCAGGTTGGGAGATGATGATAGAAAAGTGAGGAACCTAAGATATCTGTGTGTCACTCTATGCAAAGACAAGGCGAGTCTGAAAGAAGTTGTCTGGACCGAGTGGAGAAGATGATGACAGAGAAGATCTACATCAGAGAAGACGACACCTGGAGGCACTCGATGGGAGAGATATGTGCTGCTGTATAGCGAGTACAGGAAAGTGCGGGGAAAGGGTCGACTTAGGCTACTTTCACACTAGCGGTAGCCTTCTCCATCGGGGGGGGGGGGGAGCAGCCTGCTGGATTTGTGCTACTGCTAGTGCACCGTGCACCGTTCACTACAATGGGGGTGGACTGGAGGTCTGGCCGCAGCACGGCAAACATGCCGAGAGGTGGGCTGAAAAAAACTATAGCATGTTTCAACATGTATACTAATAGCCAGTCAGACAGCTTTGATTTTTCTGCAGTCTCGTCTATAAATCTATTCTTTAGTCTTAATCGAGCGTTTTTAGGAGCAAAAATATGCTGTTAAGAAAAATGTAGCTAGTGCATACACAGTGGAATTCCTAGGGGTTCTTCGGGCTACAGATATTGATGACCCATCCTCAGAATAGGTGAACAACATCAGATCGGTGGGGGTCCGACTCTGTCCACCCCCACTGATCAGATGTTTCAGGCAGCCGGGGGTACCAGAAACGATACAGTGTATGGAGCATAAGAAGAAGGCTCTCTAGACTGGGTAGTTTCCAGCACTAACATACTGCAGCTTGGCTACCATTCAGCTGAATCGGACCCGAGCTGCCTTAAGGCTACTTTCACACTGGCATTTCTGGGTCCCCCTGTGAGATCTGTTTCAGGGCTCTCACAAGCGGCCCAAAACGGATCAGTTCAGCCCCAATGCATTCTGAATCTATAAGGATCTGTTTAGAATCATCAATTAGGCTGCATTTGGTCTCCGTTGCGCTTTTGAGGCGGACACTAAAACGCAGCTTGCAGGCAGCGTTTTGGTGTCCGCCTGACGATGCGGAGCCAAACCGATCCGTCCTGACTTACAATGTAAGTCAGAGGGGACGGATCCGTTTTCACTGACACAATATGGTGCAATTGAAAACGGATCCATCCCCCATTGACTTTTAATGTAAGTCAAGACGGATCCGTTTTGACGTACTTTTTTTGAATGAATAATGCAAACAGATCCGTTATGAACGGATACAAGTGTTTGCATTATGGGTGCGGATTCGTCTGTGCAGATAGAAGACGGATCCGCACCGAACGCAGGTGTGAAAGTAGCCTATCCCTGTCACAGCTACTACAATGTGTTTGGAGCTGCTCTCCATACACAGTATAGTTTACAGCTGATTGTGGAGGTGCTGGGTGTCGGACCCCCACCTAGGAAAGGTCATTAATATCTGTAGCCTGGACAACCCCTTTAAAAGGGAATCAAATTATCCAACAATTATAATCAGCTAATTTTATTTATATACATTTCTGTGACTATGTAGTGATAGGGGAGCACTATGGCTGGCATCATGGGGCAATACAGTCGGTAAAATGTGCATATAAACGGGTATTAAAGTTGGCATTATATTGGTATTGTGGCTAAAATTAGTATCTGCAGCTAGCTATATACTGTTCATTCAGCATTGACTGATATTGTGGAGGCATTATGACTGGTATTATTACCATGATTGCTGATTTTATATGGTGGCACAGTGACTTGTATTAGATACAGTATTGCACTATGACCGGTATTATGCTGACAGTATTGCACTATGGCCAGTATTATGCTGACAGTATTGCACTATGGCCAGTATTATGCTGACAGTATTGCACTATGGCCAGTATTATGCTGACAGTATTGCACTATGGCCAGTATTATGCTGACAGTATTGCACTATGGCCGGTATTATGCTGACAGTATTGCACCATGGCCAGTATTATGCTGACAGTATTGCACTATGGCCGGTATTATGCTGACAGTATTGCACCATGGCCAGTATTATGCTGACAGTATTGCACTATGGCCAGTATTATGCTGACAGTATTGCACTAAGACCAGTATTATGCTGACAGTATTGCACTATGGCCGGCATTATGCTGACAGTATTGCACTATGGCCGGTATTATGCTGGCAGTATTGCACTATGGCCAGTATTATGCTGACAGTATTGCACTATGGCCAGTATTATGCTGACAGTATTGCACTATGGCCGGTATTATGCTGACAGTATTGCACTATGGCCAGTATTATGCTGACAGTATTGCCCTATGGCCAGTATTATGCTGGCAGTATTGCACTATGGCCGGTATTATGCTGACAGTATTGCACTATGGCCAGTATTATGCTGGCAGTATTGCACTATGGCCAGTATTATGCTGACAGTATTGCACTATGGCCGGTATTATGCTGACAGTATTGCACTATGGCCAGTATTATGCTGACAGTATTGCACTATGACCGGTATTATGCTGGCAGTATTGCACTATGGCCAGTATTATGCTGACAGTATTGCACTATGGCCAGTATTATGCTGACAGTATTGCACTATGGCCAGTATTATGCTGACAGTATTGCACTATGACCGGTATTATGCTGACAGTATTGCACTATGGCCAGTATTATGCTGACAGTATTGCACTATGGCCAGTATTATGCTGACAGTATTGCACTATGGCCGGTATTATGCTGACAGTATTGCACTATGGCCGGTATTATGCTGACAGTATTGCACTATGGCCAGTATTATGCTGACAGTATTGCACTATGGCCGGTATTATGCTGACAGTATTGCACTGTGGCCGGTATTATGCTGACAGTATTGCACTATGGCCAGTAATATGCTGACAGTATTGCACTATGACCGGTATTATGCTGACAGTATTGCACTATGGCCAGTATTATGCTGACAGTATTGCACTATGGCCGGTATTATGCTGACAGTATTGCACTATGGCCGGTATTATGCTGACAGTATTGCACTATGGCCAGTATTATGCTGACAGTATTGCACTATGGCCAGTATTATGCTGACAGTATTGCACTGTGGCCGGTATTATGCTGACAGTATTGCACTATGGCCAGTAATATGCTGACAGTATTGCACTATGACCGATATTATGCTGACAGTATTGCACTATGGCCAGTATTATGCTGACAGTATTGCACTATGACTGGTATTATGCTGACAGTATTGCACTATGGCCAGTATTATGCTGACAGTATTGCACTATGGCCGGTATTATGCTGACAGTATTGCACTATGGCCAGTATTATGCTGACAGTATTGCACTATGACTGGTATTATGCTGACAGTATTGCACTATGGCCAGTATTATGCTGACAGTATTGCACTATGGCCGGTATTAAGCTGACAGTTGACATAGTAGGATTAATTAAACATAATTAAATCTTGGATATACCTAGGTTGCAATATTTGGTAAAAAAGCTAAACGGCTACAGAGGGGACGTCATGTATCTAGACAAAGAAATTTCTTTGCTCTGCCGCCTAAAAGCTATTTTAATTGTGTTCAGATGGTTAGTTGTGAGGACATGTAGATTTGTGTGTCAGAATCCCATTGGCTTATTTGTATTTTTAGGTTTTAAGGGTTATTGCTTAATAAAAGGACACTTCTACCATTTGGGATCAGAAGAGGAAGACTCAAATACCACCATAAGTCATATCTTATCCCTGACGAAGGAACCTGTGGGGTCAGAAACGCGTTGGATGGAAATTTGTCCTCTGGAGGCACCCAGAGCGAAGTTGTGCGGCTCCTGGACTCATTCCTGCAGGCTCCTCCATGCGTGCGCTTGCTACCGACCTGAGCAGCGCGTGAGGTGTGAGTTAGAGCAAGAAGCGTTCTGCTAGATCTGTACAGCGCTACTTGGAACAACGGGACTACACTACTGAACGATCGCCAACTAATACAGGTAGAGATACTGCCACCAGCTATTAGGAAGTATCATTGTATGTCCTAATTAGAGCCCTATACATTTATATGTATGATCTTCTTATCCTCACTGTGTCAGCGCTGGTATTCTACCAGCAGGTTTAGCTATCAGTGACTTACTATCGGTGAGATTAGGCTGGACACTCACCCCCAATACCAGGCAGCGGTATCTCTGGTGAACACATCAGTGACAGTGAGTACCCTACGGCAGTGCAAGTGTCTTTTACTCTACAACATAAGTCATATCTTGCCATTCTTTTTCATCTAGACTGAATTTTAAGATTTAAAGCATTGCAGACAACATGGTTAAACCCCTGTTTAGTGATCATATAAAAATTCTACCATGACACAGTATTACATCGTGACCGGTATTATGCTGACAGTATTGCCCTATGGCTAGCATTATGCTGGCAGTATTGTACTATGACTGGTATTATGCTGACAGTATTGCCCTATGACTGGTATTATGCTGACAGTATTGCCCTGTGACTGATATTATGCTGGCAGTATTGTACTATGACTGGTATTATGCTGACAGTATTGTACTATGACTGGTATTATGCTGACAGTATTGTACTATGACTGGTATTATGCTGACAGTATTGCACTAAGACCGATATTATGCTGTCAGTATTGCCCTGTGACTGATATTATGCTGGCAGTATTGTACTATGACTGGTATTATGCTGACAGTATTGCCCTATGACTGGCATTATGCTGGCAGTATTGTACTATGACTGGTATTATGCTGGCAGTATTGCACTAAGACCGATATTATGCTGTCAGTATTGCATTATGGCTGGTATTATGCTGCCAGTTTTGCACTATGGCGCTATTATGCTGGCAGTATTTCACTATGACCGGTATTATGCTGCCAGTATTACACTATGGCTGCCACAATTGTATTTGTACCTCAGCTGGTGTACTGTTCACACTGTACGGTAGGTAGTCTTTGTAGCTGTCATTTTGCTGTTGCTACACATTGATCATAGAATAACATTAAAGCCACCTGCCTAATATTAGACCTTTTTTCTAGTGTTGAGCAAATTGAAGCATCTGAAGCGGAATTTGATCCAAAGTTTAGGAAAAATTCGATTCGCCATGAAGCCAATTTTTACTAAAATGGTGGCTGAAAACAACAAAATTATGAGGTCAGTATATATATATATATATATATATATATATATATATATGTAGAAAAAATATAGAAATTGGGCAGCACAGCTGTATATCAAGTACAGGCGTAGTGCCAGCAGCTGTGAAGGCGATCCCCCTTCAGATAATAAGCTAGAAAAATTCCACGGCACCTCCAAGGGGTAAAATAGTATCAAACTTTATTCACCAGACCCGCAACGTTTCGATCCGCTTCCTGGGATCTTTCTCAAGCAGTGTGACTTCACTGCTTGAGAAAGATCCCAGGAAGCGGATCGAAACGTTGTGGGTCTGGTGAATAAAGTTTGATACTATTTTACGCCTTGGAGGTGCCGTGGAATTTTTCTAGTCTATATATATATATATATATATATATATGTATATATAATTTTTTAACCCTGGATTAACCCCCTGGGCACCTAAATGTAAGTCTCAGAAGCCACGATCAGCGTTGAATGTGGCATCTGAGGGGTTAAATGACCAGGGATGGGGGGGTGTTTGCAATTGGCGTCCCCATTATTGCACTTGCTCCATACAATGAAAAACGATTTGTGACAAAGTAATTCGTAGCCAATAGAATTTCTTGACGAAGCCAAATCAAATTTTTCAAAACTTCACTCATCACTCCTTTTTTACACTATAGCAGCTCTGACCCAACAAGGCATTGGCTCCACAAGACCTCGGAAGGTGTCCTTTGGTATCTGGTGTCAAGCTTTAAGTCCTGTAAGTTGGCTAGTGCTGATTCCATGGATCAGACTTGTTTTTCCAACACATACCACAGATGATGATCAGATTGTGACTTTGGGAATTTGGAGGCCAAGTCAGAGCCTTGAATTCTTTATGTTCCTCAAACCATCTTTGAACAATTTTTGCAGTGTGGTGGGGGCATTATCCTGCTGAAAGAGGACACTGCCATTAGTGAATACTGCCGCCATGAAAGGGGGTACTTTGTACAATTTTTCTTTTAGTTTGTGGTATATGTCACATCCACATGAACGGCAGGACCCAAGGTTTCCCAGCAGAGAATTGCCCACAGCATCACACTTCCTCTGCCAGCTTGTTTTCTTCCCATAGTGCCTCCTGGGGCCATCTGTTCACTATTTAAGCAACACACATGCCCATGGCTGTCCACGTGATGGAAAAGAAAATGTGATCCATTGGCCCAAGCCACCTTTTTCTATTGCTTCATGGTCCACTTGTGATGTTTATCTTTCAACTGTAGACACATTTGGTGGTAGACAGGGGTCAGCATGGACATTATGAACAGTCTGCAGCTATGTAACCTCATACATATCAAGCTACAATGCACTGTGTGTCTTCTAACACCTTTCTATCATGGCCATTGTAAAAGCCTGTCCAGTGTTGGACTGGGGTTCCTTTGGCCCACCAAAGAAAATGAGTCTTGGGAACCAATTCCTATATCATTGATAAAGTCTAATTGATTCAAAACCTAAGACAAAGACCAAATGGACAGTGCTCAAAAGGCAACTCAAATGCAATTTTTCTCCTTGACCTTTGGGGCCCATTGTGGCTTCATAGACTGGCCCACAGAGGATCCTCTGGTGCTCTGGTGGGCCAATCCAACCCTGGCCCTGTCGCTCTGTCCTTCAGGTAGAGTTCTTGAGAGAAGCTATTAGAACTTCAGCAGCATACCCCTTTCAAAAAGACTCAATTTTACTAATCAGAAAATGCTTGATACATATACATATACTTTTCATACGTTCCACTTATTACGGTAGATATGTCATTAATATACCTTGAATATGAATCATTGAGCTGGTGTACCCAGTCTATAACCATGTAGTGTCATACAGTGGCGTAGCGTGGGTTGCCAGAACCCGGGGCAAGCCATGTATTCTGTGAAGATACGAGATGTGCAGCACCTGAAACTACGTATACTGGAAGCCTGTGCTAGCATTTCTCCTGTGGTGTTGCTATCAGTGTGTGAAGAGTGGGAGAAGAGGGTTGCATTGACAATCCAACACAATGGGCAGCACATTGAACACATTTTATAAGTGGTCAGAAACTTGTAAATAACTCATGAAAGAATAAAGTTACGTTAAAACCAAGCACACTATTGTTTTTCTTGTTTTTCACATGACCCTCTTCCTATTGAAAAAACAAAAGTTGGATTCAAAATGGCCGACTTCAAAATGGCCGCTATGGTCACCACCCATCTTGAAAAGTTTCCCCCCTCACATATACTAATGTGCCACAAACAGGAAGTTAATTTTACCAACCATTCCCATTTTATTAAGGTGTAACTATATAAATGTCCCACCCTGTATAATGGCCCCCCTGTATAATTATTATATATTATGGCCCCACTGTATAACTATAATATATAATGGCCCCCTGTATAATATATCATGGCCACCCTGTATAATATAAAATGGTGCCCATTCTTTCTAAATATACTGGCCTCCTTTGTATCTCTTCTGCCCACCTCCATAGTGTCCCCAGTATAGCCCCCAGTACTTACATAAAAAAAAAAAATAATAATAATACTCCCCTCTCTTCATCACTTCTTGTAGTCTCTGCTTGGGCGTCCCGGCGCAGGCGGTCAGGAACACATCACACTGCCCTCCTGCGCCGCGTCATCACGTCATCGCGAGACCCGGTGCAGGAGGTCTCAGTGATATAATCGCGATCTCCTGGACTCCTGCACCACTCTGCTGCTTCTTAAAGCTTCAGGCCAGGCGGATCGGAGGGGATGGGAGCCATAGGCTTCCATCACCCTCATTTTACTGTCTTCTGCCTGGCGCCCCCTACAATTTGGCGCCCGGGGCAATGCCCCCCCCCCCCCACGCTACGCCCCTGGTGTCATATTCTCCTTTAGTTGTTTGTTATCTCTTGGACTGTTCTTATGACTATACACCTGCATTGTCTACAATTGGACCTAAGACAAAGTAATACTTACAAAGCTTTGAATAATTTCTATGCCTTTTTCTAAACAGACTTGATGAATGAAGAATGTCTCATCTTGCCCATTGGCGATGCTTTATTCACAGGTTTCATGTCTCCAGGGCTGGTGTATGCCAGAATCCCAGATTAAAAGAAGTGGCTGCTTTATGGCAGCAGATGCAGAGTATGCAGATGTGTATCAGCGCCCATCAATCAGGTCTTCGGCTGTACAGTACTTGTGTAACCTCTTATATCATCTTATTACTGTAGCTTCTGTATTTGTTACAATGTGAACAATCCTTAAAGGGGTTGTCTCACTTCAGCAAATTACATTAATCATGTAGAGAAAGTTAATACAAACCACTTACTAATGTATTGTGATTGTCCATTTTGCTTCCTTTGCTGGCTAGATTAATTTTTCCATCATATTATACTCTTGCCTATACAGGGGTTACGGCCACCGCTGCAGCACAGATACAGGGTGGCCGGGACGGGAGCTGCTGCACCTGCGTACCTATATACAAACTGAGAGGCTGTCACTTTTTACTATAGTGTACAAGTGCGGCCACCTCTGCTGGATTGGAGGGTGGTCGTAACCTCTTGAAAGGAGCTGTGTATAATGTGCTGGAAAAATTAATCAAGTCAGCAAAAGAGGCAATATGGAGAATCACAATACATTAGTCTATATGTCTATCTATATCTTCTTTCTTTCTTTTTTTCTAACCTCCTTCCTTCCATCCTTTCTTTCCTTCTTTCTTTCTCTGTCTATTCCAGTGTTTCCCAACCAGTGTGCCTCCAGCTGTTGCAAAACTACAACTCCCAGCATGCCTGGACAGCCTTTGGCTGAGCGGGCATGCTGTGAGTTGTAGTTTTGCAACAGCTGGAGGCACACTGGTTGGGAAACACTGGTCTATTCACATACTTACACAATTAATCAGGCACATCTTCATACCATACATGTAAAACATAATTGGTTTTATTAGTACTGTACAAGAATGCATATGTTCCTTGCTAACTCAGTGTCTTCCCCGCACTTTCTTTTACAAGACTATATTACCACCTGTATTTCTCCTGTACCTCTTGTTTTCATAGGATTTATCCAGGAGATGCGTCGTACAACCTTCTTATGCTTCTTTTTGGTATGAAAAGAAGGGAGCTGAAACAAGTCTGTGCAGCAAGGAGAGGCAGAGGATTGTATAGCAGCAAGTACTTCCTATGACCATTTTATTGATTAAAGGTCAATGCATAAAGCTTCTGCAAAGGTATGCCTTATGAATTGAATGATGTATATGCACTATGTAGTCATGGCAGTAAAATACAAGTTTCAAATGAACCACTATAGCTCTGCAGTAAATATTGAATGTCTTACCAATTATGTGCAGGCTGACAGCTAAAATGCACAAAATGTAGACATAAATGACAAAGCAACAACTTGCTGGAGAATAAAACAAACAGAGCAATGCAAGCTTATCAGGGGGACAACTTTTGAACAACTTCATTCCCATATACTGGATTGAAGTCCAAGTCAAATTTACTCACCAGTTCCATTTGGATATTCTCTATAGAAGCCTCTCTCCACCAAATCCACACTATCCCTTTCCTCCATTGCAGAGTCCCTCACAATTGTTCTCTCGACTCCAAAGGCTATGGAAGTATAGTTGGACAAAACTTCTTCAAATGGGGTCATCTTGTACTCAACCTCTGAGACCTTTATTGTGTCAGACCTTGGACCAACTAGGGAATTCTCTAACGCTAACACAAGGCTATCTGGATAGTGGATGCTCTCAGTTTCCATGGATAGAGCTCAGAAAAAACTAAGAAGGTCACGGCACTCCAAAGGCTATTCAGTGTTTTTATTACACCACAAAATCAGCAGCAACGTTTCGACAATAGTCTTTTTCAAGCTACAAGCATGTTCACAAATGACTCACAATATATAAGGGTACTAATTCATACCAATTATCTAGTGAATGTGCATTAACACAAATCCCACCCCTTTTCAGGTACATACAATCATATAATTAATTAATCAACCATCGTGCATATTAATTTGAGGCTTACCAAGTATTCACATGTGTGGCTGTCACTATGTAATGCATCCATGGCGAGCGGCGTCTTCCGCATACAGATGCGGCTGCGCGAACATCCAAACGAGATTCACATATATCCCAACGTCATTTGGGCAGTCACATGACCATCAACGCTGTTCTCGGCCATCTGACTGGTGACGTATCTGAGCGTCTAATCGCTGTCATAGTAACCAAAGGTCCTATAAGGGAAAACTATCCTATCATGTAGACTCTTTCTTTTGATATTATTTCTGATACACACTGGGGATTACAAAGACGCCGATCACCATGGGCGCAACATCAGAGAGACAGCCCCATTTAACAGCAAAAGAGAATAAACAAAAACAAAAACAGCGATGAGAGAACCGATCTCAGCAGGCCATCTATAAGAACTCAGTCATAGCTAGATTGCGGTTCAATACACCAACTGTGTATATGTCAGGCGGAGATACATGATCTCACACATAGATACGATCACATCAAAAGAGATCAAAAAAGAGGATCAACATAAGATCCCACTGGAAAAATTTCAGAAAAGATCCTACTAAGAAAACACAGGGCTGTGCAAACAGTGCGGTCCTCTTAATATCCATTTAATTGGAAAAATATTATTCAGGAATGGCAAGTGTAACATATAGGTTGAAATCCCGTATTATATACGGTACAAAGTAATCAGACCCACCCGAGTACTTATAGCCAAGGGTGTGGCGGTACGATATGCTCAAAATCATACTGTCCACTATTGTTGGACAAGGAGTACTGGGGCCACAACCATCGTCCCCCTCTATCAAAAGAGGGACCACCGATGCGTACCCCCGCCTGGTCTGGGCCCCACCGTCAGGTGGACCCCTACCATGCTTACCCCCAAGGTCTCCTATAAGGATCTAAAAACTCCAATAAGAAACAACCTATGTCACCAGCCATCTAAATTAATCTGCCTGCATAAAACAGCCCCCGAGGTAGATAATGTAGGGTCTAGTCAAATTGTCAGTTAAATGAATAATGTACTTCCGCCACATATAATCAGTTAGTGGAACCTAATGCACAAACCGTGCAATAATATAATAACCTGCTGGACGGCTCCCAGGTCACTGTTCCCATCTCTCGTCCACATCCCGCGTGGGTGCCTCATCTATTAGTGAAAAACACAAAAATATACAACAAGAAAAATAAAATTTAAAATTTATAATCTCGATTATGTATCGGGTACTGTTACTTATTACATATAAAAACCCTTACTTTTCACATCCTGTTAGACGACTCAGAAAAGGGAACCCACCTTGAACTCCCGATTGAGTCCCTTAGGCTCAATGGTGTCCAACTCAAAGATCCATCTGAGTTCCAGACGTTTTAATAGTCGTTCCCGATCACCCCCTCTCTGAGGTGCGGGAACGCCATCAATGACCCTAAACCTCAACTGTGCAACGGTGTGCTTGAATCTGTAGAAATGTTCCGGGACCGGGAGTTCACTCTCCAGATTTCCAGACGTGTTCTCCATTTTCGTAAACAGTTTCCGAATGGAATACCTGTGTTGGTTAATTCGCAATTTGCAGGCCTGTGTGGTCTCACCCACATAGATGAGACCACACGGGCACTGCAATGTATAAATCACAAATTCAGAAGAACACGTGTAGAAACCCTTTATGTCATACCTCTTCCCACTATGTGGATGGAAAAAGGTTTGTCCCTTCTGTACATTATTGCAATTGCAACAGTTGAGGCAGGGATAACATCCCTTTCTGGAGATGCGTGACTTGTCAGGCCTCTGCAGAAAGGAATGCACCAACTGATCTCCAAGATTTTTAGACCTTCTGTAGGACATAAGCGGTGGTGTCTGAAACTCGACAATGTCTGGGAAAGAACGTGTCAGGATCGACCAATTTCGTCTGAGCGAATCCGTTATTTGTTTGCTCAAAACCGAATGTGTGGACACAAAGGGTAATCTCTTATTCTCAGTTTTAATTCTAGTCGAGGTCAACAAATGCGTCCTTGTGTGTTGTCTGACTTTGTCAAGATGTCTCTGAACCAACTTTTTGGGATACCTTCTGGCTATGAACTTAGAGCTCATTGCCTGCAATCCCTCATCCATTTTTTTATCATCTGAGATGATACGCCTCACTCTTAGAAGTTGACTATATGGAAGAGAACTCAGCATGTTCTTAGGGTGGGCGCTGTCGAAGCGTAACATACTATTTCGATCTGTTGGTTTGACAAAGATGTCTGTTTGAAGACCACTTTCAGCCACATAGACTGATGTGTCTAGAAATTGTATAGAGTGCAACGAGTCCACCCTAGTAAACTTCAGTTGTGTATGGACACTGTTAATGAAGTCATGAAACTCCCCTAATTCCACATCAGTCCCTGACCATATGAGGAAGATGTCGTCTATATACCTCATCCACCCGGACACACATTGGAACAGGGTGGATGGGTATATAAACGACTCCTCCACATATGTCATATAGATGTTGGCATATGTCGGGGCCATATTAGACCCCATGGCGGTCCCACGATTTTGGATGTAAAACCTCTCGTCAAAGCTGAAATAGTTACACGTCAACAGGATCTCCAACAGTGAGCTAACAAATTCGCATACTTCAGCGGGATGGTCAGTTTGTTGCAAAGCCCACTGCACCGCTTCCAAGCCTTTTTCATGTTCAATGCAGGTATATAGACTGGTGACGTCAAAGGACACCAGTCTATCACCCGCACCGAACGTCAACTGTTGGATCCTGTTGAGGAATTCAGTCGTGTCCGTCACATATGACTTCGCCCCCGTCGCCCCCGTTGACCTCAACATTTTGTCGATGAACACAGCCGCAGGGGCAAAGACGGAATCTATGCCCGCCACAATGGGACGTCCTGGCGGGTTGTATAAGTCTTTGTGTATCTTCGGTAAGACATACAGGGTGGGCGTCACTGGATGTTTCTCTATCAAATAGCTATGAAGTTTTACATCTATGATGTTATTAGCATAAGCATTATCTACCAGTATTTTTATTTTTTTTCATCACACCGAATTTCGGATCTTCATTGACTTGTCTGTACACTTCTGTGTCTTGCAGTTGTTTTTCAATTTCACTGACATATTGTGTAGTATTCATAACCACAATTGCCCCTCCCTTGTCGGCTGCCTTAATCGTAAGCTCTTTACGCCGACCAAGGGAGGTCAATGCAACTTTTTCATCCTTGGTCAGGTTAGAACCGGAGACACCATCACTCTGTTGTCTCAATCTAGTGACATCCGACCGGACCAAGGATACAAAAGTGTCTATTGCTTTGTGGTATATCGGGGGTTGAAAATCACTCTTAATGTGCAGCCCCAAATCAGTCAATGTTAAAATACTGTGTTCAGTGTCATCAGAGGCCCCGGGAGGAAATCCTTCCCTGGGTCTCTGAGTCTGATCATTGAAAAAAACCTTTAACTTAATCCGCCTAAAGAAATGCAACAAATCAATTTCATTTTGGAACCAGTCAACCGTGGATGTAGGGCAAAAAGACAATCCCCTATTCAATACTCTTAGTTCCACATCAGTGAGGTCATAAGAGGAAATATTTACCACCAATTGAGTCCCATTCATTGTGCCGACTTCTGTGCACCCCTTCTCCCCTGTTGTGACACAGGTGTTTTGGTTCCCACCGGTGGTTTGGCTGACCGTGTTGAGCGGACATTCCTGGTTGTTCCTTCTATGTTGGTGATGTTCTGTGTCCCTTAGAGGTCCCGATCCTAAAAAATCAGTCCCATTGACACCTTCAGTGGAGGAGTCCGTATCCGTGAAGTCTGTACGTCGTCCCCTTGGTCTCTGGAATCTGCGCTTTTTCTGTGACCTGAATTTATTGACCTCAGGTTGTATTCTTTTATAGATGTTCCCCTTGGTGTAATCCTCCTCATCTCTAGACCACTTCTGCCTTTTAGTTTCCTCAATATTAAGGCGGTATTTATAGAGATCTCCTTTGATTTGGTCAAGGAATTTGTCATATTCCTGTGCGCTGGTAATTGATTTTAGTCGCTCCTCGTGCTCCTGCACCCTTGTATTAATTTTTATTGTGTCCTTCTGTAGGAACTCCATGTTCAATAACATAATGTCCATGGAGAACCGATTCGCAATTTCCATAAATTTATTAAGGAATTCTTGATTCTCAGGAAACAAAATTGGTCTGAGGTGAGTCCTCAGACCCCGAGGTATGCGACTCACCCTGTAATATTCTCTTAGGGTTAGGAGATGTAGTTCCGAATTGATGAGTTGTTTTCTCTCATTCACCAACCTGCGCTTGATGGAGTCAGCAGTCGGTTTGTTCAGGAAGGCTCCCTCCCCCTCGTCGCCGCTCAGGATGTGATTGATTTGATCACTTGAATAAACAGAGCTGTGTGGTGTAGCCATTGTGCTTATGCCGCTCAAATCCATGAAAAAACACGACAAAACTAGTTGTTTTCAATCCATGGACAGTGTGCAAGTCCTCAGGCCCAAACGGATCAAACAAAAAAGAGTGGTAGGACAGCACCACTTACTTGAATTCATTCAAGAGGCTTTGCGGCGGTGCTCGTGACGTCAGGTCCCGGCCTCATAGACCCCACAAATACCAGAAAAAACGAAGAAGGTCACGGCACTCCAAAGGCTATTCAGTGTTTTTATTACACCACAAAATCAGCAGCAACGTTTCGACAATAGTCTTTTTCAAGCTACAAGCATGTTCACAAATGACTCACAATATATAAGGGTACTAATTCATACCAATTATCTAGTGAATGTGCATTAACACAAATCCCACCCCTGTTCCAATGTGTGTCCGGGTGGATGAGGTATATAGACGACATCTTCCTCATATGGTCAGGGACTGATGTGGAATTAGGGGAGTTTCATGACTTCATTAACAGTGTCCATACACAACTGAAGTTTACTAGGGTGGACTCGTTGCACTCTATACAATTTCTAGACACATCAGTCTATGTGGCTGAAAGTGGTCTTCAAACAGACATCTTTGTCAAACCAACAGATCAAAATAGTATGTTACGCTTCGACAGCGCCCACCCTAAGAACATGCTGAGTTCTCTTCCATATAGTCAACTTTTAAGAGTGAGGCGTATCATCTCAGATGATAAAAAAATGGATGAGGGATTGCAGGCAATGAGCTCTAAGTTCATAGCCAGAAGGTATCCCAAAAAGTTGGTTCAGAGACATCTTGACAAAGTCAGACAACACACAAGGACGCATTTGTTGACCTCGACTAGAATTAAAACTGAGAATAAGAGATTACCCTTTGTGTCCACACATTCGGTTTTGAGCAAACAAATAACGGATTCGCTCAGACGAAATTGGTCGATCCTGACACGTTCTTTCCCAGACATTGTCGAGTTTCAGACACCACCGCTTATGTCCTACAGAAGGTCTAAAAATCTTGGAGATCAGTTGGTGCATTCCTTTCTGCAGAGGCCTGACAAGTCACGCATCTCCAGAAAGGGATGTTATCCCTGCCTCAACTGTTGCAATTGCAATAATGTACAGAAGGGACAAACCTTTTTCCATCCACATAGTGGGAAGAGGTATGACATAAAGGGTTTCTACACGTGTTCTTCTGAATTTGTGATTTATACATTGCAGTGCCCGTGTGGTCTCATCTATGTGGGTGAGACCACACAGGCCTGCAAATTGCGAATTAACCAACACAGGTATTCCATTCGGAAACTGTTTACGAAAATGGAGAACACGTCTGGAAATCTGGAGAGTGAACTCCCGGTCCCGGAACATTTCTACAGATTCAAGCACACCGTTGCACAGTTGAGGTTTAGGGTCATTGATGGCGTTCCCGCACCTCAGAGAGGGGGTGATCGGGAACGACTATTAAAACGTCTGGAACTCAGATGGATCTTTGAGTTGGACACCATTGAGCCTAAGGGACTCAATCGGGAGTTCAAGGTGGGTTCCCTTTTCTGAGTCGTCTAACAGGATGTGAAAAGAAAGGGTTTTTATATGTAATAAGTAACAGTACCCGATACATAATCGAGATTATAAATTTTAAATTTTATTTTTCTTGTTGTATATTTTTGTGTTTTTCACTAATAGATGAGGCACCCACGCGGGATGTGGACGAGAGATGGGAACAGTGACCTGGGAGCCGTCCAGCAGGTTATTATATTATTGCACGGTTTGTGCATTAGGTTCCACTAACTGATTATATGTGGCGGAAGTACATTATTCATTTAACTGACAATTTGACTAGACCCTACATTATCTACCTCGGGGGCTGTTTTATGCAGGCAGATTAATTTAGATGGCTGGTGACATAGGTTGTTTCTTATTGGAGTTTTTAGATCCTTATAGGAGACCTTGGGGGTAAGCATGGTAGGGGTCCACCTGACGGTGGGGCCCAGACCAGGCGGGGGTACGCATCGGTGGTCCCTCTTTTGATAGAGGGGGACGATGGTTGTGGCCCCAGTACTCCTTGTCCAACAATAGTGGACAGTATGATTTTGAGCATATCGTACCGCCACACCCTTGGCTATAAGTACTCGGGTGGGTCTGATTACTTTGTACCGTATATAATACGGGATTTCAACCTATATGTTACACTTGCCATTCCTGAATAATATTTTTCCAATTAAATGGATATTAAGAGGACCGCACTGTTTGCACAGCCCTGTGTTTTCTTAGTAGGATCTTTTCTGAAATTTTTCCAGTGGGATCTTATGTTGATCCTCTTTTTTTGATCTCTTTTGATGTGATCGTATCTATGTGTGAGATCATGTATCTCCGCCTGACATATACACAGTTGGTGTATTGAACCGCAATCTAGCTATGACTGAGTTCTTATAGATGGCCTGCTGAGATCAGTTCTCTCATCGCTGTTTTTGTTTTTGTTTATTCTCTTTTGCTGTTAAATGGGGCTGTCTCTCTGATGTTGCGCCCATGGTGATCGGCGTCTTTGTAATCCCCAGTGTGTATCAGAAATAATATCAAAAGAAAGAGTCTACATGATAGGATAGTTTTCCCTTATAGGACCTTTGGTTACTATGACAGCGATTAGACGCTCAGATACGTCACCAGTCAGATGGCCGAGAACAGCGTTGATGGTCATGTGACTGCCCAAATGACGTTGGGATATATGTGAATCTCGTTTGGATGTTCGCGCAGCCGCATCTGTATGCGGAAGACGCCGCTCGCCATGGATGCATTACATAGTGACAGCCACACATGTGAATACTTGGTAAGCCTCAAATTAATATGCACGATGGTTGATTAATTAATTATATGATTATATGTACCTGAAAAGGGGTGGGATTTGTGTTAATGCACATTCACTAGATAATTGGTATGAATTAGTACCCTTATATATTGTGAGTAGAGTTGAGCGAACACCTGGATGTTCGGGTTCGAGAAGTTCGGCCGAACATCCCGGAAATGTTCGGGTTCGGGATCCGAACCCGATCCGAACTTCGTCCCGAACCCGAACCCCATTGAAGTCAATGGGGACCCGAACTTTTCGGCACTAAAACGGCTGTAAAACAGCCCAGGAAAGGGCTAGAGGGCTGCAAAAGGCAGCAACATGTAGGTAAATCCCCTGCAAACAAATGTGGATAGGGAAATTAATTAAAATAAAAATTAAATAAATAAAAATTAACCAAAATCAATTGGAGAGAGGTTCCATAGCAGAGAATCTGGCTTCCCGTCACCCACCACTGGAACAGTCCATTCTCAGATATTTAGGCCCCGGCACCCAGGCAGAGGAGAGAGGTCCCGTAACAGACAATCTGGCTTCATGTCAGCAGAGAATCAGTCTTCATGTCATAGCAGAGAATCAGGCTTCACGTCACCCACCACTGTAATAGTCCATTTTCATAAATTTAGGCCCAGCACCCAGGCAGAGGAGAGAGGTCCCGTAACAGACAATCTGGCTTCATGTCAGCAGAGAATCAGTCTTCATATCATAGCAGAGAATCTGGCTTCCCGTTACCCACCACTGGAACAGTCCATTCTCAGATATTTAGGCCCCGGCACCCAGGCAGAGGAGAGAGGTCCCGTAACAGACAATCTGGCTTCATGTCAGCAGAGAATCAGTCTTCATATCATAGCAGAGAATCAGGCTTCACGTCAGCCACCACTGCAACAGTCCATTGTCATAAATTCAGGCCCAGCACCCAGGCAGAGGAGAGAGGTCCCGTAACAGACAATCTGGCTTCATGTCAGCAGAGAATCAGTCTGCATGTCATAGCAGAGAATGAGGCTTCACGTCACCCACCACTGCAACAGTCCATTTTCATAAATTTAGGCCCAGCACCCAGGCAGAGGAGAGAGGTCCCGTAACAGAGGATCTGGCTTCATGTCACCAGAGAATCAGTCTGCATGTCATAGCAGAGAATCAGGCTTCACGTCACCCACCACTGCAACAGTCCATTTTCATAAATTTAGGCCCAGCACCCAGGCAGAGGAGAGAGGTCCCGTAACAGAGGATCTGGCTTCATGTCACCAGAGAATCAGTCTGCATGTCATAGCAGAGAATCAGGCTTCACGTCAGCCACCACTGCAACAATCCATTGGCATATATTTAGGCCTAGCACACAGGCAGAGGAGAGAGGTCCCGTAACAGACAATCTGGCTTCATGTCAGCAGAGAATCAGTCTTCATATCATAGCAGAGAATCAGGCTTCACGTCAGCCACCAATGCAACAGTCCATTGTCAGATATTTAGGCCCAGCACCCAGGCAGAGGAGAGAGGTCCCGTAACAGAGGATCTGGCTTCATGTCAGCAGAGAATCAGTCTTCATGTCATAGCAGAGAATCAGGCTTCACGTCACCCACCACTGTAAGAGTCCATTTTCATAAATTTAGGCCCAGCACCCAGGCAGAGGAGAGAGGTCCCGTAACAGACAATCTGGCTTCATGTCAGCAGAGAATCAGTCTTCATATCATAGCAGAGAATCAGGCTTCACGTCACCCACCACTGTAACAGTCCATTTTCATAAATTTAGGCCCAGCACCCAGGCAGAGGAGAGAGGTCCCGTAACAGACAATCTGGCTTCATGTCAGGAGAGAATCAGTCTTCATGTCATAGCAGAGAATCAGGCTTCACGTCACCCACCACTGCAACAGTCCATTTTCATAAATTTAGGCCCAGCACCCAGGCAGAGGAGAGAGGTCCCGTAACAGACAATCTGGCTTCATGTCAGCAGAGAATTAGTCTGCATGTCATAGCAGAGAATCAGGCTTCACGTCAGCCACCAATGCAACAGTCCATTGTCAGATATTTAGGCCCAGCACCCAGGCAGAGGAGAGAGGTCCCGTAACAGAGGATCTGGCTTCATGTCACCAGAGAATCAGTCTGCATGTCATAGCAGAGAATCAGGCTTCACGTCACCCACCACTGCAACAGTCCATTTTCATAAATTTAGGCCCAGCACCCAGGCAGAGGAGAGAGGTCCCGTAACAGAGGATCTGGCTTCATGTCACCAGAGAATCAGTCTGCATGTCATAGCAGAGAATCAGGCTTCACGTCAGCCACCACTGCAACAATCCATTGGCATATATTTAGGCCTAGCACACAGGCAGAGGAGAGAGGTCCCGTAACAGACAATCTGGCTTCATGTCAGCAGAGAATCAGTCTTCATATCATAGCAGAGAATCAGGCTTCACGTCAGCCACCAATGCAACAGTCCATTGTCAGATATTTAGGCCCAGCACCCAGGCAGAGGAGAGAGGTCCCGTAACAGAGGATCTGGCTTCATGTCAGCAGAGAATCAGTCTTCATGTCATAGCAGAGAATCAGGCTTCACGTCACCCACCACTGTAAGAGTCCATTTTCATAAATTTAGGCCCAGCACCCAGGCAGAGGAGAGAGGTCCCGTAACAGACGATCTGGCTTCATGTCAGCAGAGAATCAGTCTGCATGTCATAGCAGAGAATGAGGCTTCACGTCACCCACCACTGCAACAGTCCATTTTCATAAATTTAGGCCCAGCACCCAGGCAGAGGAGAGAGGTCCCGTAACAGAGGATCTGGCTTCATGTCACCAGAGAATCAGTCTGCATGTCATAGCAGAGAATCAGGCTTCACGTCACCCACCACTGCAACAGTCCATTGTCATAAATTCAGGCCCAGCACCCAGGCAGAGGAGAGAGGTCCCGTAACAGACAATCTGGCTTCATGTCACCAGAGAATCAGTCTGCATGTCATAGCAGAGAATGCAGGCTTCACGTCAGCCACCACTGCAACAATCCATTGGCATATATTTAGGCCTAGCACACAGGCAGAGGAGAGGTTCATTCAACTTTGGGTAGCCTTGCAATATAATGGTAAAATGAAAATAAAAATAGGATTGAATGAGGAAGTGCCCTGGAGTCCAATAATATATGGTTATGGGGAGGTAGTTAATGTCTAATCTGGACAAGGGACGGACAGGTCCTGTGGGATCCATGCCTGGTTCATTTTTATGAACGTCAGCTTGTCCACATTGGCTGTAGACAGGCGGCTGCGTTTGTCTGTAATGACGCCCCCTGCCGTGCTGAATACACGTTCAGACAAAACGCTGGCTGCCGGGCAGGCCAGCACCTCCAAGGCATAAAAGGCTAGCTCTGGCCACGTGGACAATTTAGAGACCCAGAAGTTGAATGGGGCCGAACCATCAGTCAGTACGTGGAGGGGTGTGCACACGTACTGTTCCACCATGTTAGTGAAATGTTGCCTCCTGCTAACACGTTGCGTATCAGGTGGTGGTGCAGTTAGCTGTGGCGTGTTGACAAAAGTTTTCCACATCTCTGCCATGCTAACCCTGCCCTCAGAGGAGCTGGCCGTGACACAGCTGCCTTGGCGACCTCTTGCTCCTCCTCTGCCTTGGCCTTGGGCTTCCACTTGTTCCCCTGTGACATTTGGGAATGCTCTCAGTAGCGCGTCTACCAACGTGCGCTTGTACTCGCGCATCTTCCTATCACGCTCCAGTGCAGGAAGTAAGGTGGGCACATTGTCTTTGTAGCGTGGATCCAGCAGGGTGGCAACCCAGTAGTCCGCACAGGTTAAAATGTGGGCAACTCTGCTGTCGTTGCGCAGGCACTGCAGCATGTAGTCGCTCATGTGTGCCAGGCTGCCCAGGGGTAAGGACAAGCTGTCCTCTGTGGGAGGCGTATCGTCATCGTCCTGCCTTTCCCCCCAGCCACGCACCAGTGATGGACCCGAGCTGCGTTGGGTGCCACCCCGCTGTGACCATGCTTCATCCTCATCCTCCTCCACCTCCTCCTCATCCTCGTCCTCCTCGTCCTCCAGTAGTGGGCCCTGGCTGGCCACATTTGTACCTGGCCTCTGCTGTTGCCAAAAACCTCCCTCTGAGTCACTTCGAAGAGACTGGCCTGAAAGTGCTAAAAATGACCCCTCTTCCTCCTCCTCCTCCTCCTCCTCCTGGGCCACCTCCTCTTCCATCATCGCCCTAAGTGTTTTCTCAAGGAGACATAGAAGTGGTATTGTAACGCTGATAACGGTGTCATCGCCACTGGCCATGTTGGTGGAGTACTCGAAACAGCGCAACAGGGCACACAGGTCTCGCATGGAGGCCCAGTCATTGGTGGTGAAGTGGTGCTGTTCTGTAGTGCGACTGACCCGTGCGTGCTGCAGCTGAAACTCCACTATGGCCTGCTGCTGCTCGCACAGTCTGTCCAGCATGTGCAAGGTGGAGTTCCACCTGGTGGGCACGTCGCATATGAGGCGGTGAGCGGGAAGGCCGAAGTTACGCTGTAGCGCAGACAGGCGAGCAGCAGCAGGATGTGAACGCCGGAAGCGCGAACAGACGGCCCGCACTTTATGCAGCAGCTCTGACATGTCGGGGTAGTTGTGAATGAACTTCTGCACCACCAAATTCAGCACATGCGCCAAGCAAGGGATGTGCGTCAAATTGGCTAGTCCCAGAGCTGCAACGAGATTTCGCCCATTATCACACACCACCAGGCCGGGCTTGAGGCTCACCGGCAGCAACCACTCGTCGGTCTGTTGTTCTATACCCCGCCACAACTCCTGTGCGGTGTGGGGCCTGTCCCCCAAACATATGAGTTTCAGAATGGCCTGCTGACGTTTACCCCGGGCTGTGCTGAAGTTGGTGGTGAAGGTGTGTGGCTGACTGGATGAGCAGGTGGAAGAAGAGGAGGAGGAAGCCGAGAAGGAGGAGGTGGCAACAGGAGGCAAAGAATGTTGCCCTGCGATCCTTGGCGGCGGAAGGACGTGCGCCAAACAGCTCTCCGCCTGGGGCCCAGCTGCCACTACATTTACCCAGTGTGCAGTTAGGGAGATATAGCGTCCCTGGCCGTGCTTACTGGTCCACGTATCTGTGGTTAGGTGGACCTTGCCACAGATGGCGTTGCGCAGTGCACACTTGATTTTATCGGATACTTGGTTGTGCAGGGAAGGCACGGCTCTCTTGGAGAAGTAGTGCCGGCTGGGAACAACATACTGTGGGACAGCAAGCGACATGAGCTGTTTGAAGCTGTCTGTGTCCACCAGCCTAAATGACAGCATTTCATAGGCCAGTAGTTTAGAAATGCTGGCATTCAGGGCCAGGGATCGAGGGTGGCTAGGTGGGAATTTACGCTTTCTATCAAATGTTTGTGAGATGGAGAGCTGAACGCTGGCGTGTGACATGGTTGAGACGCTTGGTGACGGAGGTGGTGGTGGTGGTGTTGGTGGTACATCCCCTGTTTGCTGGGCGGCAGGTGCCAACGTTCCTCCAGAGGCGGAGGAAGAGGCCGAGGCGGCAGCAGCAGAATAGGCCGAGGCGGCAGCAGCAGAAGAGGTAGCAGGGGGAGCCTGAGTGACTTCCTTGGTTTTAAGGTGTTTACTCCACTGCAGTTCATGCTTTGCATGCAGGTGCCTGGTCATGCAGGTTGTGCTCAGGTTCAGAACGTTAATGCCTCGCTTCAGGCTCTGATGGCACAGCGTGCAAACCACTCGGGTCTTGTCGTCAGCACATTGTTTGAAGAAGTGCCATGCCAGGGAACTCCTTGAAGCTGCCTTTGGGGTGCTCGGTCCCAGATGGCGGCGGTCAGTAGCAGGCGGAGTCTCTTGGCGGCGGGTGTTCTGCTTTTGCCCACTGCTCCCTCTTTTGCTACGCTGTTGGCTCGGTCTCACCACTGCCTCTTCCTCCGAACTGTGAAAGTCAGTGGCACGACCTTCATTCCATGTGGGGTCTAGGACCTCATCGTCCCCTGCATCGTCTTCCACCCAGTCTTGATCCCTGACCTCCTGTTCAGTCTGCACACTGCAGAAAGACGCAGCAGTTGGCACCTGTGTTTCGTCATCATCAGAGACATGCTGAGGTGGTATTCCCATGTCCTCATCATCAGGAAACATAAGTGGTTGTGCGTCAGTGCATTCTATGTCTTTCACCGCTGGGGAAGGGCTAGGTGGATGCCCTTGGGAAACCCTGCCAGCGGAGTCTTCAAACAGCATAAGAGACTGCTGCATAACTTGAGGCTGAGACAGTTTCCCTGGTATGCATGGGGGTGATGTGACAGACTGATGGGGTTGGTTTTCAGGCGCCATCTGTGCGCTTTCTGCAGAAGACTGGGTGGGAGATAATGTGAACGTGCTGGATCCACTGTCGGCCACCCAATTGACTAATGCCTGTACCTGCTCAGGCCTTACCATCCTTAGAACGGCATTGGGCCCCACCATATATCGCTGTAAATTCTGGCGGCTACTGGGACCTGAGGTAGTTGGTACACTAGGACGTGTGGATGTGGCAGAACGGCCACGTCCTCTCCCAGCACCAGAGGGTCCACTAACACCACCACGACCATGTCCACGTCCGCGTCCCTTACTAGATGTTTTTCTCATTGTTATGGTTCACCACAACAACAAATATATTATTTGGCCCAATGTATTGTATTCAAATTCAGCGGGATATAAATTTGAGGCCTAGTATTTAGGCGCTGGGTGACCGGTATGGATTTAGTGACAGAATTAGACTTGGAAATGCACAGAAGCGTGTGTGTGAAGTTATTCTGAATGACCCTATGTGCACCTTCAATATGATCTACCCTTTTAGGGATAGATTTCAAATAGCTCTGATATAGCAGAAACGACTAAATTATGAAATTGCTAAATTGGGAATTGTATTTCAACCCAGAACAAAAAATGTGCTTTGACGGACACTAAATAACTTTCCCAGCCACAACAGGACAGCGGTAACGAGAGATTTAGCGGGATATAAATTTGAGGCCTAGTATTTAGGCGCTGGGTGACAGGTATGGGTTTAGTGACAGAATTAGATTTGGAAATGCACAGTAGCGGGTGTGTGAAGTTATTCTGAATGACCCTATGTGCACCTTGAATATTATATACCCTTTTAGGGATAGATTTCAAATAGCTCTGATATAGCAGAAACCACTAAATTATGAAATTGCTAAATTGGGAATTGTATTTCAACCCAGAACAAGAAATGTGCTTGAACGGACACTAAATAACTCGCCCAGCTACAGCACTAGGGACAGATTTAGCGGGATATAAATTTGAGGCCTAGTATTTAGGCGCTGGGTGACAGGTATGGGTTTAGTGACAGAATTAGACTTGGAAATACACAGTAGCGGGTGTGTGTGAAGTTATTCTGAATGACCCAATGTGCACCTTGAATATTATATACCCTTTTAGGGATAGATTTCAAATAGCTCTGATATAGCAGAAACCACTAAATTATGAAATTGCTAAATTGGGAATTGTATTTCAACCCAGAACAAAAAATGTGCTTTGACGGACACTAAATATCTTGCCCAGCAACAACAGTACAGCGGTAACGAGAGATTTAGCAGGATATAAATTTGAGGCCTAGTATTTAGGCGCTGGGTGACAGGTATGGGTTTAGTGACAGAATTAGACTTGAAAATACACAGTAGCGGGTGTGTGTGAAGTTATTCTGAATGACCCAATGTGCACCTTGAATATTATATACCCTTTTAGGGATAGATTTCAAATAGCTCTGATATAGCAGAAACCACTAAATTATGAAATTGCTAAATTGGGAATTGTATTTCAACCCAGAACAAAAAATGTGCTTTGACGGACACTAAATATCTTGCCCAGCAACAACAGTACAGCGGTAACGAGAGATTTAGCAGGATATAAATTTGAGGCCTAGTATTTAGGCGCTGGGTGACAGGTATGGGTTTAGTGACAGAATTAGACTTGGAAATACACAGTAGCGGGTGTGTGTGAAGTTATTCTGAATGACCCAATGTGCACCTTGAATATTATATACCCTTTTAGGGATAGATTTCAAATAGCTCTGATATAGCAGAAACCACTAAATTATGAAATTGCTAAATTGGGAATTGTACTTCAACCCAGAACAAAAAATGTGCTTTGACGGACACTAAATAACTTTCCCAGCTACAACAGGACAGCGGTAACGAGAGATTTAGCGGGATATAAATTTGAGGCCTAGTATTTAGGCGCTGGGTGACAGGTATGGGTTTAGTGACAGAATTAGACTTGGAAATACACAGTAGCGGGTGTGTGTGAAGTTATTCTGAATGACCCTATGTGCACCTTCAATATGATCTACCCTTTTAGGGATAGATTTCAAATAGCTCTGATATAGCAGAAACCACTAAATTATGAAATTGCTAAATTGGGAATTGTACTTCAACCCAGAACAAAAAATGTGCTTTGACGGACACTAAATAACTTTCCCAGCTACAACAGGACAGCGGTAACGAGAGATTTAGCGGGATATAAATTTGAGGCCTAGTATTTAGGCGCTGGGTGACAGGTATGGGTTTAGTGACAGAATTAGACTTGAAAATACACAGTAGCGGGTGTGTGTGAAGTTATTCTGAATGACCCAATGTGCACCTTGAATATTATATACCCTTTTAGGGATAGATTTCAAATAGCTCTGATATAGCAGAAACCACTAAATTATGAAATTGCTAAATTGGGAATTGTATTTCAACCCAGAAGAAAAAATGTGCTTTGACGGACACTAAATAACTTTCCCAGCTACAACAGGACAGCGGTAACGAGAGATTTAGCAGGATATAAATTTGAGGCCTAGTATTTAGGCGCTGGGTGACAGGTATGGGTTTAGTGACAGAATTAGACTTGAAAATACACAGTAGCGGGTGTGTGTGAAGTTATTCTGAATGACCCAATGTGCACCTTGAATATTATATACCCTTTTAGGGATAGATTTCAAATAGCTCTGATATAGCAGAAACCACTAAATTATGAAATTGCTAAATTGGGAATTGTACTTCAACCCAGAACAAAAAATGTGCTTTGACGGACACTAAATATCTTTCCAAGCAACAACAGTACAGCGGTAACGAGAGATTTAGCAGGATATAAATTTGAGGCCTAGTATTTAGGCGCTGGGTGACAGGTATGGGTTTAGTGACAGAATTAGACTTGGAAATACACAGTAGCGGGTGTGTGTGAAGTTATTCTGAATGACCCAATGTGCACCTTGAATATTATATACCCTTTTAGGGATAGATTTCAAATAGCTCTGATATAGCAGAAACCACTAAATTATGAAATTGCTAAATTGGGAATTGTACTTCAACCCAGAACAAAAAATGTGCTTTGACGGACACTAAATAACTTTCCCAGCTACAACAGGACAGCGGTAACGAGAGATTTAGCGGGATATAAATTTGAGGCCTAGTATTTAGGCGCTGGGTGACCGGTATGGATTTAGTGACAGAATTAGACTGGGATATGGCCAAAAAATAACCACACTATTGCTGGTTAAATGCACTTGGTGACGGGCGCAGCTTGCCCCTGATGTAGTATATGGCCAAAAAATGAACAGACTATTGCTGGTTAAATGCACTTGGTGTCACAGCTTGACCAACCACACTACTGAGGGTTAAATGCACTTGGTGACGGGCGCAGCTTGCCCCTGATGTAGTATATGGCCAAAAAATAAACAGACTATTGCTGGTTAAATGCACTTGGTGTGACAGCTTCACCCTGATGTAGGCTTTAGCCAGAAAACAACCACACCATTGAGGGTTAAATGCACTTGGTGACAGGCGCAGCTTGCCCCTGATTTTGTATATGGCCAAAAAATGAACAGACTATTGCTGGTTAAATGCACTTGGTGTGACAGCTTCACCCTGATGTAGGCTTTAGCCAAAAAACAACCACACCATTGAGGGTTAAATGCACTTGGTGACAGGCGCAGCTTGCCCCTGATTTTGTATATGGCCAAAAAATGAACAGACTATTGCTGGTTAAATGCACTTGGTGTGACAGCTTCACCCTGATGTAGGCTTTAGCCAAAAAACAACCACACCATTGAGGGTTAAATGCACTTGGTGACAGGCGCAGCTTGCCCCTGATTTTGTATATGGCCAAAAAATGAACAGACTATTGCTGGTTAAATGCACTTGGTGTGACAGCTTCACCCTGATGTAGGCTTTAGCCAAAAAACAACCACACCATTGAGGGTTAAATGCACTTGGTGACAGGCGCAGCTTGCCCCTGATTTTGTATATGGCCAAAAAATGAACAGACTATTGCTGGTTAAATGCACTTGGTGTGACAGCTTCACCCTGATGTAGGCTTTAGCCAAAAAACAACCACACCATTGAGGGTTAAATGCACTTGGTCGCAGCTTGTGCTGGCGCACCACAAGACACAAAATGGCCGCCGATCACCCCAGAAAAATGTGACTGACAAACGGTCTGGGCAGCCTAAAAACAGTGAGCAATTGAGGATCAGCAGCTCAATGATCCACAGCTGCAGATCGATCAGTTAATCAAGTCCTTTGGAGGAGTTAATCTGCCTAATCTCGCCCTACTGTCGCAGCCGCAACCTCTCCCTACGCTAATCAGAGCAGAGTGACGGGCGGCGCTATGTGACTCCAGCTTAAATAGAGGCTGGGTCACATGGTGCTCTGGCCAATCACAGCCATGCCAATAGTAGGCATGGCTGTGATGGCCTCTTGGGGCAAGTAGTATGACGCTTGTTGATTGGCTGCTTTGCAGCCTTTCAAAAAGCGCCAAGAAAGCGTCACAAAAGCGCCAAGAAAGCGACGAACACCGAACCCGAACCCGGACTTTTACGAAAATGTCCGGGTTCGGGTCCGTGTCACGGACACCCCAAAATTCGGTACGAACCCGAACTATACAGTTCGAGTTCGCTCATCCCTAATTGTGAGTCATTTGTGAACATGCTTGTAGCTTGAAAAAGACTATTGTCGAAACGTTGCTGCTGATTTTGTGGTGTAATAAAAACACTGAATAGCCTTTGGAGTGCCGTGACCTTCTTCGTTTTTTCTGGTATTTGTGGGGTCTCTGAGGCCGAGACCTGACGTCACGAGCACCGCCGCAAAGCCTCTTGAATGAATTCAAGTAAGTGGTGCTGTCCTACCACTCTTTTTTGTTTGATCATGGATAGAGCTCAGTTCCTTTGGTTTGGAGTTCAAGGCCAATGGCTGACGTAAGTAGAATCAGATCATAGTAGCAAAATCAGGAGTTGGAATTTGTAGTCGATCAAGCAGGAGATCAGGACTATCAGAATATATGCAATACAGTAATCCAAACAGAAACACAGGGCTGGCAGAATTCATGCAACATGATAATCCAAGCAGACAAGGTCAAAGGCTGTCAGAAATCCAAATCACTCTCAGCAATACAAAAATTAAAAAATAAACCAATCAGTCAAAGGACAAAGAAGGAAACTGGTTAGTTGACCAACTGGATGTGTCCAGGTAACAGAGTAGATTCACTGGATGTAGCTAGCAAAACTGAATTTGATGTTTGCTATCGTGTGAATGTCGATGGACATAGCAGTTTGAGAAAGTGGCAAATGTTTTGCTTGGCCAGTCTGACCTTGTATATATTTATTTCTTGTGAACTGAAAAAAAATTGACAGCATTAAATTCATAGATGGGCTAAAACTGAACCTCAATAGATGTGCACAACCTGCTTTAGCTATAATAGTAAATAAGATGTTAGTTACTATTAGTATGGAAGCTTCATTAATCCATTTGGCATGAGGAACAAATCCTCTACAGTAGTGTTGATCGAGCACCAAAGTGCTTGGGTGCTCAAGTAGCACACTTTTGGATGCTCGGGTGCTCTACAGAGCAGCGGAGCACAATGGAAGTCAATAGGAGAACCGGAGCATTAAACCAGGCACCCCCTGCTCTGAAGAGGAGAGGGTGTCTGGTTCATAGAAAAAGGTCAGAAATTGATGGAAACACCACTGAAATGGTTCGGGAATAGCATGGGGATGATGTCTGGATGCATCTTGGACAGGCCTTGGAGAGTGTTGCCCTGCCTCGGTTGGAACTGCTGTGTGTTCCCCTCATCTCCCCTCCTCGGTTGCCCAAGGAACTATGTACTCTGCTGCCAGAGTTGTCAGCTTGAAATTTTTGGTGCAATTTTTCCACAAGGACCTTCTGGTAAAGCACCATTTTGCTAGTCCTCTCCACCACATGAATGAGAGATGAGAAGTTCTCTTTGTAGCAGGGGTTGAGAAGGGTGAACAACCAGTAATCGGTGTTGGCCAAAATGCGTAGAACGCGAGGGTCACGGGAAAACCAGCATAACATAAAGTCAGCTATGTGTGCCAGAGTCCTAACAGACAAGACTTCGCTGTCCTCATCAGGAGGATGACTCTCAATCTTCCCATCCTCTTCCTCCTCTTCGGCCCATCCACACTGAACAGATGGAATAAACCTGCTGTTGGTACTAACATCTGTAGCGGAGGCAACCGTCTCCAGCTCCTCCTCCTCATCATAATCCAATTCGCGCTAAGAAGACGAACTGAGGGTGGTATGGCTATCACCCTGTGTACTTCATTCCCCCATTTCCACCTCTTCCACATGCAAAGCGTCCGCCTTCATTGTGAGTAATGAGCGTTTCAGTAGACACAGAAGTGGGATGGTTACGCTAATAATAGCGGCATCGCCTCTCACCATCTGTGTTGATTCTTCAAAGTTGCGTAAAACCTCACAGAGGTCAGACATCCAGGCCCACTCGTCGCTTGTGAAAAGTGGAAGCTGACTAGAAAGGCGATGACAATGTTGCAGCAGGTATTCCACTACTGCTGCTCACAAAGCCTGGCCAACATGTGGAACATGGATTTTCAGCTCGTGCTCACGTTGCACAACAGTCGGTGAGCTGGCAATGGCAAGCGCTGCTGCAGCGTTCCCAGACCAGGGGCAGCTGTAGATGACCTTCAGAAATGGGCACACACGCGGCGCACGTTCACCAGTAGCTCAGGCAAATTGGGGTTGGTTTTGAGAAACCACTGAACCACTAAGTTGAACACATGGGCTAGGTATGGTATGTATGTGAGCTTGCCGAGCTCCAAAGCCGCCACCAAGTTACGGCCATTATCAGACACAACCATGCCTGGTTGTAGGTTGAGTGGCGAGAGCCACAGCTCAGTCTGGTCCCTTATACCCTGCCACAGCTATGCAGCGGTGTGCTTTTTTTCACCTAAGCAAAATAGTTTAAGCGCGGCCTGTTGCCGCTTCCCCACTGCAGGACTACACTGCTTCAAGCTACTGACTGATGGCTGACTGGTGCTGCAATATGATAATTCAGAGGTGGAAGTGGAGGAGGAGGTGGAGGAGGAGAAGGGGGGGTTGCAGTCACTAATGCAGGTGGTGGAGGAAATCCTGACGGAAGTAGGGCCCGCAATCCTTGGCGTCGGTAGCACCTGTGCCATCCCAGGGTACGACTTGCTCCAGGCCTCCTCAACGTTCAACCAGTGTGCCGTCAGGGAAATGTAGCATCCCTGGCCAAAAGAACTTGTCTATGTGTCAGTCGTTAAGTGGACCTTCCCAATAACTGCGTTGGTCAGGGCACGGGTGATGTTACGGGACACATGCTGGTGTAAGGCAGGGATGGCACACCGAGAAAAATATTGGCGGGTGAGGACTAAGTAACGAGGGACTGCCGCTGTCATCAGGCTGTGGAAAGCCTCAGTGTCCACAAGCCTAAATGGCAACATTTCCAGGGCCAGCAATTTGGAAAGGTGCGCATTTAGTGCCATGGCCTGTGGGTGGGTGGCTGGGTATTTGTGCTTTCATTCAAAGGCCTGGGGTATAGACATCTGTACGCTGCGCTGGGACACAGAAGTGGATGTGCTAGCTTATGGTGTTCGCGAAGGTCCAGGTGCAGGGTGGGAGGCATCGGGGCTTGCATCTTGGACAGGGGATTGGCAGCACGTAACACAGGGGAAGAGGAGGCAGTGGTATGACCCGCAGACACTGATTGTGGACCCAGGTATTTGGCCCACCTATTAGGGTGCTTTGATGCCATGTGGCGGATCATGCTGGTGGTGGTGAGGTTGATAGTGTTCACGCCCCTGCTCATTTTGGTACGGCACAGGTTGCAAATGGAAATTCTTTTATCGTCCACACATTCCTCAAAAAAGCGCCAGACTGCAGAACACCTACCCCTTGGCAAGGGAGATTGCCGCAAGGGGGTGCTCCAGGGAAAAGTTGCGGGCCTGTTTGGTGTGGCCCACCTTCTCCTTTTGCCACTCCACTGCCTCTTTCAGGTTGTTGCTGTGCTGCGGATCCCTCCCCCTCTGTACTGCTGTCCTCGCTCGGCTTGCCACCTTCCCAGGTTGGGTCAGTCCTCCTGACTTGTTGTCCTAACAACAACCTCACTTATAGACAACTGTGTCTCATCCTCATCATTAACCTCTTAAGACACTAATTGTGGTTGACTTATTGACAACTATGTCTCAACATCATCATCCACCTCATGAAACACTAATTGCCGTTACCCACCATCATCTTTTTCTGACTGTGGATTCTCAAGAGTTTGGGAATCAGTGCACAAGATCTCCTCATGTCCTTCTTCAAGCAGGCTTGGCAAAAGGGCCAAATCAAGGAATGGTGATGAAAAGAGCTCCTCGGAATATCCGAGTGTGGGATCACTTGTTTGCCAAGACTCTCCATGTTGGGAGGAAGGAGGATCAGGGTGAGGATTCTATTGACCAGAGACTGAGCTACTGAGACTGGACTTCGTGGAAGACAGGGTGGTGCTTAACCGACTGGAAGCATTATCTGCTGCAATCCAACCAACCACCTGGTCCCACTGGTGTGGCTTCGAGAGTGGTGTCCTGCTCCGCCCTGCAAACTGGGACATGAAGCTAGGTATCGTGGATGAGTGTGTTTCTTGTGCTCTGGCAGCAGGCATAGTTTCACCGCGCCCAGGGCCACGGCCTCTGCATGTACCATCAGCAGCACAGCTACTTCCCCGTCCTTTACTGCTCACCTTGAGCATATTAAATGGTATACATGCTTGCAATTATGTCACACGTACAGTAGCGCAGGTTTTGCAAGTGTATGCGCAAATTAATTAAACTTAATGTCACAGATATTTAGGATGCTCAAATATTATACAGGAGATGTAGCGCAGGTAATGTCGCTGTCACCAGCGGCGAAAAAATTGAACTGAATGTTACTGATATTTATGATGCACAAACATTATACAGGAGATGTAGCGCAGTTACTGTAGCTACTGTCACCAGTGGCTAACGTTATACAGAAGATGTAGAGCAGGTAATGTCGCTGCTGTCACCAGCGGTTAACGTTATGCAGGAGATGTAGCGCAGGTAATGTCGCTGCTGTCACCAGCAGCCAAACAATTGCACGCAATTTAGGGCACGTTGCGCTTTTATATTTCGCAGCCATATAAAATGATAGTCCTTAAAAGGACTGTTGGGTCTCTATCACCCTTCAACACTCAAAACTCCCTAAAAAAAAATGTTGCTGTCCCTACACTATCTGTCCCTTCTGCTGCAGCTTGCTCTGACTAAGTCTGAGCCGAACCACGTGTCAGCTATATAGCACCTGATGAATCGTTCCGGCCAGCCTATCACTGTAATGCCAGTAACCAACATGGCTACAGCATTACAGTGAGTGCCATTATTTCTCCGCACAGTTATTGGCTGCGTAGCAGCCAACAAACAAGCGCGGAGGAGACTCGAGCATTGCGCTCGAGCACACGCGGTGTTCGGCCAAGTGAAAAAGGTGTTCGACCTAGCATGCTCGCCCAACACTACTCTACATTCAATTTTCTATAACACTTTAAGAACCTCAACCATGTTTTCTCCAGCAGGTATAATGACCCAGGTTCCCTTTAAGTAAAGGAGTGGATGCAGACATAAAGCTATACTCATGTAATTTTTTTCAGCTATCAATATTTCTTTACACAGAGAGGAAAGCCTCAACAATCAACTTTAAGTCAAAAAAGAAATTTTAGACATAAATACAAAAAAAGTATCACCAAAAGCAGAATTTCAGCTCCAACATTAATTCTGTTGTGGAATAAACTTTACAAACTTTTTTTTGAGTTTCCCTAACATTAGTGTTGAGCGAGCATGCTCGGCCGAACTGGTGTTCGACTCGAGCATCGCGATGCTTGGCCAAATACCACGTATGCTCGAGTCAGTGTATTTAAATATAATTTAGCCTCTATTTCTAAAAAGTTTCTGCTGTGATTTGAACTCAGTAACCTTCTACATTAGCACCAAGAACCCTAACCACTACGCTATACAGCTACATGTTACCTGTAGTGATGATACTTCTGCTGTATAGGAATACATACTATATGACAAATTACTATGAGGTTTTTCTAACACCGTTTATCATTCAGCTTTATAGCTGACTGGTTAAGGTCCTTGTATCTAATGTACAGTAGAAGGTTGTGAGTTCAAATCATGGCAGAAACTTTTTCAGAAATAGAGGCTAAATTAGATTTAAATACACTGGGTGTCCCCAAGCACTGACTCCATATATGGACATAGCTGTATATGGAGTCAGAGCAGGGACTCCTAAGCTGCGGACTCACACTGGGGGATTCCATCACTGTACAGCGATCTTCTGCATAGACCTCAGTGGGACCCGGCACCCTCCCCTCTTCAGAGAAGGGGGTGCCAGGTTAAATGCTCGGTTTCTCCCATTGACTTCTATTGTGCTCGGGTGCACTGTAGAGCACCCGAGCATCCCAAAGTGTTCTACTCGAGCACCAGAGAACCCGCCGAGCACTTTGGTGCTCGATAAACACTACTCAACATCTGAAGTTTTAAAGGGTTTTTAAACAACATAAACCTGGACAGTCTATCCTTAGGTTAGGTCTTACATGTTTAAGTGATGTGTGAGGTTAGTCTCCCAGGCTCCTGTGAGCAGAGCATCACTTAATTGTCAGGTATTGGATCTGTGAACAATCATTGATGGCCTACCCTCAGGATAATGATTTTCTTAAAGCTTGCTGACAAAGGTCTAGTATGCAAAAGAAAAATGTTGAGTGGATTTATTTTATTCACATACATCTAAAATTGTAATAAATAATCTGTTACTACCCAATTCTGTGACTAATGAAGCATCATTCAATTATCATTCAAAAGAGCGTTTCTACAGGGAGGAACAAAAATACCAAACTTGAAAAAAGCTAAATTTAGCCAACTAAGAGAACTAAATGGGATAAAGTCCTCACAAATAAAAATACAGGCACAAAATGGGATATCTTTAAAAGCATCCTAAAATCTCATTGTGAGAGGTACATACCGTATGGGAATAAAAGGTTAAGGAACAAAAATAAACCAATGTGGATAAACAGAACTGTAAAGAAAGCAATAAATGACAAAAAAAGCATATAAAACACTAAAACAGGAGGGTAGCATGGAAGCACTGAAAAACTATAAGGAAAAAAATAGAACATGTAAAAAACAAATAAAAGCGGCCAAACTAGAGACCGAGAGATTAATTGCCAAAGAGAGTAAAACTAACCCTAAAATGTTCTTTAATTATATAAATGTTAAAAAGTATAAATCTGAAGGTGTCGGCCCTTTAAAGAACAATGAGGGGGGAGTCGCAGAGAGAGACTAGGAGAAAGCAAAGCTGTTAAATATTTTTTTCTCCAATGTATTTACTGAGGAAAATAAACTGTCAGATGACATGCCGAATGTTGAAATAAATTCCCCATTAAAAGTGTCCTGTCTGACCCAGGAAGAAGTACAACAGCAACTTAAAAAGATTAAAATAGACAAATCGCCAGGACCGGATGGCATACACCCCCGTATCCTAAGGGAATTAAGTAATGTCATAGCCAGACCCTTATTTTTGATATTAGCAGATTCTATACTGACAGGGAATGTCCCACAGGATTGGCGCATGGCAAATGTGGTGCCAATATTCAAAAAGGGTCCAAAAACAGAGCCTGGAAACTATAGGCCGGTAAGTTTAACATCTGTTGTGGGTAAACTGTTAGAAGGTTTTCTGAGGGATGCTATGTTAGAGCATCTTAACGGAAATAAGCAAATAACGCCATATCAGCATGGCTTCGTGAGGGATCGGTCATGTCAAACTAATTTAATCAGTTTCTATGAGGAGGTAAGTTCTAGACTTGACAGCGGCGAATCAATGGATGTCGTGAATCTGGACTTCTCCAAAGCATTTGACACTGTACCACATAAAAGGTTAGTATATAAAATGAGAATGCTCGGACTGGGAGAAAACGTCTGTAAGTGGGTAAATAACTGGCTCAATGATAGAAAACAGAGGGTGGTTATTAACGGTACATGCTCAGATTGGGTCACTGTCACTAGTGGAGTACCTCAGGGGTCAGTATTGGGCCCTATTCTCTTCAATATACAGTTGCAAGAAAAAGTATGTGAACCCTTTGGAATAATATGGATTTCTGCACAAATTGGTCATAAAATGTGATCTGATCTTCATCTAAGTCACAACAATAGACAATCACAGTCTGCTTAAACTAATAACACACAAATAATTAAATATACACCAAAATGACTCACAAAAAGTGAGTACCCGTGCAGAGCCAGCACGTAAGGTAGAACACCAAGAGAGAGAAAATAGGGCTCGCACTAAATAATATTATGAATATATAAATTTTATTAGTGTCTCCATATGAGACAAATCACGATTAAAAAAAATACATAGAAAAGAATGGATGATGGAGAATAAGCACACAGAATGACATGGAGCACGACCAAAATCTGAGATGGCAAATAATTACACACAATAAATATATAAATATAACAATAAGTGTGCATGTAAACCAAAATAGATTGTCAGAAATGTAAATAGATAGGTAGAGCTATACAGGCTGGGTAGAGATATCATGTAAAGTATAACCAAGGTGAGTATATACAATGACAAATGCAGATATGTTAGAATGAATACGTAGCCAAAGCTGAATAATTCATTGTAAAGCCATAAATCAACTACCTGTATAGTGCTCCAGCAAACCCCGACGCACGTTTCACGCAAGGCTTCTTCAGGGGGAGATGTGTGTGGAGAGGGGGGGCTAATGAGGTGGTTTATATAGCCAAAATAGAGGACAAATAGGTAGAAAGCAGCTGCAAACACTTATGTGTGGCCACACAGGGAAGGGAGACGAGTGCGCTCCAAGCGGGAACGCATCGCGTCACTTCCGGTTCCTGTAGGTGAACCGCATGGTGGAACGCAAAGCGCCACTTCCGGGATTCGGCAAGAATGATGAGATGGGAGAGACTATGACCTGATATACTCCAATGGATACAAAAAGCCCAGCTAGAGAGTGGGGGGACAGATGTAGCTCGCATTTTACAGCATATCAAAGTGTATCGGACCAGACCATGGGAATGACAATATAATGGGAATGACAATATACGATGCATCATAAGGCACAATGGAGAGCGGACCCTAAAGGAACCACATAAAGCACTACAATCTAAAACATGTTAATAAATAAAGTGTATTAATAAATAATGTATTACATGTAAAATGTGCAAAAGAGGTGTAAATATATTAAATGTTAAGAACCTACAAATAAGACATATATTCATGTGTACATAGATATATGCACACAAATATAACATATAAAAATATACAAACCTATGCACACTTATATACATATAAGGAAACCCTCAAGGATTACTGGAACAGTATGCAATGAATATAAAAGTGTACAGTGACAACAGTGAAACGAACACAGACAATGCTGTGAATATAGGGAAAATAATTAATTAATGACGTGTATGAGTGCGCGTGGACGCACGGGCGCCAGGGGCCCACATAGGCGCACGCGAGTGCACGCGCAACCAGACACATACAAGTGCATGAATAAGTGTAGGAGAAATATATAACCTATATGTGTGTAGATGAAGACAGTAGGTCCAAAAAGGAACAAATGACAGGTGTAGAGTGCATACTGATGGATCCGTAAAATTAAAGTACAAACACATGATCAAATAATCCAAGACATGGGTACATCTGTGGACCAGAATGGAGAAGAAGAGAAGAACAAGCCGAATCTCGGGTAACGGTGGCGACCACACCTAAATACCTAACAAGGGAAAAACATAAAGAAGACATCATTAAAAATCAAACAATGTGGAGGACAGATAAAATAAATCATGAGATAAAAAACGAGTCAGCCAAAGAAAGGCAGCCCTAAAGGATATTATATTAACCCTAAAAGCACCCCAGGTGGAGACATGCCTGCGGACAGACAAAAAAAAAAAAAAAAAAACCACCCGTGGGCAGACACAGAAACATGAAGTATAAATCTATCTAAAGGAACACGAATAGTTATGTAACCAAATTTAGAGCTCAAGATAAACGGAGAGGACCAGCTATCACGTGTGGCGGTAGCCCCAGAAGCATTATGGCAAAAAAGGGGCAAAACTTAGACCCTCATTTAAACCATGTGGGGTGACAGTGTGCAATTGGAAAATCCACGTAGCCTCACATTGGGCCAGGAGGCGTTTCCAATTGCCACCCCTGCTGCCCACAAAAACCCTATCGATCCCCCTTACCTGGAGCAAAGAGCTGTCACAGGCATGATGTGTCTTGAAATGGCGGGGGATGGTCTTTAGGGCGATGTCATCTTCCTCAGTGGCAGCTGACTGTATCCCCAACACGTGTTCTCTCGTACGACGCCTCAATTCACGTGATGTAAGACCAACATATAGAAGCCCACAGGGGCAGCTGGCAACGTAGATCACGCCGATGGTGCTGCAGGTGATGGTATGTGTAATTTGATAAATCTTCTGTCCGGCGGAATCGGTAAACGAGGTGGTGGTGAGGATGTTTGAACATGCCACACAGTGACCGCAGGGGCGGCAACCCCATTTTGGACCTTTAGACCCAAAGATGTGTGAGGGGGTGGCAGCCTGGTGGTGACTATGAACTAAGCCATCTCGTATGTTTCTGTCACGTCGAAAGGTTAAAGATGGCCTCGAAGGCAGGTGTCGTTTCAAAATGGGGTCCATACACAAGATGTTCCAATGTGTCTTTAGTGATTGCAGTACGGCATTATGGCCTGAGTTGTAGGTGGTGATAAAGCGTGCCATGTTGTTCTGAGATTTCTTTGTCTTCGGACGTTGTTGTAAGAGGTCCTCCCTCACAGATCGTTTAGCTCTGAAGTATCCTTTCTTCAGAGAGGATTCAGTATAGCCTCTTTCTCTGAATCTATTGGTCAACTCCTGGGAGCGCTTCTCAAACAGGTCGTCGTTGGAACATATGCGTCTTAGTCGTAAAAATTGACCCGTGGGGATCCCGTCAATCAGTCTCCGTGGATGAGCAGAGCCAGCGTGTAACAGGCTGTTAACTGAGGTAGGTTTACGGTACAGATCAGTGTAAATAAAACCGTGATGATCTACCTGTAGAAGAACATCCAGGAAGTCCATGTCTTTTCGACCGAATTTATAGGTGAGGTGGATATTAAGTTGGTTTTGATTTAGGTTGGTCATGAAGGAGTCCAGTTCTCCAGTCGTACCCTGCCAGATCATAATAACATCATCGATGTAGCGATTCCACATATATACCCTGTCAATGAAAGGAACTGGGTCAGTCAAGAAGAGGCCCCTCTCCCACAGCCCCAGGAAAAGGTTAGCATAGGACGGCGCACAGGCCGCCCCCATCGCCGTTCCCTGGAGCTGTAGGTAGAAGGATCCCTTAAATACAAAAAAGTTATGCCGAAGGGCAAAATCCAAAATTTGGAGAATAAACGTCGCGTAATCACCTTCGACATCAGACATGGCCAGGAACTGCGATACTGCTGCCATCCCATCCTGATGGCTGATGGAGGTGTACAATGATTCAACATCGCAGGTAACAATGAGCATATCGTCCTCCAGTTGTATCCCATTTAGTTTTCGCAGGATGTCACCAGTGTCTTTAAGATAAGAAGGGAGATTCTCAACCAGAGGTCGTAACACATGATCTACCAGTTTACATATTGGTTCACATAGGTTATTGTTACCTGCGACGATCGGGCGACCTGGCGGAGTGGAAAGCTGCTTATGCACTTTGGGTAACAAGTAAAAAGTGGGTATCGTGGGGCAGGGTACAAGTAGACAACTGAGCTCCTTCTGACTGATAGTACCTTGATCATAAGCCGACTGTAGAATCTTATTCAAGGAATCCTGGAAGGAATTGAGAGGATTGAATGTGAGTTTTTTATAACAGACTGGGTTCTTCAGCTGACGGAAAGCTTCCTTTTCATACAATGTGACTGGCCAGACAACTATGTTGCCTCCTTTGTCGGATGGCTTAATTACCAGATTTTTCATATTGCCCAATTGCTTAACCGCTAAGCGTAGGTTGCCATCCATATTACCATGTTGAAACTTGGTGGATGCCTTGGTCAGGTCATTCGTAACCAGTTTCACAAAGATATCAATATTGGGATACATATAGATAGGGGGAAATTTTTTTGATCTGGGCATCAACACATTAGGCAGCCTACTTACTGGAGGATCTTGTTCATCCAGTAGATCACATAGGTCCTGTATTGCTCTTTGTTCATCAGTCAGGGGGGACAGTGCAGGGTTACCATCTTTATGAAAAATCCTTTTAAAAACCAAATTCCTTGCAAATAGATTCAGGTCCTTTATCGCTGTAAAAACATCAAATTTAGTAGTCGGGACAAAATTGAGACCCAGACTCAACACCTCAAGTTGGGCCTCAGTGAGAACAGTATCAGAAAGATTGATTACCTGAGTTCTAGATGGGCCGGAGTCACCTGTACGATATCTTTTGTAAATTTTCTGGTGGTTCGGTATATCCTTTCGTTTGCCCCCGTACCTCGTGGAACAGGAGGTAGCCACGTCGTCACCTCGTGCCCCTTCAGCATCAGTTGAAGTATAGGAGGAGACAGAGGCACTACGGCTCCTGGGCATGGTTTTAAATTGCTGCCATCGATACACCCGCTTCTGTTCATAATCTTGGCGATCCCTCTGAAATTTACTCGCCTTTCGATCCTTAATGAGTTTTTCCCATGCATCATGGCTAGTCTCCATTTCGTTCTTAAAGGACTCCAATTCAGGACTAGATAATAATTGCTTAAGTTGGACATCAATCGTGGTCAACTCCTTATCCAAGGTACTCAACATGGTCTCATTAGCTGATATTAGTAATTTGAGGAAGGTGTTAGAACATACATTACAGGCTTCCTCCCATCTAGCATTTAAAAGTTCCACTTCAAGACCATAGGAGGGAAAAACCTGGACCCGGAGACCCCGTGGGATTAAATCTTTTGATACATACTGTTCCATGGACGTCTTATTCCACCACATATGGAGGCGTTTATGTGACAAATTTCTAAAGGAGCTCTTCAAGTCACGTGTGTTCCTTAGATGGTTAACATCCTGTGTGCTTTCACCATCACAGTTAAAAATGGCATTTGCCTGGGACCTAGAGGAGGCCTCACGGGCTAGGAAATCCATATTAGAAATGTCTGCAAAAGAACAAATGAATGTCTGCAGATAAGTATACACCAAAATGACTCACAAAAAGTGAGTACCCGTGCAGAGCCAGCACGTAAGGTAGAACACCAAGAGAGAGAAAATAGGGCTCGCACTAAATAATATTATGAATATATAAATTTTATTAGTGTCTCCATATGAGACAAATCACGATTAAAAAATACATAGAAAAGAATGGATGATGGAGAATAAGCACACAGAATGACATGGAGCACGACCAAAATCTGAGATGGCAAATAATTACACACAATAAATATATAAATATAACAATAAGTGTGCATGTAAACCAAAATAGATTGTCAGAAATGTAAATAGATAGGTAGAGCTATACAGGCTGGGTAGAGATATCATGTAAAGTATAACCAAGGTGAGTATATACAATGACAAATGCAGATATGTTAGAATGAATACGTAGCCAAAGCTGAATAATTCATTGTAAAGCCATAAATCAACTACCTGTATAGTGCTCCAGCAAACTCCGACGCACGTTTCACGCAAGGCTTCTTCAGGGGGAGATGTGTGTGGAGAGGGGGGGCTAATGGGGTGGTTTATATAGCCAAAATAGAGGACAAATAGGTAGAAAGCAGCTGCAAACACTTATGTGTGGCCACACAGGGAAGGGAGACGAGTGCGCTCCAAGCTGGAACGCATCGCGTCACTTCCGGTTCCTGTAGGTGAACCGCATGGTGGAACGCAAAGCGCCACTTCCGGGATTCGGCAAGAATGATGAGATGGGAGAGACTATGACCTGATATACTCCAATGGATACAAAAAGCCCAGCTAGAGAGTGGGGGGACAGATGTAGCTCGCATTTTACAGCATATCAAAGTGTATCGGACCAGACCATGGGAATGACAATATAATGGGAATGACAATATACGATGCATCATAAGGCACAATGGAGAGCGGACCCTAAAGGAACCACATAAAGCACTACAATCTAAAACATGTTAATAAATAAAGTGTATTAATAAATAATGTATTACATGTAAAATGTGCAAAAGAGGTGTAAATATATTAAATGTTAAGAACCTACAAATAAGACATATATTCATGTGTACATAGATATATGCACACAAATATAACATATAAAAATATACAAACCTATGCACACTTATATACATATAAGGAAACCCTCAAGGATTACTGGAACAGTATGCAATGAATATAAAAGTGTACAGTGACAACAGTGAAACGAACACAGACAATGCTGTGAATATAGGGAAAATAATTAATTAATGACGTGTATGAGTGCGCGTGGACGCACGCGCGCCAGGGGCCCACATAGGCGCACGCGAGTGCACGCGCAACCAGACACATACAAGTGCATGAATAAGTGTAGGAGAAATATATAACCTATATGTGTGTAGATGAAGACAGTAGGTCCAAAAAGGAACAAATGACAGGTGTAGAGTGCATACTGATGGATCCGTAAAATTATAGTACAAACACATGATCAAATAATCCAAGACATGGGTACATCTGTGGACCAGAATGGAGAAGAAGAGAAGAACAAGCCGAATCTCGGGTAACGGTGGCGACCACACCTAAATACCTGGAGCAAAGAGCTGTCACCTGACTGATGAACAAAGAGCAATACAGGACCTATGTGATCTACTGGATGAACAAGATCCTCCAGTAAGTAGGCTGCCTAATGTGTTGATGCCCAGATCTAAAAAATTTCCCCCTATCTATATGTATCCCAATATTGATATCTTTGTGAAACTGGTTACGAATGACCTGACCAAGGCATCCACCAAGTTTCAACATGGTAATATGGATGGCAACCTACGCTTAGCGGTTAAGCAATTGGGCAATATGAAAAATCTGGTAATCAAGCCATCCGACAAAGGAGGCAACATAGTTGTCTGGCCAGTCACATTGTATGAAAAGGAAGCTTTCCGTCAGCTGAAGAACCCAGTCTGTTATAAAAAACTCACATTCAATCCTCTCAATTCCTTCCAGGATTCCTTGAATAAGATTCTACAGTCGGCTTATGATCAAGGTACTATCAGTCAGAAGGAGCTCAGTTGTCTACTTGTACCCTGCCCCACGATACCCACTTTTTACTTGTTACCCAAAGTGCATAAGCAGCTTTCCACTCCGCCAGGTCGCCCGATCGTCGCAGGTAACAATAACCTATGTGAACCAATATGTAAACTGGTAGATCATGTGTTACGACCTCTGGTTGAGAATCTCCCTTCTTACCTTAAAGACACTGGTGACATCCTGCGAAAACTAAATGGGATACAACTGGAGGACGATATGCTCATTGTTACCTGCGATGTTGAATCATTGTACACCTCCATCAGCCATCAGGATGGGATGGCAGCAGTATCGCAGTTCCTGGCCATGTCTGATGTCGAAGGTGATTACGCGACGTTTATTCTCCAAATTTTGGATTTTGCCCTTCGGCATAACTTTTTTGTATTTAAGGGATCCTTCTACCTACAGCTCCAGGGAACGGCGATGGGGGCGGCCTGTGCGCCGTCCTATGCTAACCTTTTCCTGGGGCTGTGGGAGAGGGGCCTCTTCTTGACTGACCCAGTTCCTTTCATTGACAGGGTATATATGTGGAATCGCTACATCGATGATGTTATTATGATCTGGCAGGGTACGACTGGAGAACTGGACTCCTTCATGACCAACCTAAATCAAAACCAACTTAATATCCACCTCACCTATAAATTCGGTCGAAAAGACATGGACTTCCTGGATGTTCTTCTACAGGTAGATCATCACGGTTTTATTTACACTGATCTGTACCGTAAACCTACCTCAGTTAACAGCCTGTTACACGCTGGCTCTGCTCATCCACGGAGACTGATTGACGGGATCCCCACGGGTCAATTTTTACGACTAAGACGCATATGTTCCAACGACGACCTGTTTGAGAAGCGCTCCCAGGAGTTGACCAATAGATTCAGAGAAAGAGGCTATACTGAATCCTCTCTGAAGAAAGGATACTTCAGAGCTAAACGATCTGTGAGGGAGGACCTCTTACAACAACGTCCGAAGACAAAGAAATCTCAGAACAACATGGCACGCTTTATCACCACCTACAACTCAGGCCATAATGCCGTACTGCAATCACTAAAGACACATTAGAACATCTTGTGTATGGACCCCATTTTGAAACAACACCTGCCTTCGAGGCCATCTTTAACCTTTCGACGTGACAGAAACATACGAGATGGCTTAGTTCATAGTCACCACCAGGCTGCCACCCCCTCACACATCTTTGGGTCTAAAGGTCCAAAATGGGGTTGCCGCCCCTGCGGTCACTGTGTGGCATGTTCAAACATCCTCACCACCACCTCGTTTACCGATTCCGCCGGACAGAAGATTTATCAAATTACACATACCATCACCTGCAGCACCATCGGCGTGATCTACGTTGCCAGCTGCCCCTGTGGGCTTCTATATGTTGGTCTTACATCACGTGAATTGAGGCGTCGTACGAGAGAACACGTGTTGGGGATACAGTCAGCTGCCACTGAGGAAGATGACATCGCCCTAAAGACCATCCCCCGCCATTTCAAGACACATCATGCCTGTGACAGCTCTTTGCTCCAGGTAAGGGGGATCGATAGGGTTTTTGTGGGCAGCAGGGGTGGCAATTGGAAACGCCTCCTGGCCCAATGTGAGGCTACGTGGATTTTCCAATTGCACACTGTCACCCCACATGGTTTAAATGAGGGTCTAAGTTTTGCCCCTTTTTTGCCATAATGCTTCTGGGGCTACCGCCACACGTGATAGCTGGTCCTCTCCGTTTATCTTGAGCTCTAAATTTGGTTACATAACTATTCGTGTTCCTTTAGATAGATTTATACTTCATGTGTGTGTGTCTGCCCACGGGTGGTTTTTTGTCTGTCCGCAGGCATGTCTCCACCTGGGGTGCTTTTAGGGTTAATATAATATCCTTTAGGGCTGCCTTTCTTTGGCTGACTCGTTTTTTATCTCATGATTTATTTTATCTGTCCTCCACATTGTTTGATTTTTAATGATGTCTTCTTTATGTTTTTCCCTTGTTAGGTATTTAGGTGTGGTCGCCACCGTTACCCGAGATTCGGCTTGTTCTTCTCTTCTTCTCCATTCTGGTCCACAGATGTACCCATGTCTTGGATTATTTGATCATGTGTTTGTACTTTAATTTTACGGATCCATCAGTATGCACTCTACACCTGTCATTTGTTCCTTTTTGGACCTACTGTCTTCATCTACACACATATAGGTTATATATTTCTCCTACACTTATTCATGCACTTGTATGTGTCTGGTTGCGCGTGCACTCGCGTGCGCCTATGTGGGCCCCTGGCGCGCGTGCGTCCACGCGCACTCATACACGTCATTAATTAATTATTTTCCCTATATTCACAGCATTGTCTGTGTTCGTTTCACTGTTGTCACTGTACACTTTTATATTCATTGCATACTGTTCCAGTAATCCTTGAGGGTTTCCTTATATGTATATAAGTGTGCATAGGTTTGTATATTTTTATATGTTATATTTGTGTGCATATATCTATGTACACATGAATATATGTCTTATTTGTAGGTTCTTAACATTTAATATATTTACACCTCTTTTGCACATTTTACATGTAATACATTATTTATTAATACACTTTATTTATTAACATGTTTTAGATTGTAGTGCTTTATGTGGTTCCTTTAGGGTCCGCTCTCCATTGTGCCTTATGATGCATCGTATATTGTCATTCCCATTATATTGTCATTCCCATGGTCTGGTCCGATACACTTTGATATGCTGTAAAATGCGAGCTACATCTGTCCCCCCACTCTCTAGCTGGGCTTTTTGTATCCATTGGAGTATATCAGGTCATAGTCTCTCCCATCTCATCATTCTTGCCGAATCCCGGAAGTGGCGCTTTGCGTTCCACCATGCGGTTCACCTACAGGAACCGGAAGTGACGCGATGCGTTCCAGCTTGGAGCGCACTCGTCTCCCTTCCCTGTGTGGCCACACATAAGTGTTTGCAGCTGCTTTCTACCTATTTGTCCTCTATTTTGGCTATATAAACCACCCCATTAGCCCCCCCTCTCCACACACATCTCCCCCTGAAGAAGCCTTGCGTGAAACGTGCGTCGGGGTTTGCTGGAGCACTATACAGGTAGTTGATTTATGGCTTTACAATGAATTATTCAGCTTTGGCTACGTATTCATTCTAACATATCTGCATTTGTCATTGTATATACTCACCTTGGTTATACTTTACATGATATCTCTACCCAGCCTGTATAGCTCTACCTATCTATTTACATTTCTGACAATCTATTTTGGTTTACATGCACACTTATTGTTATATTTATATATTTATTGTGTGTAATTATTTGCCATCTCAGATTTTGGTCGTGCTCCATGTCATTCTGCTGTGCTTATTCTCCATCATCCATTTTTTTCTACAAATAATTAAATGTTACCATGTTTTTATTGAACACACCATGTAAACATTCACAGTGCAGGTGGAAAAAGTATGTGAACCCCTAGACTAATGGCATCTTCAAGAGCTAATTGGCGTGAGGTGTCAGACAACTGGAGTCCAGTCAATGAGATGAGATTGAGAGTGTTGGTTACAGCTGCCCTGCCCTATAAAAAACACACACCAGTTCTGGGTTTGCTTTTCACAAGAAGCATTGCCTGATGTGAATGATGCCTCGCACAAAAGAGCTCTCAGAAGACCTACGATTAAGAATTGTTGACTTGCGTAAAGCTGAAAAGGGTTATACAAGTATCTTTAAAAGCCTTGCTGTTCATCAGTCCGCGGTAAGACACATTATCTATAAATGGAGAAAGTTCAGCACTGCTGCTACTCTCCCTAGGAGTGGCCATCCTGTAAAGATGACTGCAAGAGCACAGCGCAGACTGCTCAATGAGGTGAAGAAGAATCCTAGAGTGTCAGCTAAAGACTTACAAAAGTCTCTGGCATATGCTAACATTCTAAACAAGAATGTTCATGGGAGGATACCACAGAGGAAGCCCCTGCTGTCCAAAAAAACATTGCTGCACGTTTACAGTTTGCACAAGAGCACCTGGATGTTCCACAGCAGCAAATATTCTGTGGACAGATGAAACCAAAGTTGAGTTGTTTGGAAGAAACACACAACACTATGTCTGGAGAAAAAGAGGCACAGCACACCAACATCAAAACCTCATCCCAACTGTGAAGTATGGTGGTGGGGGCATCATGATTTGGGGCTGCTTTGCTGCGTCAGGGCCTGGACGGATTGCTATCATCAAAGGAAAAATTAATTCCCAAGTTTATCAAGACATTTTGTAGGAGAACATAAGGCCATCTGTCCACCAGCTGAAGCTCAACAGATGATGGGTGTTGTAACAGGACAACGACCCAAAGCATAGAAGTAAATCAACAACAGAATGACCTAAACAGAAGAAAATATGCCTTCTGGAGTGGTCCAGTCAGATTCCTGACCTCAACCCGATTGAGATGCCGTGGCATGACTTCAAAAAAGCGATTCACGCCAGACATCCCAAGAATATTGCTGAACTGAAACAGTTCTGTAAAGAGGAATGGTCAAGAATTACTCCTGACCGTTGTGCACATCTGATCCGCAACTACAGGAAACGTTTGGTTGAAGTTATTGCTGCCAAAGGAGGTTTGACCAGTTATTAAATCCAAGGGTTCACATACTTTTTCCACCTGCACTGTGAATGTTTACATGGTGTGTTCAATAAAAACATGGTAACCTTTAATTATTTGTGTGTTATTAGTTTAAGCAGACTGTGCTAGTCTATTGTTGTGACTTAGATGAAGATCAGATCACATTTTATGACCAATTTGTGCAGAAATCCATATCATTCCAAAGGGTTCACACACTTTTTCTTGCAACTGTATTTATTAATGATCTTGTAGAAGGCTTGCATAGTAAAATATAATTTTTCGCAGATGACACTAAACTGTGTAAAGTAATTAACACTGAAGAGGATAGTATACTACTACAGAGGGATCTGGATAGATTGCAGGCTTGGGCAGATAAGTGGCAGATGAGGTTTAACACTGACAAATGTAAAGTTATGCACATGGGAAGGAATAATGCAAGTCACCCGTAAATACTAAATGGTAAAACACTGGGTAATACTGACATGGAAAAGGATCTAGGAATTTTAATAAACAGCAAACTAGGCTGCAAAAACCAGTGTCAGGCAGCTGCTGCCAAGGCCAATAAGATAATGGGTTGCATCAAAAGAGGGATAGATGCCCTTGATAAGAACATAGTCCTACCACTTTACAAATCACTAGTCAGACCACACATGGAGTACTGTGTACAGTTCTGGGCTCCTGTGAACAAGGCAGACATAGCAGAGCTGGAGAGGGTTCAGAGGAGGGCAACTAAAGAAATAACTGGAATGGGGCAACTACAGTACCCCCAAAGATTATCAACATTAGGGTTATTCACTTTAGAAAAAAGACGACTGAGGGGAGATCTAATTACTATGTATAAATATATCAGGGGTCAGTACAGAGATCTATCCCATCATCTATTTATCCCCAGGACTGTGACTGTGACGAGGGAACATCCTCTGCGCCTGGAGGAAAGAAGGTTTGTACACAAACATAGAAGAGGATTCTTTACGGTAAGAGCAGTGAGACTATGGAACTCTCTGCCTGAGGAGGTGGTGATGGTGAGTACAATAAAGGAATTCAAGAGGGGCCTGGATGTATTTCTGGAGTGTAATAATATTACAGGCTATAGCTACTAGAGATGGGTCGTTGATCCAGGGAGTTATTCTGATTGCCTGATAGGAGTCGGGAAGGAATTTTTTATTCCCCTAAAGTGAGGAAAATTGGCTTCTACCTCAGTTTTTCTTTGCCTTCCTCTAGATCAACTTGCAGGATGACAGGCCGAACTGGATAGACAAATGTCTTTTTTCGGCCTTATGTACTATGTTACTATGTTACTATCATGAAGCAGGAACAGTCATGGACGTAGGATAGCATGGCCAGCTGGTCATATTGGTGATATTCTGGGATTAAGCAGATTTTTTAAATTAAGTGAGAACCTCACATATCCATTGGCATAAAGATTACCTGAGATATGAGCTAATTTGCAGAGGCCTGTCCTAATACTAATTGACATGAGCTTTATCCTAATGTTCTCAGAGGGTTTCTCATCTTACGCATTTATGACATATCTGCAGAATATCATCTTTTTCCAGCTTAAAGGGATTGATATACTATATACATTATACAGTTAGGTCCATATATATTCGGACACTGACACAAATTTTGTTTTTATTGCCTGTTTACTAAAACATATTCAAGTTATAGTTATATAATGGACATGGACAAAAAGTTCAGACCTTTAGCTTTTTATTTAAGGGTATCCACATTAAAATTGGATTAAGGGTTTAGGAGTTTCAGCTTTACATGTGGCACCCTATTTTTAAAGAGACCAAAAGTAATCGGACAATTGACTTAAATGCTGTTTCATGGGCAGGTGTGGGCAATTCCTTCATTATTTCATTATCAATTAAGCACATAAAAGGCCTGGAGTTGATTTGAGGTGTTGTGCTTGCATTTTGAAGATTTTGCTGAGAAGTAAACATGCAGTCAAAGGATTCACCATGCAAGTGAAACAAGCCATCCTTCATCTGCGAAAACAGAAAAAAAAAAAGACCATCCGAGAAATTGCTACACTATTAGGAGTGGCAAAATTTACAGTTTGGTACATTCTGAGAAAGAAAGCACTGGTGACCTCAACAATGCAAAACGACCTGGATGCCCACAAAAGACAACAGTGGTGGATGATCGCAGAATAATTACCATGGTGAAGAGAAGCCCCTTCACAACAGCCAACCAAGTGAACAACACTCTCTAGGATATAGGCGTATCAATAGAAGACTGCATGAAAGTAAATACAGAGGGTTCACTGCACGGTGAAAGCCACTCATCAGCCTCAAGAATAAGAAGGCTAGATTGGACTTTTCTAAAAAAAAATCTTAAAAAAACAGCACACTTCTAGAAGAACATTCTTTGGACAGATGAAACCAAGATAAACCTCTACCAGAATGATGGAAAGAAAAAAGTATAGCGAAGGCATGGTACAGCTCATGATCCAAAGCATACCACATCATCTGTAAAACACGGCGGAGGCAGTGTGATGGCTTGGGCATGCATGGCTGCCAGTGGCACTGGGTCTCTAGTTTTTTTTGATGAAGTGACACAGGACAGAAGCAGACGGATGAATTCTGGGGGTTTCAGAGACATGCTGCGTGCTCAAATGCAGCCAAACTGACTGGTCGGCGTTTCATAATACAGATGGTCAATGACCCAAAATATAAAGCCAAAGCAACCCAGGAGTTTATTAAAGCAAAGAAGTAGAATATTCTTGAATGGCCAAGTCAGTCACCTCATCTGAACCCAATAGAGCATGTATTTCACTTGTTAAAGACTAAAATTCAGACAGAAAGGCCCACAAACAAACAGCAACTTAAAACCACTGCAGTAAAGGCCTGGCAGAGCATTAAAAAGGAGGAAACACAGCGTCTGGTGATGTCCACGAGTTTAAGACTTCAGGCAATCATTGCCAACAAAGGGTTTTCAACCAAGTATTAGAAATTAACATTTTATTTACAATTATTTAATTTGTCCAATTGCTTTTGAGCACCTGAAATGAAGGGATTGAGTTAAAAAAATGCTTTAGTTCCTCACACTTTTATGCAATCATTTTGTTCAACCCACTGAATTAAAGCTGAAAGTCTGAACTTCAACTGCATCTGAACTGTTTTGTGCTAAATCCATTGTGGTAATGTGCAGAACAAAAAATAGAAAAATGTTGTCTCTGTCCAAATATATATGGACCTAACTGTATATTATAGTATGTTCATACATTGCCATTACACTGATCCAATACTGGAGGATATTTAAACAGGTTCTTCTCATAGTTACAATACAACACTTATTTGCTATACAAACAAAGCCTGCTTGGTTGTTGGGAATAACTGGTGTCTTTGTTGGAGGGTGTTCTGTTCAGGAGAGTCATTGTTTATTTCCTATGGATTTACCGTTTACAGTAAAAGATACTATTGTATGTGACCTAGGCTGACACAGAAGCGCCCGGACAAGTAATTTTCCCTCCGCTTTTTAAGTTATACAACTGCCACCACTAAAACAATATTAGACAATTAACAGATCAGCATGTACGTGTGGTTTTAAAAAGACCAATAGACATATATGTTTAGGTTTGAAATCTTGTACTAGCCAATTAGATGTTTTTCACATGTTAATCAATGGGTAAATATGATATAAGAGAGGACAGAAAGACTGTAGAAGGGCAAGAAAAAAATGCTGGGAAGGTTATAGGTGAATGAACTGGGGTAACATCGTTCTGGGTATCAATAGGTTCACTCATCTTAAGAGCTATAAACCTTGCTGTATCTGTGCCTGATAATTGGAATAAAACTTCATCTCCAGAAAAGAACCGAGGATTTCCATCATCATGCATTCATAATTTATCATGATTTTATTTAAACCAACAAAAGGGATATTTCCATTCTACACATATCCAAAGTATTCTGCCACCAATGTACTTAAGAGAAGTCTCTGATGAGTGAGTGGGAATCTCTTGTACAAGCAATGGAATATAGTGTACCTATATCATTCCCATAGCTACACCAGTTGCATGTAGAATTCCAGTGAAGGAAATGAAATGGATATGCCTTTATGGTAACTTATTGAATGTTCATTGAGAAAGGAAAATCCTCCTTCCAACGATGTGATGCATGGCTGACAAACAGGAAAAGACTGCAGGACACAGGATATGAGCTCACAGAAGAAGAGGAGTTACAAGATGAATGACATAATGAAATACAACCATAGATAACTTACATAAATCAAATACAACAATGGCCACTAGATAGCAGCAAAGTGCCCAATTATAGTGGATAACACAAAATACAATAATGAATTCTAGTTGAAAGCCATAGCAGGAACATCACAGAAATTATATGCCATACATTTGTTAGATAGGAATATCTCACCTGTTTGGAGAACTGCATCTTGGAACCGCCATTCACCCAGTCAGTATAGTTCTCCACTGATTGCTATGAAGAAGAAGAAGGGTTACTAACAGCCACTGTGAAATGGCTTCTGGGAATCCCTGGGCTAATATGCTCCCAAGAGATGAGATATTCTCATCCCTGGGAATACCCTCTTTATTCTCATCCCTGGAAATACCCTCTTAACGTTATAAGGATAAAGCCATTTTGTATATATTTTTTTCTTTTTTCCTGTTGACATGGCCATATGAGGGCCTGTTTTTTTGCAGTCTGCGGGCATTCGCTATATGTTCATAAACGTTTCAGACTCATCTAGTGTAAAACAGTAAATAGAAGATGGGGAAGGTGGTAAGAGGGGGATGTGGCTGCAAGTGTTTAATGAAACAAAGAGATAGACAGAGAGATAGATACTGTAAGAGATAGATGTTAGATTTTTTTTAGATTTTATTTTTTATTAAAAGAAAGGTTTAACAGGATACTTTATGACTGTTAGACAATTGACATTAAATGAACCAACTGAGATGTCAAGTAGGAGGCCACACTAATTTGATACATTTAAAGGGTTTTAGAACATGATCTCTTTGATAATTCTTCTCACTCAGAGAAAGAACAACATAAGACTTGCCAAAACTCTGATGCTTTTTTCTCTCACAGTGACAGCTATGAAAAAGTAATTACTAATTTTTCATTTCCATCTATATGAAAATAAAAGACAAACCCTGAATAATAGGGTAATAAAGAGCTTTCTTAAGGAACAAAAGATGTTCTTCTCGTATGCCTGGCTCGCAGAATTGTATAATAAGCAGACGTTCTTCATATTTGGAAATGTCTTCAGGAAATTATAATAGCAATAGTTCATTAACAGTATAAGTCATTCAATGACAGCACCAAAGTCTACATAATAAAGATTTGACTCTGATGGGAAGGGGTACCGGTAATTGAAGTGGATTTCTCATTTGAGGTTATCAGATACAATTTTGGGATTAGAGTTTTTTTATGCTGAATAACTTTGCTGTCTTAAAAAATGTAATAAAAAAAAAATAATGTCGGCAGCCAAGACTATATGAAAAAGAGATCCCAGCAGTCGTGTCTTGCTGCAAATCAGATATCTTTTATTCCATAAACGAAAATAGTCCTATAACCAGGACGCATTTCGGCGGTGTGCCTTCATCAACAGGTATATCCAAATACAATCTTAACAAACTATATATACTCTACAGTCACCACCCACAGGGGCAAAAAGGTCCATCCCATAAGGGGAATGGCCACGAAAATACAGGTGTAATCAATTTGATAATGAACAAGCCCCCAAAAAAAGCAAAAAGACAAAAAGCATCTAGATAGATATTCTATCTTACATTTGTAGACAATTTTGTGCAATGTTCAGATATTCAACGTCTGAAAAATAAATAATAAATGTATTGTAAATACATAACAAAATTGTTCCTTTATAAATGCATGACCTCATATTCCCTATTGAGGCCCCTAGGGTGCAATGTGTCCAACGTGTGGATCCAAAAGGCTTCCCTCCGTAACAACATCTTTTTGATGTGACCCCCCCTCCGTGGTCTGGTCACCTGCTCTATAACCTGAAATTTCAACTGGACAATAGAGTGTCTACATTTTTCAAAATGGCTTGGTATGGGTAACAGGTTTTTGGTTCTAAAAGTCGATTTATGCTTATTAATTCTGTCCCTCACTGCCTGCATTGTCTCACCAATGTACAACAGACCACAAGGGCATTTCATAAGATAAATTACATTTGAGGACTCACATGTAAAAAAAACTTTTACTTCAAACGGATTCCCAGTATGTGGATGATAAAATGTAGGGCAATTTATGATGTGTGAACATTGGAGACAATGCAGGCAGGGGAACGTACCTCTACGTGGTGTCGATAATACACTTTGGCATAACCGGTGTTTAGTACCCCCTATATCCGCTTTAACTAGCATATCCCTATAACTGGGGTTCTTCCTATTGCAGATCAGGGGTAAACTTTTAAATTCTAAGACCTCTGGATAGGCCTTACCCAAAGAATGCCAGTGTTTTCTTACAATATTGTCAATCTGTGTATTAAAGGGGTGAAATTTATGTACAAATGCTATTCTAGCATCATCCCTTTTCTTTTGTATAACTCTCACAACTGATTGATCAGCACCACTGTTAGATAATACATCTGAGGGATATCATCTTTCTTTAAATCTAGTAGTCATTTCCCCCAACCTCTGATTCTCTAAAAGCGGATCCGTAACAATCCGCCTCACCCGCTGATATTGAGATTTAGGTATAGATCTTTTTAAGGATGGGGGGGGGGGGTGTACTTGAATAGTGCAAGATACTATTTTGATCCGTTTCCTTCCTATAGAGGTCAGTGGATAATTGACCATCCTGGTTTTTTATGACCAGTGTATCCAAAAAGCTGACTTTATCTCTATCACATGTCATTGTAAACTGTAAACCCTTACATGCTACGTCCATAAACGCCATCAGGGTCTCACGTGGCCCCACCCATATGCAAAAAATATCATCGATAAATCTTTTCCAAATTAAGATATTCTCACTATATAATTCATTATTATAGACATAGGCTTCTTAAAATGCAGCCATAAATATATTTGCATAGGGCAGGGCCACGTTTGACCCCATCGCGGTCCCACGCTTCTGGAGATAATAATTGTCCCCAAATAGAAAATAATTTTCCATCAGAACAATACTAAACAGATGTAAAAGGAAATCACGTAAAGGTGATGTATATTCACTAGTCTCCAAAATCTTAGAAACTGCCTGAATCCCCTCCTTGTGGCTAATTAACGTGTAAAGACTAACAACGTCGATAGTCACAAGGAGGCTGTCTTCAGGAACATGACCCAAATAATTAATCATTCGTAGAAAATGAGGTGTATCCAATAAGAAAGATTTTGTATTTTTAACAAGTGGCAGCCAAGACTAGGCCTCCTTCATTATTACATGCTCCAGTATTTTGCTGTCCTTGTTGCGATGTGAATGTATGGAGCATGCTTGAACGAGCTGAGCCCCCTCCATATGCAGCAGGTGCTGGCTGCGCAATACAGCTGACACCCAGCCACAATGTCTGGGACCAGAGATGACTCTGATTTTGGTCAGATGCTGTAGTCAATAGCAACCGTGGCACCTAAATGGTTAGACCGAGGGAGGGGGCTCCCTTTGACCTCTAATTATTGCCATCACTGCAAAATTTCAGGGCTTAGATCATTTGTAGAGATAAGCAAATCGAAGTTGACAAAGTGGAATTATATCCGAATTTCAGGAAAAAATGGATTCAGATCGAATGTGAATTTCCTCACACTTCGTGGTAACGAATCACATTTTTTCCTAAAATGGCTGCTGCACGTGTGAGGACATGGAGCAAGTAACTCTGGGAAGGCGGGATCATCCATAATGCCATGCATGCAGCCAATCAGCAGCCAGTCAGCCCTGTGATGTCAAAAGCATTATAAACAGCCTAAGCCATCTTGGATTCTGCCATTTTCCAGTGTACTTAGTGCAGGGAGAGACGTCAGCAGGCGCTAGGGACAGTGATAGAAAAAACTTCACTGTGCTAAAAAAATGATTTACAAGTGCAGGGATAGATTATTCAAGGTGTAGGGAAAGGATAGGGAGGAATCATTCCACAGCATTTATGTTTAACATGGTTCAGTAGGGGAGGTTACAGCCTGGGTAATAGGAACAATTCAATACACCTTGCTGCACTGACTGTGGACCCAAACTGCCATTATACAGCTCTGTAATTCCAGCAAACCGTTCTTGTTATTGGGGTGTTACAGCCATTAACAAGGTTTATAACAAGAAAATATTTCTAGCTCTTATTTGCCCTTGTGCGGTGCAGTTATATGTTATGAAGCATTTTTTGGCTTGTATTAGTGGGAAAAAAGGGCTTATTAGCCATGGTGTGGTGAAGTGCTAGAATTGCAGCAATTTTTGTTGTGTGTTAGTGGCAAAAGAAACATATATTTACTGTTCAGCTGTGAAGTTGTATGTTCTAAAGCATTTTGTGGCATGTATTAGTGGCAAAAGTAAAATATATTTGCAGTTCAGCGGTGCAGTTATATGTTCTAAAGCCCTTTTTTGTGTTAGTGTGAAAAAAAGGGCTTATTAGGCGTTGTGTGGTAAAGTGAGAAAATTACAGACTTTTTTTTATCTAATAGTATGTCAGACAGAAGTGCCAGGCACAGGGGAGTGGCAGAGTCCTAAATGTTTCTGGTACAGGCAGAGGTCGCAGCAGAGTGAGGGGCCATGGCAGCAGGGGTCACTTTGAGAGGCCTGAGCTTCCACTGTCAGCTAGCGGTCGTGTCTTGACCAGCAACCCAGCCGTTCTTGAATAGTTGACTTGATCTTCGACTTTGTTGCAAGTGACATCAGACACCCCCAGCCAAGAGTCAGTGGGTTCATCAGACACAACCTTTAGTTGGCATTGCCCGAGAGCAGGCCCTCTGCCCTCAACTGTTCTAAACCTGGCTCTGTCTTTTTCTGTTCCCTCAGCCAGAAAAGTATTATATTCTGTGGGCTAAGCTCCACTATACAGTGAGGACGAGCTACTAGAAGACAGTCAGCAGCTCCTGGCAAGCCAAGATGTGGAGGAGACATCCGCTGCTTCCTCCACTAGGTGGACAAGTAGTAATGAGGAGAGTGGCATTGGAGCTGGTGTTGCGAGCGGTCAGGCTCCTGACCCAGAGACGGTTGAGGAGGACATCAGTGACATGCAGACAGTACTCAATGATGATGATGTAGCTGATTGCACTTAGGAGCCGGGTGACGAAGGGGCTTCGTCATCATTGGGAGAAGAGGGTGGCAGCTTGCCCGTGAGGCAGCAGCGGAGCCAGCAAGATGCTAGCGTGGCCGGGAGTCAGCAGCGTGGCAGCAGTGGGAGGTCGGGAGCCAAATGTGTCTGGGGTAGACCACCCGCTTCGCAGGAGTCTACCTGCCCAGGAAGTAGCTGTGCACGGGTTCACGGAGGCAGTGTCGGTAGCAGTTAGTCAGTGCGTAGTGTTGGGGGTGAAATCACCTACTAAGCGGTGTGGCAGTTTTTTGTTAAGCCGCCGGAGGAGGTGAACATGACCATATGTAGAATTTGTGGGCAGAAGGTGAAGCGTGGCCAGGGTATCAATATTGGCACCACGACCCTGCGTCAACATATGCAGCATCACCATAAAGTGGCCTGGGAGAACCCTGGCTCCGATGTGGGGGTCCAGCCTGCTGCAGCAACTGCTGCATCACCCAATGGCACCACCTGATTTCAGGCAGTCAAGGATCCACCATCTCAGCCGGAGCTGTCCTTACAATCATCTGCTGGTCCTGATGCTCCTGCTCCTCCTCCTCCTTGTCAGTTATTCCGTTAGCAATCGATCACCAAAGAGATTGCCAAGTATGCGCGCACTCATCCAACAGTGCAGAAGCTGAATGTGCTCCTGGCCAAGTTGCTGGTGCTGCAGTCCCTCCCTTTTCAAGTGCTAGACTATGCACCTTTCAGAGAATTGATGGCTTGAGCCGAGCCAAGGTGGAGAGTCCCAAGCCGTCATTTATTTGCCAAAAAGGCAGTACCAGCCCTGCTCACGTATGTAGAATAGAAGGTGGGCCAGTCCTTGAGCCTGTCGGTGCCTGCCAAAGTGCACAGCAGCTCCGACGTGTGGAGCTGTAACTATGGTCAGGGACAATACATGACCTTTACGGCCCACTGGATGAATGTGGTTCCTGCACAGCCACACCAGCAACTTAGCCAAGTGACGCTGCTTCTGCCTTCACGTTCTCACGCCGTTGGTCCTGCGACAATGTCCGCCTCTGTCTCCTCATCCTTCACCTTGTCCTCAGCCTTCACTGTAGGGAGAATTCACAGTGCCCCTCCAGCATACCACATGTGCAGGACATAGCGGTGTCACGCTGTTCTGCACCTCGTTTGCCTTGGCGAACGGAGTCACACAGGGGAGGAACTGCTCCGTGCCCTTCATCAAGAAATCGAATCCTGGCTTTCTCCATGACAACTCAAAATCGGAACCATGGTGACCGACAATGGGAAGAACATGGTGTCGGCACTGCATCAAGGAGGGCTGAGACATGTGCCCTGCATGACACACGTTTTCAATCTGGTTGTCAAGCTGAAGTCTTTCACCCATCTGCAATGGCCAAGAAACTATGCATGCACTTCAGCCACTCGTACACCGCAAAGCACACCCTCTTTGAGATGCAGTGGCAGAACGGCATCCCCTAGCATAGGCTAATATGAAATGTTTCCACCCGTTGGAATTACACCCTCCATATGTTGGACCGACTATATGAACAGGGAAAGGCCATAAATGATTTCTTGATTATCCAAGCAGACAGGAGTACTTCCCTGTGTAACTTCGATGTCAGCCAGTGGCAGCTCATGCGTGACACCTGCCGTTTGCTCAGGCCCTTTGAGGAGGCCACGTTATTTGTCGGTCGCCAGGACTACGGGATGAACGTCATTCCACTGCTTCATGTCCTGGAACAGATGCTGGTAAATCTGGGAATCAGATGTGGATCAGCCAGGATTCCCACCCACCAATGCCTGATGCATCAGACTAGATCATACATGGTGCCACACCAACACTATGACAAAAAACCTCCACTCTCTGTCATTGTGCCACTCTGTGGCCTCCTGATGCTGCTTCTGCCACCTCCACAGTCATTGTGCCACCCTGTAGCCTCCTCCTGATGCTGCTGCCGCCACCTCTAAACTCTGTCATTGTGCCACTCTGTGTCCTCCTGATGCTGCTGCCACCTCCACACTGTCATTGTGCCACCCTGTGGCCTCCTCCTGATGCTGCTGCTGCCGCCCACCTCCATGCTCTGTTATTGTGCCACTCTGTGTCCTCCTGATGCTGCTGCCACTTCCACACTGTCATTATGCCACTGTGGCCTCCTCCTGATGCTGCTGCCACCCTCAGACTGTCATTGGGCCACTCTGTGGTCTCCTCATTCTGCTTTTCCTTTTACGTGTCATCTCTGTTTTGGATTTACTCCTGTTTTTTGGGCTTTAGCAATACTGATGGATTACTGACCAAATGCTGACCGAGTGAAGGCAGATGCTCCACAGACAGGATCTGTTTTTAGGGGGCTATTGTTCTGACGGATAAGAGGAGGGGCAAAATAGTCAATGACGTCAACACAAACTTACTGCTGACACCCTCTGCACTTTGTTGGGGGCTCTACTTGTATAAGCATTTAATAGAGCAGGTTCTATAGACATCTATGTGGAATCATCTGACGACGGTGTTGAAGGAGTGTGCTTCTTCTTGACACTAACATCGACCTTTAAGGCTGAGTTCATACTTGAGTTATTTGGTCAGTTTCTGCCCCATGACTGCCAAAACAAGTGAAGTGTGCAGTGATTCTAAAAGTGACGCCTGCATGTCATACTGACTCACAGTATTGTTTCACTACCACAGCAGACTCCCTATGCGTGTTACTGCAAGGCACAGTGTTCTGCACCACAATAAAGGCTCTCTGCAGCCAGGAAAGATGATAATTACTCTTACCTGTAATTGGACTTTCCGTATAGCCTCCACAACAGCACTAAGCAGGAGGGTACCCCGCCTCCCAGGGACAGGAAACAATGTGGAGAACAAAGATTTAAAAGCCTCCTCCCCTTTACCTTCTCCAGTAAATACCTAGGAACTCAGGATGATGCTGAAAGAATTTTAATTTGGGGCAAAATAATACAATTTTAAATCAAACAATACAGTCAAGATACTTAAGGGGGGGGGGGGGGATCCCAGTGCCGTTGTGGAGGCTTTACGGAAAATCCAATTACCGGTAAGAGTAATTATCATCTTTTCCATATGTCACCCCAATGGCACTAAGCAGGAGAATTAACAAAGGAACCGGGCTAGGGAGGGACTGCTGCCGACAAGACTTTTCATCTGAAGGAAAAGTCCCTGTTGGCTAAAACATCCAGTCTATAGTGATTAAAGAACGTAGATGGGCTGGGCTAGGTTGCTGCCTGGCAGATCTGTGATAAAGATGCTGAGGAACTTTCTGCCAAAGAAGTTGACAAGTGCTTTCAAACTTGAGGGTGGAGAGAGTCTTTTTTCTTCATATGCCATAGCAATTGTCATTTTTATCCAGTGAGAGATGGTAGTTTTTGAGGCCCCTGACCCTTATTCTGTCCTGCGTACTGGACTAGAAGATGATAAGACCTTCTCAGATTTTTAATGGCCTCCAGGTAAGCCAGAACACACCTCCAAACATCCAAGTGGTGAAACTTAATCTCAGCAGCTGATTTTGCCTTAATGTCAGGTGGTAAGGTGGGATTCAAAGAGTCTCCGGAAAACTGAAGGAAAGCCTTCCATGTCCTAAGATAAATCTTAGACGTGACTGTTTTTTTGCTGGATAAAAGAGTGTTTACGATGGCACCCGATAATCCTTTTGCTTTCAGGATGGACCGTTCAAATTCCAGGCAGTAAGTTTCAAATGGTTAAGTGCCGAGCTGGACTCTGTAGGAGAAGGCCTGGGATCTGAGGAAGGATTCAGTATTCCCCTCTGGAGAGACTTTAGAAGTAGGGGAAACCACAATCTCCTTGGCCAATATGGGGCTATTAGGATTACCTGAGAGTATTCTTCTGCTATCTTCGTCAGGGCCCTTGGGATCAGTTGGATTGGAGGGAAAGCGTATAGAAGCCCTGCAGGCCATAGGCCCAAAAATGCATCCACTCTTGTCGGATTGTCCTTAAACAAGAGGAATACAATTGATCTGTATGCTTGCAAAGAGATCTAGACTTGGGTGACCTCATCTCCTGCAAATTTTTAGAAATATTGACCTGTTGAGACTCCACTTTCCCGGACTCAATTTCCTTCTGCTCAAAATGTCCACTAGAGTATTTTATTCTCCTCTGATATGGACTAAGGAGATTGAATCTATGTGAGTCTCTGCCCAGGAGAATATTTGGGACGCAATCTGCAAGAGAATTTTGCTCTTTGTGCCCCCTTGCTTGTTTAGGTACACTACCGCGGTCCTGTTGTCTGACAGAACTTTGTTGAGTGGATGGTTGGGGAAAAGGCTTTTAGTGCCAACAATACTGCCAGCAGTTCCTTTGAATTTAAGGACATAGAGAGGAGATCTGGATCCCAGTCTCCTTGTACCAGCTGATTCTCGCAGTGGGCTCCCCAACCAGACCCGCTTGCGTCCGTTGTGATGACGACTTGATTTGGTGTCCGCCATAGTACTCCCTGGTTCAGATTCTGCAGGTTCAACCACCAGCCTTGAGAGTTCTTTACCCAGGAGGAAAGAATCACTGTCCTGTCCAGTGAAAGCGCACTTCGGTTCCATCATTTCAGAAGGAAGTTCTGAAGAACTCTTTCATGGAACTAAGCCCATTTGACTGCCAGTATTGTTGAAGTCATTAGTTGAAGTCACTAGAATCTTCATGATACTCCGAAAGGATACTTCCCTGAGAAGACGAAACGCTGAGACTTTTGTTATAATATTTTTCTTCTTTTGTTGCGGAAGAAAGGATGTCATCTGATGGGAATTCAACTGAATTCCCTGAATATTTTCAATCTGCTGGGAGATAGATCTGATTTGTCGAGATTCAGCTTCCAGCCCAGTAACTGGAGAGTGCTCAGTACGATCTGTAAATGACTTTGAAGCTGAATCTGTGATGATGCTGAGATGAGGAAATTGTCTAGGTATGGAATAAATATTATTTCTTTTTGATGGAAGATGCTTGAGATTTCTGACACTAACTTGGTAAAGATCCTCGGGGCTGATGCGAGGCCGAAGGGTAGGATCTGGAAATGCAGATGGACAAGTTGGTTTCTCAAGAAGATTGTGAACCGGAGATACTTCTGATGATTGGGGTAAATTGACACATGATAGTATGCATCTGCCAAGTCGAGAGTTACTATGTAGCAATCCTGGGTCAACAAGTTGATGGTTGACTTCACTGTCTCCATCTTGAGTTTTTTTGTACAGGATGAATTTGTTGAGATATTTTAGGTTGATAATAGCTCGGAAGGAGTCGAGTTTTTTTCACCAGGAATATGGGGGAGGGGAGTATCCTTTCCCTGTCTGATCTTCTGGCACTGGGATAACTGCTTCCTTCTCTAATAAAAATGGTAATGAATGTACGCTTTATTATAGTCTGAACACGAGACGGAATGTATTAAAATACAATAAAAAATAACAATACAATGGTGGATAGAGAGCACTCAGAATAATGGTACACCACTAAATAACTGAACGTATCAGAACTAAAGAAATTATATAAATATCATAAAATTTATATATGGCCCAGACCCGATATCAAATATATATAGCTAAACAAAGCTGTCAGGACAGAGTCAAGATCAAATACAATACATGCCAGAGTATAAAGTGCATAGTGCAAATATAACAAAGTGCATAAGTATATTATATGACCATAAAGAAAGCCATAAGGTAAATACCTGAGTGGTGAACCAACAGAGCCCCAACGCACGTTTTGCGTAAGCTTCTTCAGATCATATAATATACTTATGCACTTTGTTATATTTGCACTATGCACTTTATACTCTGGCATGTATTGTATTTGATCTTGACTCTGTCCTGACAGCTTTGTTTAGCTATATATATTTGATATCGGGTCTGGGCCATATATAAATTTTATGATATTTATATAATTTCTTTAGTTCTGATACGTTCAGTTATTTAGTGGTGTACCATTATTCTGAGTGCTCTCTATCCACCATTGTATTGCTATTATTTTTTATTGTATTTTAATACATTCCGTCTCATGTTGAGACTATAATAAAGCGTACATTCATTACCATTTGTGCTTGCCTCGTTCTCTTTTTTGGTGTTCCAACTTACGTGCAGGCCTAGCACGTGTACTCACATTTTCTGTGAGTCATTCTTTATTGGTGTCTACCTTCTCTAATAAAAGTAAAATTTAAGACTCTAGTAAATGATGATCCTCATTTTTTTGTTTTCTGTTTATTATAAATCTTTCTGGGGGAGGAGAAGAGAACTCCAGCCTATACCCTTGACGAATTATATCTAGGATCCAAGTAAACACAGATTTTTTTCCCAGGCTAAGATGAACCTTTGTGATCTTCCCCCACTGGATCTCTGGCGTCATAAATTTGACTGTTTTGAGGATTTATCCTGGTTAAAGAGGAACCCCCTACCTCTACCTATAGAGGGCTGCCAGGATCCCGGGTTGTCTGTTTTCTTCTGATCTGGCCTCCCCTTTTTTTGAGTCCAAAAGGAACGTCGCTGTTGAAAGAACTTGGTTTCAGAAGGGAACCCCTTTTTCCTATTGGATGCCTTTTCCAAAATGTCATCCAATATGGACCCAAATAGTCTGTCTCATTCACAAGGGATACCACAAAGTCTGTTTTTAGAAGTGGTGTCCCCTGACCAGGATATTAACTAAACAGACCTCCTGGCAGTATTGGAAAGAGCTGCAGATCTAGCGGACAATTTGACCAGGTCCGCGGAAGGGTCAGCTAAAAATTTTGAAGCTTGTTTCAATACCTGCAGGAAAGATATAATATCTTCTCTAGGGATGCCTGATACCAAATGTTCTTCCAGCTGAGACAACCATAAGGATAGAGTCCTAGCTGTGTATGTGGCTGCAATACAGGGCCGGCGACACCTATAAGGAGAGTAGGCCACCGCATAGAGTGCACTCTTGCTAGGGGGGGCCGGCGCTCTGGAGTCTGGCCGCAATACAAGTCACAGTAGCAGACTGCTACTAGCAGTGGCGTTGCGAGGGGGGTGCGGCCGGTGCGGGCCGCACTGGGTGACATGTCCAATGGGGTGACCCCGGTCCAGACCCAACACGCACGCCTGCGCAGCCAGCCCTGCCCCTTTAACCACCTCCGGACCGCCTAACGCACATGTGCGTTCCGGAGGTGGCAGGCTGGCGCACAGTCACGCATATATGCGTCATCTCGCGAGACGCGAGATTTCCTGTGAACGCGCGCACACAGGCGCGCGCGCTCACAGGAACGGAAGGTAAGCGAGTGGATCTCCAGCATGCCAGCGGCGATCGCTCGCTGGCAGGCTGGAGATCCGAATTTTTTAACCCCTAACAGGTATATTAGACGCTGTTTTCATAACAGCGTCTAATATACCTCCTACCTGGTCCTCTGGTGGTCCCTTTTGTTAGGATCGACCACCAGAGGACTCAGGTAGGTCAGTACAGTCGCACCAAACACCACACTACACTACCCCCCCCGTCACTTATTAACCCCTTATAAACCCCTGATCACCCATGATCACCCCATATAAACTCCCTGATCACCCCCCTGTCATTGATCACCGCCCTGTCATTGATCACCCCCCTGTCAGGCTCCGTTCAGACGTCCGTATGATTTTTACGGATCCACGGATACATGGATCGGATCCGCAAAAAGCATACGGACGTCTGAATTGAGCCTTACAGGGGGGTGATCAATGACAGGCGGGTGATCACCCATATACACTCCCTGATCACCCCCTGTCATTGATCACCCCCCTGTCATTGATCACTCCCCTGTAAGGCTCCATTCAGACGTCCGCATGATTTTTACGGATCCATGGATACATGGATCAGATCCGCAAAACACATGCGGACGTCTGAATGGAGCCTTACAGGGGGTGATCAGTGACAGGGGGGTGATCACCCTGATTACCCTGATCACCCCCTGTCATTGATAACCCCCCTGTAAGGCTCCATTCAGACGTCCGCATGTGTTTTGTGGATCCGATACATGTATCCATGGATCCGTAAAAAATCATGCGGATGTCTGAATGGAGCCTTACAGGGGGGGGTGATCAGTGACAGGGGGGTGATCACCCTGATTACCCTGATCACCCCCTGTCATTGATAACCCCCCTGTAAGGTTCCATTCAGACGTCCGCATGCGTTCTGTGGATCCGATACATGTATCCATGGATCCGTAAAAAATCATGCGGATGTCTGAATGGAGCCTTACAGGGGGGGTGATCAGTGACAGGGGGGTGATTACCCTGATCACCCCCTGTCATTGATAACCCCCCTGTAAGGCTCCATTCAGACGTCCGCATGCGTTCTGTGGATCCGATACATGTATCCATGGATCCGTAAAAATTCATGCGGATGTCTGAATGGAGCCTTACAGGGGGGGTGATCAGTGACAGGGGGGTGATCACCCTGATTACCCTGATCACCCCCTGTCATTGATAACCCCCCTGTAAGGCTCCATTCAGACGTCCGCATGCGTTCTGTGGATCCGATACATGTATCCATGGATCCGTAAAAAATCATGCGGATGTCTGAATGGAGCCTTACAGGGGGGGTGATCAGTGACAGGGGGGTGATTACCCTGATCACCCCCTGTCATTGATAACCCCCCTGTAAGGCTCCATTCAGACGTCCGCATGTGTTTTGTGGATCCGATCCATGTATCCATGGATCCGTAAAAATTCATGCGGATGTCTGAATGGAGCCTTACAGGGGGGGTGATCAGTGACAGGGGGGGTGATCAGTGACAGGGGGGTGATCACCCTGATTACCCTGATCACCCCCTGTCATTGATAACCCCCCTGTAAGGCTCCATTCAGACGTCCGCATGTGTTCTGTGGATCCGATACATGTATCCATGGATCCGTAAAAAATCATGCGGATGTCTGAATGGAGCCTTACAGGGGGGGTGATCAGTGACAGGGGGGTGATCACCCTGATTACCCTGATCACCCCCTGTCATTGATAACCCCCCTGTAAGGCTCCATTCAGACGTCCGCATGCGTTCTGTGGATCCGATACATGTATCCATGGATCCGTAAAAAATCATGCGGATGTCTGAATGAAGCCTTACAGGGGGGGTGATCAGTGACAGGGGGGTGATCACCCTGATTACCCTGATCACCCCCTGTCATTGATAACCCCCCTGTAAGGCTCCATTCAGACGTCCGCATGTGTTTTGTGGATCCGATCCATGTATCCGTAAAAAATCATGCGGATGTCTGAATGGAGCCTTACAGGGGGGGTGATCAATGACAGGGGGGTGATCAGGGAGTCTATATGGGTGATCACCCCCCTGTCATTGATCACCCCCCCCCCCCCCCCCTGGTAAGGCTCCATTCAGACATTTTTTTTGGCACAAGTTAGCGGAAATTTTTTGTTTGTTTTTGTTTTTGTTTTTTCTTACTAAGTCTCATATTCCACTAACTTGTGTCAAAAAATAAAATCTCACATGGACGCACCGTACCCCTCACGGAATCCAAATGCGTAAACATTTTTAGACATTTATATTCCAGACTTCTTCTCACGCTTTAGGGCCCCTAAAAAGCCAGGGCAGTATAAATACCCCACATGTGACCCCATTTAGGAAAGAAGACACCCCAAGGTATTCCGTGAGGGGCATATTGAGTCCATGAAAGATTGAAATTTTTGTCCTAAGTTAGCGGAAAGTGAGACTTTGTGAGAAAAAAACAAAAAAAAATCAATATCCGCTAACTTATGCAAAAAAAAAAAAAATTCTAGGAACTCGCCATGCCCCTCATTGAATACCTTGGGGTGTCTTCTTTCCAAAGTGGGGTCACATGTGGGGTATTTATACTGCCCTGGCTTTTTAGGGGCCCGAAAGTGTGAGAAGAAGTCTGGGATCCAAATGTCTAAAAATGCCCTCCTAGAAGGAATTTGGGCCCCTTTGCGCATCTAGGCTGCAAAAAAGTGTCACACATGTGGTATCGCCGAACTCAGGAGAAGTTGGGGAATGTGTTTTGGGGTGTCATTTTACATATACCCATGCTGGGTGAGAAAAATATCTTGGTCAAATGCCAACTTTGTATAAAAAAAATGTGAAAAGTTGTCTTTTGCCAAGATATTTCTCTCACCCAGCATGGGTATATGTAAAATGACACCCCAAAACACATTGCCCAACTTCTCCTGAGTACGGCGATACCAGATGTGTGACACTTTTTTGCAGCCAAGGTGGGCAAAGGGGCACATATTCCAAAGTGCACCTTTCGGATTTTGCAGGCCATTTTTTACACATTTTGATTGCAAGGTACTTCTTACACATTTGGGCCCCTAAATTGCCAGGGCAGTATAACTACGCCACAAGTGACCCCATTTTGGAAAGAAGACACCCCAAGGTATTCGGTGAGGGGCATGGCGAGTTCCTAGAATTTTTTATTTTTTGTCACAAGTTAGCGGAAAATGATGATTTTTCTTTTTTTTTCTTTTTTCCTTACAAAGTCTCATATTCCACTAACTTGCGACAAAAAAATAAAAAATTCTAGGAACTCGCCATGCCCCTCACGGAATACCTTGGGGTGTCTTCTTTCCAAAATGGGGTCACTTGTGGCGTAGTTATACTGCCCTGGCAATTTAGGGGCCCAAATGTGTGAGAAGAACTTTGCAATCAAAATGTGTAAAAAATGCCCTGCAAAATCCGAAAGGTGCACTTTGGAATATGTGCCCCTTTGCCCACCTTGGCAGCAAAAAAGTGTGACACATCTGGTATCGCCGTACTCAGGAGAAGTTGGGGAATGTGTTTTGGGGTGTCATTTTACATATACCCATGCTGGGTGAGAAAAATATCTTGGTCAAATGCCAACTTTGTATAAAAAAAATGGGAAAAGTTGTCTTTTGCCAAGATATTTCTCTCACCCAGCATGGGTATATGTAAAATGACACCCCAAAACACATTCCCCAACTTCTCCTGAGTACGGCGATATGAGATGTGTCACACTTTTTTGATGCCAAGGTGGGCAAAGGGGCACATATTCCAAAGTGCACCTTTCGGATTTCACCGGTCATTTTTTACAGATTTTGATTGCAAAGTACTTCTCACACATTTGGGCCCCTAGAATGCCAGGGCAGTATAACTACGCCACAAGTGACCCCATTTTGGAAAGAAGACACCCCAAAGTATTCCGTGAGGGGCATGGCGAGTTCCTAGAATTTTTTATTTTTTGTCGCAAGTTAGTGGAATATGAGACTTTGTAAGGATAAAAGAGAAAAAAAAAAAATCATCATTTTCCGCTAACTTGTGACAAAAAATAAAAAATTCTAGGAACTCGCCATGCCCCTCACGGAATACCTTGGGGTGTCTTCTTTCCAAAATGGGGTCACTTGTGGCGTAGTTATACTGCCCTGGCAATTTAGGGGCCCAAATGTGTGAGAAGTACCTTGCAATCAAAATGTGTAAAAAATGGCCTGCAAAATCTGAAAGGTGCACTTTGGAATATGTGCCCCTTTGCCCACCTTGGCAGGAAAAAAGTGTGACACATCTGGTATCGCCGTACTCAGGAGAAGTTGGGGAATGTGTTTTGCGGTGCCATTTTACATATAACCATGCTGGATGAGAGAAATATCTTGGCAAAAGACAACTTTTCCCATTTTTTTATACAAAGTTGGCATTTGACCAAGATATTTTTCTCACCCAGCATGGGTATATGTAAAATGACACCCCAAAACACATTCCCCAACTTCTCCTTAGTACGGCGATACCAGATGTGTGACACTTTTTTGCTGCCAAGGTGGGCAAAGGGGCACATATTCCAAAGTGCACCTTTTGGATTTCACCGGTCATTTTTTACACATTTTGATTGCAAAGTTCTTCTCACACATTTGGGCCCCTAAATTGCCAGGGCAGTATAACTACCCCACAAGTGACCCCATTTTGGAAAGAAGACACCCCAAGGTGACGTTTAGAAAAACTTTGATTTGCAATTTATCTGAATTTCCTCGCACTTCATGGTAACGAATCAGGTTTTCCTAAAATGACATCTGCACTTGTTACAAAGTGAAACTAAGTGTAGAGAAGACATGCCCGGTAATGCAAGATCACCCATAATGCTGTGCAGTCAGCAAATCCGCAGATAGCCATTCCCTGTGATGTCACAGCCCTATAAAACCCTCATCCAGCGCGGTCTCCGCCATTGTCCTGTGAGCTGAGCAAAGGGAGAGACGTGGCAAGTGCTCACGCACCATAGACAGAGTTGCTTAAAATGATTAATAAAAGAATATTAGAGAGGGAGAGTGCAAGGAGACTTATGCTGCATCAGTTTTTTTTTTTTTCCTACATTAACTTATTTCTACATCAGCCATAAAATAAGATATCTAATTCAACATCAATAAAATGGAAGCCTTTATTATGCCACTGCCAGCATGCCAACCAATACCATCCAGGTCCCCCCCTCCTTAGGAGGGCCAGGTCTTAATGATGATCCTCATCTTTTGCTGGCTTTACTTCTTCCAAATCATCCTTCTTGGTCTCCATGTCCTAGAAAAGTCAGCAAGATGCAGAGACAGGAGGAACTGGATTCCTGATTACATATTCTCATCGATATTAGATGATGTGGAAAAGGAGGAATAGCAGATGGCAGAAGAAGGGCTCCCACCTGTAGGGAAGGAAAGCACTAGGTTGAAGAAGTGGGTAGCGCCCCTTTTTAAAGGTGCCACGTGGCTATTAACATAGACCGACGATGCAGTGTGGTGTTCATTTAATAATGAAGGGCAGCTGCAGGCTATATGGCAGTGCAGTTCTTCACCAGAGTATGGCTGCAACGCGCTTGCAGCACAGCCGCTCCATGTAGCCGTACCCTAAGGCAGAGTGGCCTGGGCATGCCTGATTTAGGCTACTTTCACACGAGCAAGTTTTCCGCACGGGTGCAAAGCGTGACGTGAACGCATAGCACCCACACTGAATCCTGACCCATTAATTTTAATGTATCTGTGTACATAAGTGGTTTTTTTTCATGCATTCGTTCTGCTTGGCATAAAAAATGCAGCATGTTCTATATTCTGCATTTTTCACGTAGCCCTGGCCCCATAGAAGTGAATGGGGCTTCAGTAAAAAAAGCATTGCATCCGGAAGCAAGTGCGGATGCAATGCGTTTTTCACTGATGGTTGATAAGAGATGTTTGTAAACCTTCAGTTTATCAAGCGCGTTAAAAAACGCATCAAAACACATTTCAACAACTGAACGCAATCGCAAAACTGACTGAACTTGCTTGCAAAATGGTGCGAGTTTCACTGAACGCACCCTGAACGCATCTGGAGCCAATCCGTCACGTTCGTGTGAAAGAGGCCTTATAGCGACTTTTGATGAAGTAATATGTAACTAATCAAATTTCTTGTGGAATTTTGGCAAAGTTGCCAAATCAAATTTTTCAAAACTTTGCTCATCTCTACTGATGACCTATATGATTAGTGGTGATTGGTGTCACAGCTCAGCCCCATTCTCTTGAATGGGACAGATCTGCGCCTAGGCCATGTGACTGATGAACGTGACGTCACAGGCCTAGGGTAAGCTGCGAGAAGGCTGCAGCCCACATTGGTTTGCCGCAGCCTCCTAAAACAAATGATCTGCTGGGTCCACGAGTGTAGGATCAGATACTGATTACATATTCAGGTTATGCACATGGGAAGGAATAATGCAGGTCACCAATACATACTAAATGGTAAAACATTGGGTAATACTGACATAGAAAAGGACCTACGAATTTTGGTGAACCGCAAACTAAGCAGTAGAAACCAGTGTCAGGCAGCTGCTGCCAAAGGCCAATATGATAATGTGTTTTATCAAAAGGGGCATAGATGCACATGATGAGAACGTAGTCCTACCACTTTACAAATCACTAGTCAGACCACACAGGGAGTACTGTGTACAGTTCTGGGCTCCTGTTAAAACAAGGCAGACATAGCAGAGCTGGAGAGGGTTGAGAGGAGGACAACTAAAGTAATAACTGGAATGGGGGGGACTACAGTACCCTGAAAGATTATCAAAATTAGGGTTATTCACTGTAGAAAAAAGACAACTGAGGGGAGATCTATTTACTATGTATAAATATATCAGGGGTCAGTACAGAGATCTCTCCCATCATCTATTCATCCCCAAGACTGTAACGAGGGGACATCCTCTGCGTCTAGAGGAAAGAAGGTTTGTACACAAACATAGAAGAGGATTATTTACGGTAAGAGCAGTGAGAATATGGAACTCTCTGCCTGAGGAGGTGGTGATGGTGAGTACAATAAAGGAATTCAAGAGGGGCCTGGATGTATTTCTGGAGTGTAATAATATTACAGGCTATAGCTACTAGAGAGGGGTCGTTGATTCAGGGAGTTATTCTGATTCCCTGATTGGAGTCGGAAGGAATTTTTTTCCCCTAAAGTGAGTAAAATTGGCTTCTACCTCACAGGGGTTTTTGCCTTCTTCTGGATCAACTTGCAGAATAACAGGCTGAACTGGATGAACAGATGTATTTTTTCAGCCTTATAAACTATGTTACTATGTTATACCAAGGATAGGTCATGAGTATAAAACAGTTGGAAAAACCCTTTAACAGGAAGCCAGAAAAAAATCCCATAGACTGCAATAGTTTAATAGTTGCAGTCTTTGGAATAAGTGGTCAGTGAACAGCATATTAAAGTTCCCAAAGGGGACTAAAAATGACAGTAAAAATATTTTAAAATATTTTTATAGAAAAAACACAAACATTACATTTTTTAAAATCACTCTCCTTTCCCAATTTTTTCATATAAAATATATAAACAATGAACATAATCACCGGTTCTGAAAAAATGTAAACTAGTAATATAAAAATATTTCTTGCATGTACGCTGTAAAAAGAATGGCTGGTTTGCCATCTTTGGTCACCTCGACCCCCCCCCCCCCCCCCCAAAAAAAATAAAAATAAAAAAAAATTAAACCATTTGACAAAAAGTTGGATGTAAATATAAAAAGCTATGGGTGTCAGAATATTGCAAAGGTACAATTTTTTTTAAAAAAAAGTTAGTAAAACTTATATATTCTATATAAGTTTTGTATCACAGTGAGGCTGGGTTCAGACCTGAGCGTTTTACAGCGCGTTTCTACGCACTGTAAAACGCTCAACAGGCAAGAACCAATGATTCCCTATGGGAATGGTTCTCACCTGAGCGTTTTACAGTGCGTACGATTGCGCTGTAAAACGCCCGACGCCCCAAGAAGTAAAGGAGCTTCTTTGGGGCATCTTATCGCGCGTTCCCGTACATAGACTTCAGTGGGAACGCGCGACAATGGGCGTTTGCTTGTCTCTGTATGCGCGATTGCAAACGCCCGTACAATCACGCATACAGAGCGTACGTTCAGTACTCTCAGGTCTGAATCCAGCGTAATTGTACAGACCTGCAGAATAAGATTATTATGTCATTTTTAGGAGACAGTGAACACCTTAAAAACTATCCCTAAAAAACAGTGCCGGAATTGCTTTCTTTTTCAGTTTCACGCCATAAATTTTTTTTTTTCCCCATTTCTCAATACAACTTGTGGCGAAACCAACCTCGCCACTGGGTTTTGGAGAGGACTGTTTAAAAGCCTCTTGCCTCAGGATTATGGCCCATAGTAACTGTAAAGGAGAAGACAGACCGGCCGCACAGCTTAAATCTGTCTTTGGAATTGTGTTTTATGTTATTATGCGTTCGGTTAAATTGTATGTTATGTGAGGGCACCCAGATAGCTAATATTATTGTATTTGTGTATTCTGAGTGCCATTCACCTAATGATATGCACTCAGACTTGAGCTATCTGGGGATATGTTAAATGTCTGTGTTTGCTGTGGGGGTGTGCCATTGTGTGTTTGGGTGGTGATTCCTGTCCTGTTGTCTCCACATGTGTATTGGTGATCTCCCCTTTGTCCTGAGAGATAATTGGATTGTGTTCGGTCGTCTCCAGGACAGAGGGGAGGAAACCATGATGCATTGTGGGGATATGTTGTATCTGTCCTGTATCTGCAACAAACTGTAATAAAAACCAGGCTGGGTGTGCCAACACTTCAGATCACTGTTTGATCCTCAAGACGGAGCCTTGTCTCGTTATTGGGGGATTCCCTGTATGCTGTTGGAGACTGATTGCCAGGAGTGTAAGCTGACGGATACGCTTTTCCTGTTCGTCTGACTGACAGCTACTTGTGAGGTTCCAGTTTGGAGTGCTATTTTGTATCCAGTTCGGGAGGTTGGTGTTCTGCGGTAGCTGTGCCTACATCTCGGAAAGGGGCATATCGCCTGAACGGATCTTAACCCCTTGTCCGCTGAAACGGTGCCGTTACATTGGTGGCAAGCAGCGGGATCGTTCCTACAGCCAGAAGGACAGCTACAGGAGACACCATTTCTTTGGATTTTACAACTTAAGGGCAACGCATGTCTCAGTACAGTGACCCTAAAAGCACCAGGATGGAACCAGCAGTGGAGTACAGATACTCTGTGGAGGAATTTGACCGTATGATGTGGTTGCGGCTGAACTTCTTCGGACCCAATCCAGCTGAGAAATACGTGAAGTTCGTGAGGAATCTAGTGTCTAAGACCCTACTATACCGGGCAGAAGGTGACGGTCAGCTGCCACGTTGGGTGGACCTCCATCGGAGGTTACGGTTGCGGGACAGTGGGAGCCTAGTCTCCATTCCCCAGCGTCAGTGTGAAGTGCAGGGAAGAGGAGAGCAGCGGCCTCCCTCCCCAGCGGCAGGCTGAGTTACAGGGGGCAGAGGTAGTTGTTCCTGCCCCCCAGCAGCAGAGTGATGTGCCGGGAAGGCAGTGTGAAGTGCAGGGAGGGGAGAGCAGCGGCCTCCCTCCCCAGCGGCAGGCTGAGTTACAGGGGGCAGAGGTAGTTGTTCCTGCCCCCCAGCAGCAGAGTGATGTGCCGGGAAGGCAGTGTGAAGTGCAGGGAGGGGAGAGCAGCGGCCTCCCTCCCCAGCGGCAGGCTGAGTTACAGGGGGCAGAGGTAGTTGTTCCTGCCCCCCAGCAGCAGCATGATTTTTTGGGAATTGGGAGCCGAGTCTCCATTCCCCAGCGGCAGACGGAGTTACAGGGGGCAGAGACAGTCGGTCCTGTCCCCCAGCGGCAGAGTGTCCTACAGGGAATAGAGAGCCCAGTCTCCTTTCCCCAGCAGCAGGACACTGTATTGGGAGCGGAGGCGGTCGGTCGCCCTCCCCAGCGGCTCGAAGTATGTATGGGAGAGGAGCTCGTTACCCCCTCTCCCCAGCGGCAGCTTAACGCACCAGGGGGAGACAGTAAGCCCCACAACAGTGCAGATGGGACCGTGGTCTCTGCACTTACAGCACAGGGGGTAGAGACAGTCGGTCTCCCCCTCCAACAACCAGGCTCCAACCAGGCTTCTTCCGTGGTAGCGCTGGCACCAGGGCAGAGTACCGCTGATCCCTGCCCACAAAGCAACCTCCACTCCAAACCAGGGAGCAACACAGAGACCGGGAGTACCAGCTTCCAACATCACCTTGGTGGACTTACTGGACAGAGACAGGCTACGAAATTCAGCAGGTCCAGTATTGGGTTGTGGGTGGGCTGCCAGACTAACTCAGGTACCGACCGGCGTGAGGTCAGGTATCTGGTTAGTCTTCCCTGGGGGGGGGAGATGTGTGGCGAAACCAACCTCGCCACTGGGTTTTGGAGAGGACTGTTTAAAAGCCTCTTGCCTCAGGATTATGGCCCATAGTAACTGTAAAGGAGAAGACAGACCGGCCGCACAGCTTAAATCTGTCTTTGGAATTGTGTTTTATGTTATTATGCGTTCGGTTAAATTGTATGTTATGTGAGGGCACCCAGATAGCTAATATTATTGTATTTGTGTATTCTGAGTGCCATTCACCTAATGATATGCACTCAGACTTGAGCTATCTGGGGATATGTTAAATGTCTGTGTTTGCTGTAGGGGTGTGACATTGTGTGTTTGGGTGGTAATTCCTGTCCTGTTGTCTCCGCATGTGTATTGGTGATCTCCCCTTTGTCCTGAGAGATAATTGGATTGTGTTCGGTCGTCTCCAGGACAGAGGGGAGGAAACCATGATGCATTGTGGGGATATGTTGTATCTGTCCTGTATCTGCAACAAACTGTAATAAAAACCAGGCTGGGTGTGCCAACACTTCAGATCACTGTTTGATCCTCAAGACGGAGCCTTGTCTCGTTATTGGGGGATTCCCTGTATGCTGTTGGAGACTGATTGCCAGGAGTGTAAGCTGACGGATACGCTTTTCCTGTTCGTCTGCTGACAGCTACTTGTGAGGTTCCAGTTTGGAGTGCTATTTTGTATCCAGTTCGGGAGGTTGGTGTTCTGCGGTAGCTGTGCCTACATCTCGGAAAGGGGCATATCGCCTGAACGGATCTTAACCCCTTGTCCGCTGAAACGGTGCCGTTACACAACTTGTCCTGCAAAAAGCAAGCCCTCAGATGGCTATGTGAATGAAAAAGTAAAAAAGTAACAGCTCCCACTTTGCTTTGGGCATAAAATTCTGCAATATAATAGAGATGATAATAATAGTAATACTAATGGTCAGCGTCTCTCTCATGAATAGTCACATCATCATCCAAATTTTTATCAACATCATATTCAGAAGCCAAATTATCATCATCATCAATGTAATGATCACCATACTCCTCATCATTATCATCATAATTATCTCCATTACCATCAGTATAGTCATTTATTTCCATCACTGTATCATAAACCAGTCACGTGTCTTATGGGACTATAAAAAACATGAGAACATTTTCTATGATAGATAAAGATGCAGCCGAGCTAAACGTGATGGTTAACACGTTAAGTAAGAACGGCAAGAAAATTGTAACTTATCTTTCAATGCATTTCAATGGCTTTTGTCACGAGATAACCAAGATAACACTGTGACGTGTTATCAGAATCAATTTTATCTCGGCTACATTAGATGGTGTCGCTCTCTCTCAGGGGGTCGCAGTCATAGACTTCTTCGCAGACAACCGTATTTAATGTTCAAACTGGTACTTTTTTTGTGGCACTTTGGCTATTTACAGGCAAACCCAGTTATCATTCACTAGGTACAGTGAAGTTCCAGCACCACGAAACATAAACCAAAATAAACACCTGCCCGTCTGGGCTCTGACTAGTACACAGTAGATTTCCCTGGCTCACCCTAGTCTTAGGTTATCCACAGCATCTCAGGCTCCAAGCCTTTCTGTAGGGTCACTTCCTCTTCCAGTCATACATAGAGGGTTGTCTTATCCCTCCTTGATTGCAGCCCGGCTGCCCTCAACTGTGATCTCCTCAGCTAAAGGGAATACCTGTAGTGGACTAGGGGTGTGGACAGAGAGACTCCCACTACCAACCTGTCTCCCAGTCCAAAGAAATCCATCCCATACAACTTTAAACAAAACAATCTCCAGTAAGCTATGCTTTGCTGAAGCACCACTATTTCTGGATTTCAGTTATCTCACCCAGCTAAACTGAACCACCGGGTGAAATACACCCCATCCCCATACATCTACTGTGCACTTTGTCACAATAGATAGTTAGATAGATAGTTCCTGACATCACTAGCTAATTTCTGTATTACATGTGGTCTATTGACAGTAGCATAACTACCATAGAGGTAGACCACAAGACTGCTATGGGGACTGGAGTGAGGTGGTGGGGGGACCAACATGAACTGCTACTCCTGTTCCCAACATTAAGGGGAGCTCAGTACAAATTGGATTATTTACTGCTTCCGCTCAAGTAAATGCACTGAGCTCCCCCTAGCGGTGGCTGCACCAGTTTTATAATATATTAAAGGGAGGTTTTATCAATGTAATAAACTTGCCACAGTTTTTTTGTTAAAGAGGATGTCCCATGAAAAATATTCTCCGTTTTATAAACCAGCGCCTGGATCTAAATACTTTTGTAATTGCATATAATTAAAACTGTAGTCAGAAAGGAGAAAAGACCCCAGGGGTGCGGAAAGTGGGAGGGGGCAGTGCCCACCCAATGTGTCCACGAGTAGCACCCCCAAGAAAAAACCCGGCACAAGCTCCGAGTACAATGGCAGAACAACAAAAGAAAAAGGAGCCCGAAGTGCCAGAAAGTAAATGATATGAATATAGAATTTTATTATAATGTAACAAAACACTATTAAAATTACAATTACATGCACATGATGCCGGAAGACAGGGAACAAAAAAGGAACAGGGAAGGAAAAAACGGCGCCACCCTGGGAGGAACACACCGGTCAAAGATTCATAAATGCATAGGATCAGCAGGGATGTGTATGGTATAATAACCTGCCCTCAGATCGCGTATGTATATATAATAAATGGTGAGTCACTGGTAAACTGCAGAGGACCAAATACAAACATGAAAAAAAAATATATGGGACAAGAAGCTGCAAGTTGGAAGCAATATAAGCAGCAAGCCACACTGGGTGTAAAACTGAGAGATCAGTAAACATCCAGATGATAGGAATGAAGGAGGGTTAACATGCAGAGGAGACTCACCTAAAAGGACCGGGAGTGTGACAACCAGGATGGCGCTACCCCAACGCGCGTTTCGGCGTGCCTTCATCAGGGGGTAACGACATCACTGTGAATCAGATGCTTTAAAGTCTCTCTGGGCCAATCAGGAGCCAGTACCTACTTGTCCCCAGGTGCATATGCTAATCGGCGCGCGAACACTCCAGCGCAAACACGTCCGGCTACCCCGCGGCCGGCGTCCAGTCAGGCCACGCCCACCGCACGTGACGGGTCACATGATCGGGCGGGGATGACGCAACATAAGGACGCACAGGCACGGGGCGCCGGAGGCGGCGCCAGATGACGAGCGCACGCATCTCAACGGGGGAGGAGCAGTAAACATCCACCAATCAAATTCTAAGAGCAGGACATCTCCATCACCCTTCTGTACTTTTTCTGGAGGGTTTCCACACAACACGCTCTCCATTGGTCTTTTCCATCGGCTATTATCACTTTTGTTTGTTCACTAGCACCTTTCATTAGGTTCTGCACTTCGCACTTTATTTGCAGCCCGTAATATACATTTTTCTCTATACAATCTCTCCGATTGTTCTATATTTCTTATCATTTGTGGCATCTAATGTCACTGTACCACACGGATATATTTATTCACTTTTTTCTATATGTATATATTGTTATAATCTACATTATATTTTTATATATATGTATATATATATATATATATTTTTTTTTATATGTAGATATCTCCACATTTTTCCATTTTTTATTCACCTTTTATCATTATTTATTTATTATTTTTTATTAGCATTCATTATTATTATTATTTCTATCTTTCATCATCATCCTTTTTTGTCTTTTTCTTTTGTGTTTACCGCACATCTTTTTCCAATTATCTATTTACTGAACATCACGACTATCATGTATATAGGAATTATTAATCATGTTTTTATTTTGGTGTATGCAATTGTATATTTATGGATAACTATGTATTTTTGTATAACTTGTATTCTTGTATTTTGCACCGCCATATATGCGTTTATCAATTATTGGATATATTGTTATATTCATTTTATTATATTATATTGCATATATTACACATATGTATCCTTTCCCCTCTCCCCCCTCCCCCTCCCCCCTTTTTCTTTTATATACAGTGGAGGAAATAATTATTTGACCCCTCACTGATTTTGTAAGTTTGTCCAATGACAAAGAAATGAAAAGTCTCAGAACAGTATCATTTCAATGGTAGGTTTATTGTAACAGTGGCAGATAGCACATCAAAAGGAAAATCGAAAAAATAACTTTAAATAAAAGATAGCAACTGATTTGCATTTCATTGAGTGAAATAAGTATTTGAACCCCTACCAACCATTAAGAGTTCTGGCTCCCACAGAGTGGTTAGACACTTCTACTCAATTAGTCACCCTCATTAAGGACACCTGTCTTAACTAGTCACCTGTATAAAAGACACCTGTCCACAGAATCAATCAATCAAGCAGACTCCAAACTCTCCAACATGGGAAAGACCAAAGAGCTGTCCAAGGATGTCAGAGACAAAATTGTAGACCTGCACAAGGCTGGAATGGGCTACAAAACCATTAGCAAGAAGCTGGGAGAGAAGGTGACAACTGTTGGTGCGATTGTTCGAAAATGGAAGGAGCACAAAATGACCATCAATCGACCTCGCTCTGGGGCTCCACTGCAAGATCTCACCTCGTGGGGTGTCAATGGTTCTGAGAAAGGTGAAAAAGCATCCTAGAACTACACGGGAGGAGTTAGTTAATGACCTCAAATTAGCAGGGACCACAGTCACCAAGAAAACCATTGGAAACACATTACACCGCAATGGATTAAAATCCTGCAGGGCTCGCAAGGTCCCCCTGCTCAGGAAGGCACATGTGCAGGCCCGTCTGAAGTTTGCCAATGAACACCTGAATGATTCAGAGAGTGACTGGGAGAAGGTGCTGTGGTCTGATGAGACCAAAATAGAGCTCTTTGGCATTAACTCAACTCGCTGTGTTTGGAGGAAGAAAAATGCTGCCTATGACCCCCAAAACACCGTCCCCACCGTCAAGCATGGGGGTGGAAACATTTTGCTTTGGGGGTGTTTTTCTGCTAAGGGCACAGGACAACTTATTCGCATAAACGGGAAAATGGACGGAGCCATGTATCGTGAAATCCTGAGCGACAACCTCCTTCCCTCTGCCAGGAAACTGAAAATGGGTCGTGGATGGGTGTTCCAGCACGACAATGACCCAAAACATACAGCAAAGGCAACAAAGGAGTGGCTCAAGAAGAAGCACATTAAGGTCATGGAGTGGCCTAGTCAGTCTCCGGACCTTAATCCAATCGAAAACCTATGGAGGGAGCTCAAGCTCAGAGTTGCACAGAGACAGCCTCGAAACCTTAGGGATTTAGAGATGATCTGCAAAGAGGAGTGGACCAACATTCCTCCTAAAATGTGCGCAAACTTGGTCATCAATTACAAGAAACGTTTGACCTCTGTGCTTGCAAACAAGGGTTTTTCCACCAAGTATTAAGTCTTTTTTTGTTAGAGGGTTCAAATACTTATTTCACTCAATGAAATGCAAATCAGTTGCTATCTTTTATTTAAAGTTATTTTTTCGATTTTCCTTTTGATGTGCTATCTGCCACTGTTACAATAAACCTACCATTGAAATGATACTGTTCTGAGACTTTTCATTTCTTTGTCATTGGACAAACTTACAAAATCAGTGAGGGGTCAAATAATTATTTCCTCCACTGTATATCACACGATATATGGGCATTTATATGTAAATATGTGCGGCTACATCCGTTTTCCGCTTCCCCATTTTCCCCTCCCTTTTTCTCTTTTTGCTGCGCCTGTATACACAAATGGAGATGTCCTGCTCTTAGAATTTGATAGGTGGATGTTTACTGCTCCTCCCCCGTTGTGATGCGTGCGCGCGTCATCTGGCGCCGCCTCCGGGGCCCCATGCCTGTGCGTCCTTATGTTGCGTCATCCCCGCCCGATCATGTGACCCGTCACGTGGGGTGGGCGTGTCCTGACTGGACGCCGGCCGCGGGGTAGCCAGACGTGTTTGCGCTGGAGTGTTTGCGCGCCGATTAGCATATGCACCTGGGGACAAGTAGGTACTGGCTCCTGATTGGCCCAGAGAGACTTTAAAGCATCTGATTCACAGTGATGTTGTTACCCCCTGACGAAGGCACGCCGAAACGCGCGTTGGGGTAGCGCCATCCTGGTTGTCACACTCCCGGTCCTTTTAGGTGAGTCTCCTCTGCATGTTAACCCTCCTTCATTCCTATCATCTGGATGTTTACTGATCTCTCAGTTTTACACCCAGTGTGGCTTGCTGCTTATATTGCTTCCAACTCGCAGCTTCTTGTCCCATATATTTTTTTTTCATGTTTGTATTTGGTTCTCTGCAGTTTACCAGTGACTCACCATTTATTATATATACATACGCGATCTGAGGGCAGGTTATTATACCATACACATCCCTGCTGATCCTATGCATTTATGAATCTTTGACCGGTGTGTTCCTCCCAGGGTGGCGCCGTTTTTTCCTTCCCTGTTCCTTTTTTGTTCCCTGTCTTCCGGCATCATGTGCATGTAATTGTAATTTTAATAGTGTTTTGTTACATTATAATAAAATTCTATATTCATATCATTTACTTTCTGGCACTTCGGGCTCCTTTTTCTTTTGCTGTTCTGCTAATTAAAAATGTAGTACAACCACTGAGTTTATCAATAAAATGTATCTGTATAATGCCGCCTGTTTTTTGTATTTTGTTCTTACTTCTTTGACCTGCTCACTGAGATGGCCGCACATGCTCAGTTTCAACCTTCAACTGCCCCCTGAGCTGTGATAGGGAGAGCTGAGACACACCCCCTGAGCTGTGATAGGGAGAGCATGGGCACACCCCCTTAACTGTAGCAGAACAGACTCTCCCCCTGAGTTGCCAGCTTGATATAAATATAGCAGAGCAATTAATGTGGAGATCTATGAATGAAGCTCTGCAGTTAAGGAAATGGATTTGATCAAGAATAATTCTGCACATTGAGAGGCATGGGAAGATCAAAGAGATGTCATATCGGGATAAGGAGGTGAATCAACCTCTGTCACCGGCTACATGGTCAATAGAGCAGATATCACATGCTTCCCTCGGATACTGGTTCTAGTGTGAACCTGGGAGTGTCTTATACTGAGCTTCAGCTATAGTTATGGTGGTGGTTTTGAATTTTTCATTACATTTGCAGTGTAACAAAGGTAAAGCATGAAGCATTATACCATTGTCATATGATGTGGTGCATGCATGGCTGATGTTGATATTAAACGGTTGTGGTGCCATTTTTGGGACATGTAACAGACAAAAGAAATCCAAGAATTACCCCCAAAGACAACCAATATGGCTGACAGGAAGCAGCTTCTACTCATGGGATAATCTGGACTTTCAATGAGATGGCGCATAAGGATTCCTGAGTGCAGTCAAGATTTTTTCGACTGGAGGAGCATTAAGGCAGATGGTCTTCTTTACACAACTGAGTCCGATTTTCCATACATAATTTTTTTTAAATGGTGAAAAACAGATCTATTTGCATACATTTTTTCTAGCTTCTCATTTCTCATAGACCTCAATGGATGAATATGATCCAGACCACAACAGGAGATGCGCCAACTTTATCGGATTGGGCACACAAAACTGAAAAAAAAATGAAAAAAATTGATGTGTGAATAGCTCCACTGACTCACAGATGAAACTCAAAAAATTATAATATTGTGCAAAAGTCCATTTATTTCAGTAATGCAACTTAAAAGGAATTGAATTACTGCAGCCTAAAATTTGAATTTTGTGAAAATATTCTAGGCTTAAAGTGTCACCCTGTAGTCAGCTAATTATTCCATATCCCCTGAGCAAAAGGTAACTCAAAATTCTGACTTTGGGGTTTCATAAGCTGTAAGCCATAATCATCCAAATTATAACAAATAAAGGCTTGAAATATCTCGCTTTGCATGTACTGAGTCTATCTCACATGTTAGTTTCACTTTTTAAGTTGCATTACTGAAATAAATGAACTTTGCACGATATTCAAATTTTTCGAGTTTCACCTGTATACGGGTCCATGAGCTGTCCATTTTTAAAACTAAAGTGAAAAATGGTCATGTGAATAAGCCCTTAGGAAGGCATCAGTGGCACAACTTTAAAGATCAACAACTGGATTGATTTCTCAAGGTACAAAAAGTTGTTTCCAATTCCATAGTGACGCTAAGCTTTTCCATTATCATAATTATGCATATTGTTACAATATACAAAACGACTAGATATATTATAGTTGCACTTGTAAAGTATAATTATTTGTTGCCCGGTAACATTCTTCACAGCTAGCATTCATTTTATTTCTGTCAATAATTTAATACATAAATTTCCATCTAAATGGGGATGTTTGAAGAAATGAATGTATTAATGAGAATATTGTCCGTAGGTATAAATGGTAATGGACCGTACAGTCTCTCGGAATCCTTCATAGGAAGCTAGATGCAAAATAAGTGGTTTAGAGAGGAGTAAAGTGTAGTAGAAGAGGAAATTAGAAGAGCATCCCATCTTTTCATACTCCATAACATTTACTCTTCAATTCATTATCATTTGTACTTCATTTGTATCATTTGTAGTTATAGATATGTAGGAAAATAGAGTTGGGTTGGCCCAGCGAAGTAGAAGAGGATCCTCCGATGGGCCTAGGTCTTCACAAAATAATGGACCCCCAAGGTACAGTAGAAGATAACTCCATTTGATGATAATTTGGAGCCAATTACTTGTTAATAATAATTTTGAACAATTTCATTTCTTTTTTTACTGAAATGTCCTATGTATACAATGATAACAGCATAATTTACTATGTCTTCAAGTGGACATGTACATGTTTTATAGGCCCTCAAAATGATTTCCTAGGGGGAACCCATTGTGTCAACTAACTAGTTTGGCGTAGGGCAAACCTTAAGGTTGTTATTCTGGCTCTCCCCCGGTATTTACCCTTTAACCCTTCCATATAAAGGGATCTGAATGTCACTGTGGTTTAGCAACCAGGGTGCTACCTCTTGGGATAGCCCAGATGTAGTTGGCAGCTGATCCACTGGGGTCAGGGACTCTGGTGCAAGCACCGGGAGCTCTGGATATAGAAAATGCACCAAAAACACAGGAAAACCACAGGTAAAGTCTAAACAGATATGAAGGCTTGAATTCTGGTTTTAGAGATTCAGGCAGTGCCTTGCAGGCAGGGTAGTGGTTAGACGCACATAAGGCAGGCAGGCTGTAAATTTGACTGGAGCACAGACAGAGAAGATATACTGGGTTAACTTAAACACAAACTGAACTGAACTTAGACTTGAAAGTACAGGAGCATATAGGCAGGATGGAAACAGACCTTGGAGCATAAAAGCAGGTAAGCCAAAATAACACTAGACTATCAAACACCTTTGCTGGTCCCCAGGGAACCCAAAGCTCAGGCACCCTCTGTCTGGAAAGTGTGCCTTAAATACCCAGGGACCATCAGAAGTTGGTCGAGGAAGGATTTGGGAATGGGAGCACCACCAACCCCTTTGGCTGACAGGACCAGGCATCAGTATCCTCTTGCCTGGTGCTTAGCATCATAGTAGATCTACATCAGAGGATCAGATCACAATGTGCATGCGCCCAAACTTTGGTTTGTGTCATCGGCACCCTGGTCTAAGTACCTCTGCATCCTTGTTCCTAAAATCTTGTTCACAAGGACCCAGTGGCGGATCCAGAGCCTGATCTCGGGAGGGGCACTTCCAGATTATTTTCTGTCCGCCGCCACAAAACAATGGTGCTCATAGAACAGACTACACAGTGTAGAGGTATACTGTATATTGTGTGGCACAGTGTATGCTATATGTGTATAACAAACATATTTCACATGAAAACTTACAATTACTTGGTTTGGCCCTTGGGGATCTCGGATACCACTTCAACACTTGGCTGGGGTGCTTGGTGGAGCTGATGTGTTTTATCCTAATAAGAAAGATTTCATAATAAGGGTTTGGAGAAGGGGCAGAGGGATAGCAGAGCAGAGAGAGTATGGTGCTGCTACTAGGGAGCTCATACAATGGGGGAGTAATAAAGCCCACCATAATGCCCTCCCCCCAGTAGTAATAATTCTCCTTATAATAGACAGTGCAAAAAATACCCACTTGTAATGCCCCCAGTTGAGCAAATGTCCCCATAGTGACCCCATAATGTACCAGTATAAAATACCCCTATATAGTGGCCCCAGTAAATGCCCCCCTAGTGCTCCTATCCCCCTTCATCCTAGTGACCCCCATAATGTACCAGTATAAAATGCCCCATATATAGTGCCCCAGTAGATGCCCTCAGTGTCCCTCATCATTTGTAAGTATAAAATGCCCCTTCTTAGTGCCCCCCGTAGATGACCCCATAGTACTCCTCTCCCCCCTTCCCCATAGTACACACCATAATGTGTCCCAGTATAAAATACTACTGTACAGAGCCCCCCATATAAAATACCCCTTCTTTGTGGCCTCAGTAGATGCCCCTATAGTGCCCACTAATAATGTGCCAGTAAGAAGTTCCCCCATAGATGCCCCCCAATCATGTGCCAGTAACAAGAGCACCCCCATCACGTGCCAGGAGCCACCCTCTAATATGCCAGTAACAAGAGCCCCCCCAATTATGTGCTAGTAACTGGGGGTCCCATCAGCCACAGACCTGATGCTCAGCTTCAGGAGCGAGGATCTGTGTTCGGCCTCGTTCCTAGGGCGGCTTTGCTAGCTGGGAGGCTCCCTGCTCCTATGTCTGCCTTGAGCGCCGAGCTGATCACTCGGTGCTCGACTTGTCTGTCTGTCGGTCATGTGACGCTGGCCACGTCACATGACCCTCACTCCCCACTATAAATACATTTTGGTCCCTTAGGATGTGTATTATTATTGTTATTTAGGGCTCTTTCACACCTGCGTTCTTTTCTTCCGGCATAGAGTTCCGTCGTCGGGGCTCTATGCCGGAAGAATCCTGATCAGTTTTATCCTAATGCATTCTGAATGGAGTGAAATCCGTTCAGGATGCATCAGGATGTCTTCAGTTCCGGAACGGAACGTTTTTTGGCCGGAGAAAATACTGCAGCATGCTGCGCTTTTTGCTCCGGCCAAAAATCCTGAAGATGCCATTGAAAGGCATTGATCCGGATCCGGCCTTAAGCTAAACGTTGTTTCGGCGCATTGCCGGATCTGACGTTTAGCTTTTTCTGCATGGTTACCATGGCTGCCGGGACGCTAAAGTCCTGGCAGCCATGGTAAAGTGTAGTGGGGAGCAGCATACTTACCATCCGTGCGGCTCCCGGGGCGCTCCAGAGTGACGTCAGGGCGCCCCACGCACATGGATGACGTGATCACATGGCACGTCATCCATGCGCATGGGGCGCTCTGACGTCACTCTGGAGCGCCCCGGGAGCCGCGCGGACTGTAAGTATACCGCTCCCCCGCTCCCCGCTCCTACTATGGCAACCAGGACTTTAATAGCGTCCTGGGTGCCATAGTAACACTGAAAGCATTTTGAAGACGGATCCGTCTTCAAATGCTTTCAGTACACTTGCGTTTTTCCGGATCCGGCGTGTAATTCCGGCAAGTGGAGTACACGCCGGATTCGGACAACGCAAGTGTGAAAGAGGCCTTAGCTTACCTTTGGATTCTACCCTTGATCTGCTTCCTGACTCCTCTTCTGCCTGCTCCCTGAACCTTAACGCTACCTCTCAGATTTTGACCTCGGCTTGCTTTTGGATTTTGTATTTGCCTCTTCTCTTGTACTGATGTGACCTCCTGGACTGACCCCGGCTAGTTGACCCACCTTGCCCTTCCGTTTTTGCTGGTACCTTGCTTGTTCAACCCCTCTGCCCGCTCGAGTGCTACCTCTCATTGGTTGTCCGCTTCCCTGCTGTCTCTATCTCTCTGCTTGCACTTACTCAGGTCAAGGACTGTCGCCCAGTTGCACTCCGTCACCTAGGGCGAGTGGTGCAAGTAGGCAGGGACAGGGGACCGGGTGGCAGCTCAGGGGGTGCACCTCTGCTCTATCTTTATACCCGTGACGCTACCCTGTGACAGTGCCAGTAACAAGAGCCCCCCAATGTGCCAGTAACAAGAGCCCCCCAATTATGTGCCAGTAACAAGAGCCCCCCAATCATGTGCCAGTAACAAGAGCCCCCCCAATCATGTGGCCACGGAAGAAGAAACAGGTTGTTTTGAAAAACGTATGGTTTCCCCTGCAGCAGCGCATCGGATCACCGCCCCTTCCACAAGGACCGGATATCTACCCCTGGACCCACAGGATCCAAAGTGATAGGACCATCTTACCATCGCCATACGGGCCGGAACAGCGCCACTTCTGCCTGCTTTTTTTTGACATAAGCCCCTCTCCCGCCCTCGTGGGACGCCACAAGTGGACCCGGTGAGTACAAAGGGCGCTCCTCCACCCACTGATATTCATTACTTATACTACAAAGTATCGCAACATCGGCAACATTGTAGCAAGACGGGTAAGGCCAAACTATTACTTTCTTTTTATATGGTTAAATTTTTTTATGGTCACATTTCTATGGTCACATCTACACTGGTGTAATTATCAGAACCAAATAAAACCACCACTACTCAAAGGAGGACCCACGTTGTGACACAGCTATGCTGTATAACAGACACTGCCCCTGAAAAACAAATTGCAAGTCTCAGGCAGTGTACACTCCACTACAACACCTGTCCACAAGCAGGAGGATCCCTCACTGAATATTGGTACAAATAGACAAATAAGAGGAAACAAAAGTACCATGTCAGGCAATACTACAGGTCCCAGCAATTGCACGAACAGACTTTCAACTTTAAACCAGACCTTTCACAGACATTTGGAATATTTTCTTCTAAAACCAACATCGGATCCAACCTTGGATACCCGAACCCATCGTTTTCAGGAATGCATAATTTTTTTAATTTTTTTTCAATTCTCAATTTTTCTTTTCTTTTTATATTTTTGTTTTTATACTTTCCACTTTTCCATGCATCTACCTTTAACATCCATCCCTACATATCTTACTTTTTCAGAAAGACTATAATAAATTACCTATTTATAAATTATACTGCCGTTACATTTGTATTTATTCTACATCTGTATTTATCTCACTCTAAGTATTACAAATATTCAAATCCTAGATAATTGAGTGCTCGCCACCTTGATTTATTCTCAATACCCACTTCTAGTTTGCGGCATCAGGGAGAGTCGCGCGGAGTGAGCACCATACCATTGGTCTCCAGGCAGGTGTAGCCACTTTATTGTACACACTTCCTGATATTACTTTTAAACCTTTGCCCCTCTAATTTAAAACGATGTCCTCTTGTAGCAGTTTTTCTTCTTTTAAATATTTTCTCCTCTTTTACCTTGTTGATTCCCTTTATGCATTTAAAAGTTTCTATCATATCCCCTCTGTCTCGTCTTTCTTCCAAGCTATACATGTTAAGGTCCTTTAATCTTTCCTGGTAAGTTTTATCCTGCAATCCATGTACCAGTTTAGTAGCTCTTCTCTGTACTCTCTCCAAAGTATCAATATCCTTCTGGAGATATGGTCTCCAGTACTGAGCACAATACTCCAAATGAGGTCTCACTAGTGCTCTGTAGAGCGGCATGAGCACCTCCCTCTTTCTACTGTTAATGCCTCTCCCTTTACACCCAAGCATTCTGCTAGCATTTCCTGCTGCTCTATGACATTGTCTGCCTACCTTTAAGTCTTCTGAAATAATGACCCCTAAATCCCTTTCCTCAGACACTGAGGTTAGGACTGTATCACTGATTTTATGTTCTGCTCTTGGGTTTTTACGCCCCAGGGGCATTATCTTGCACTTATCAACATTAAATTTTAGTTGCCAGATTTTTGACCATTCCTCTAGTTTTCCTAAATCCTTTTCCATTTGGTGTATCCCTCCAGGAACATCAACCCTGTTACAAATCTTTGTGTCATCAGCAAAAAGACACACCTTACCATCGAGGCCTTCTGCAATTTCGCTGATAAAGATATTAAACAATATGGGTCCCAGAACAGATCCCTGAGGTACCCCACTGGTAACAAGACCATGGTCTGAATATACTCCATTGACTGCAACCCTCTGTTGTCTGTCCCTCAGCCACTGCCTAATCCATTCAACAATATGGGGATCCAAGCTCAAAGACTGCAGTTTATTGATAAGCTTTCTATGTGGGACAGTATCAAAAGCCTTACTAAAGTCTAGATAAGCGATGTCTACTGCACCTCCTCCATCTATTATTTTAGTCACCCAATCAAGAAAATCAATAAGATTAGTTTGACATGATCTGCCTGAAGTAAACCCATGTTGTTTTTCATCTTTTAATCCTCTCCTTAAGTATGGTTTCCATTACTTTCCCCACTATTGATGTCAGGCTTGCTGGCCTGTAGTTGCCTGATTCCTCTCTACTACCTTTTTTGTGAATGGGCACAACATTTGCTAATTTCCAATCTTCTGGGACGACTCCTGTTACCAGTGATTGGTTAAATAAATCTGTTAATGGTTTTGCTTTATTTTAGTTTTTAATGATTTTGGCCACTTCTGCTGAGTACCACAGTGGTCTCTTCCTTTTTTTTGCTTTTACTAACAAGCCTAATGCAATTATCTGTTGCCTTCAATAGTGCCACTTTTAAGTAGTCCCATTTCTCCTGGACTCCATTGAAACTGTTCCAGTCTGATAGGGACTTGTATACCACTAATCTAATTTTAGAAACGTCAGTTTTTCTAAAATCTAAAACTTTTGTTTTTGTGTGGTGTGACTCAGTCACTGTATTTATAGTAAACCACACTGACTGGTGATCACTAGATGCCAAGCTTTCCCCTACAGTAATATCAGATACCAAATTCCCATTTGTGAATACTAAATCTAAAATGGCCGCCTTCCGGGTTGGCTCCTCAACCGCTTGCTGTAAAGATAATCCCAGTAGGGAATTTAGAATATCTGTACTCCTGGTAGAACTAGCTATTTTGGTTTTCCAGTTTACATCAGGAAGATTAAAGTCTCCCATAATGATAACTTCCCCTTTCAATGTCATTTTAGCTATTTCCTCAACTATTAGATCATCTAATTCTTTGACTTGGCCAGGTGGTCTATATATAGGAGTAGGAGGACAGAACATGACAGCTGGTGCTATCCACCATAGAGGGGCAGTTTTTGTGGGAGAGTATTTTGTGCTGCCGGGGCAGTATTTTATGATGCACTGTGGTCTTTGGCTCTGCTGGGATGGTATAATGTACAGTGGTCCCTCAAGTTACAATATTAATTGTACGTTGAAACCATTGTAACTTGAGTAATCGGTTCCAAAGCCCCAAAATGTCATCCAAGATAATATAACATGAAGATTTAGGAAAAATAACCGGATAACTAAGACAGTTAAAATAAGTCCTTACATATAATAGTCAGGAATAGTGGCTAACTAGCAACTAATACAACTATTTTAAAAAGTGACCTAGATTGGTCTGAGACATGTATTGTATGTTGAGTCTAGTTTCAACTTATGATGGGTCAGAAAAGACCATTGTATGTTGAAAATATTGTATCCTGAGGACATTGTATCTTGAGGGATCACTGTACTGCAATAGGGTATTTCTGGCCCCACCTACTTGTGTTGACCCTGCCTTCTCTCAATTTGGGCCCCACTACAAAATAGGGCCTCTTTTAGTTTTTTCCAGAGCCACTTTAGGCTCTCTTGTGTATTACACTTTGCTGTTCGTTATGGACTTGCTGCAGCAATGTTGATTCAATCCCATTGCTATTTTCTTCTGGATTTCCAACTATGATTTGCATAATTTAACGATCTCATTTCTGCAAATAAAAATGTATTCATCTTTATTCCTGATCGTTACATGTTGTTTTCGTCTGCAGTTGCACCAGCAATATTTCACTTCTGCCTCATTACAGTTCTAACAAGACTTAAAAGACGTTTTGCCACTTGCCATATCGCCATCATGAACTTGAGCAATTTTTTTTTGTTCTTTGCTCTCATTATCTCTCCGTATCTGGCGTGTGGCATTTAACAAGGCATTTGTACAAGTGTAGACACACTGTCACAGTGAATCTGGACAGGTTGTGATGAATTTTAATTAGGCGCCGAATTATGCATAAATGTTCTAGTGCTTGAACTATTAAGACCACATATGCCTCGTCTCTCCTCTGACCGCCAAGCTTTATTAGATTATGAGTGTGTGAGTGAAGCTTGATGCCGTTCATTAGTATCTAAGTGAAATTAGTTAGATATTTTTTGATTGCGCTTAACACTGTGAACTTTCTGGGGAGAATGATTAAAGTTCCAGTCTAGAGGCCTTGGTTACTAAATGAACATATATATACTTCATACAGAGTACATTGAGAACCTGGCTACTAGATGAATATTTCATATAAGATATATTAAGACTACATGACCCTTCTTAGTCAGAGAAGAAGATTAAATGATCCAGGTAATCTTCTGGTCACAATCTCCAAAGTAGTCTCCGATTGGTGACTGGTCCCTTAGACAGTAGCAAGGTCAAGAAAACTATCCAGGATTCCTAAGCAGGAAGGCAGGCAGGAGATGTTAGGCCTAGGAATAATCCACAAGCATCGTCATGGGTAAACCATGCTTGTCGAAGGCTAACATAACTCCCAATCGCCTCTCCAACCGGGGATGACTGTCGGCCGGGTGTTCCAATAGGCGTTTAGTCAGTTCTTCAAAATAAATCTTGGTTTGGTTAGTTTTCTTCACCACGGCCTTGCGGATCTCTGCCATAAGCGCAGGCCATAAAGGGTTAGATGGGGCGAACCCACCTCAGCGGTTATGGTGATGGCGGTTCACGTGTAATTGGTTCATAGATGCCTTAGTGATAATTCCAGGGTCCTTCACGTGGCCATGGGCAAGGGTAAGGTAGCAGTCCTTCACCTGGGCTGTATGCCTGCGGTGCACTCATCTCGCACTCTGGCCCCGACTGAGTCAACATATTGGCAGGCCTAGCGTCTGTCTGTCCGGAAACAACAACTCCTCTAGCAACTGATTTATTGATCACGCAGGCTCCACCTTTCCTCTTGCACACCCCCTAGGTTCCGCAGCATAGGGGAGGCGGCGCTCATACTGTAATCCATGTTAATGAGGGGATGGCGCAGCAGAACTTATTTTCCGGCACTTTAAAAGGGGCAGCACTTAATTTTTCCTGCCAAACAGGGCGTTTTGCAAAATCTGATGGCGCCATATATTAAGCAAGAAGGCCTCCAGTGGCCATTTTGGGTGCAAGGAAATAGTCAATTCAGTCACAACAAGCTGTTTTAGTGACACAAAAATCAGCCATTTCACCAGTTCCAACAGTGCGATTTCAAAGTAAACAATTGGCATAGCACATTTATGCACTTTTCAAGGTAGTTCGAACAGTTCTTTAGCCTAACAAAATGGTCAAACAAATGGGGCTCATTCACATAAGGCACAGAGGATTTATATCCTGTTTGTGAGGCCAATTTTAATATATACAACGTGACAATCCCCAGGGGAGAACGCGTGAGGTTCACGGTGGGCCGACGGGTGCAACAGTTCATCGGTACTCACGGTTAGCAGATGTCTCCCTGGGCCAGCAGTGCAGTGAAGGGGAGAACAGCACCAAATTATCCAGGGCACACACAGGGGACACCAGCCAGGTGGTGATCGAGGTGCCCTTGATGGTGATTGGCAGGAGCATCAGGACCAGCAGATGATGGGAAGGACAGACAGCTCCCTTCGGCTGAGGTGGTAGAACGTTGACTGCCTGAAATCGGGTGCGTGCCACTGGGTAATGCAGCGGTTGCTGCGGCAGGCTGGACCACCACATTGGAGCCATAGTTCTCCCAGGCCACTTTATGGTGATGCTGCATATGTTGATGCTGGGGCCGTGGTGCCAACATTGGCACCCTGGCCACGCTTCATTTTCTGCCCACATATTCTACAGATGGCCATGTTCACCTCCTCCAGCGGCTTAACAAAAAACTGCCACACCGCAAAGTAGGTGATTTTACCCCTAACACGCCGCACTGACTGACTGCTACTGCAGATGCTTCCGTGAACCCCTGCACCACTTCTTTCCTGGCAGGTAGGCTCCTGCGAAGCGGGTGGTCTACCCCGGGCACATTTGGCTCCCGACGTCCCACTGCTGCCACCCTGCTGACTCCCGGCCACGCTAGCGACTAGCTAGCACCACCGCTTTCTCACGGGCAAGCTACCACACTATTTTCCCAATGATGATGAAGCCCCTAATTCACCCATCTCCCACATGCGATCAGCTACATTATCATCATCGAGTACTGTCTACACATCACTAATGTCCTTCTCAATGTTCTCTGGGTCAGGAGCTCGGAAAACACCAGCTCCCATGCCACTCTCCTTATCACTACTTGTCCACCTACCGGAGGAAGCGGCACATGTCTCCCCCACATCTTGGCTGGCCAGTAGCTGCTGACTGTCCTCTAGTAGCTCATCCTCGCTGTATAGTGGAGCTGAGCCCACAGCATATAATATTTGTCTGGCTGAGGAAACAGAAAAAGACAAATACAGGTTGAGCACAGGTGAGGACACATGGCCTGCTCCCAGGCCATACCAACTAAGGGTTGTGTCTGATGAACCCACCGACTCTTGGCTGAGGGTGTATGATGTCACTTGGGACATAGTGGATGACTAGTCAACTAATCAAGAACCACTGGGTTGCCGATGAAGACATGACTGCTAGATGACAACGCAACTCCTTCTGCCATGCCCCCTTACTCTGCTGTGACCTGTGCCTGCGCCAGAAACATTTAGGCCTCTGCCACTCCCCTGTGCAGGGCCTGGCACTTCTCTGTCTGACATACTGTTAGATCACATAAATAAATAAGAAATTAAAACACCCCAAAAAAGTCTGTAATTTTCTCACTTCACCACACAACGGATAATAAGTCCTTTTTTTCCACTAATACATGCCAAAGAAGGCTTTAGTACATACAGTATAACTGCACCGCTGAACAGAAAATAGGCCCTTACTTTTTTCCATTTATACACGCGACAAAAGGCTTTAGAACATATAACTGCACCACAGAACGGCAAGTAATATATATATATTTTTGCCACTAATACATCGCAGAAAGGGCTTTAGAACATATAACTGCACCGCTGAACGGCAAATAGGCCCTTACTTTTTTCCATTTATACACGCCACAAAAGGCTTTAGAACATGCACCGCTGAACAGCAAATATATACTTTTTTGCCGCTAATACACGCCAAAAACGGCTGTAATTTTTTCACTTCACCACACAAAGGCAAATACTTTTTTTGTGCCACTAATACAGTGCGCGGCGGCACTGAGAGGGTAACCAGTGTGTCCTACCGGTACCCAGGGAAGGTTGTCGGCTGCTTCAGCACACGATATTCCGGTAGTCGTTCTTCCTGTATGGATGGTCGGATGAACCAATAGGGAGATAGCAACCGGCTGACAGTCTAACACATGTGTGTAGGGTCCCTAGGGAAATCCTATGGCTGTCTAGCCAGTACCCTAGAAACTAGAAGTGTGATAGCAACCTGACCACAGGGCACTCGTCCTTAAAAGGACGACCCTGTCCGGAACCTTTCCCTGACTCTAATAACTATATGTCCCTAATTTATGCATGAGCATAGTCCCTACACGCATGTTTCACTGCCAGGACATTAGGCAGTTCATCAGGAGAGATGATATAATAGTGAAGCAGGTCAATCGCAGATAGAGTGGAAAAACCCGATGACCAGAAATGACACAATCAGTCAAAGTGGTCAATAGGTGCACGAGGATGATCGGCTCCTATGTGGGCTACCCCATAGATGGGGGGTTAGGAATAATGCAGTAAACCGATGTGTGTAGCTGCATATGGGACGCCAACTAACCTGGCGTTCGCTCCTTGTTTAAATAGCCCAGTTCCCGCTGCTGATGACGTCAGTAACACACGTCAGGTGGCGCATCGCTCGCCCGCACGTAAGCGTCGCGCATGCGCACAACACAGAGTTGAAACGAGGCTTGGGTGAAACGCACTTCTGCGCATGCGCGAACTCGCATCAGATATCGCGAGATCGCGGAAGCTAATGCCAACAACGAGAGAGGTTGGAGGCGACTCAGATATTTGATGCTTCACAGTCTGCATATGGTGTACCTACGATCGGACAGTCATAGGTACAACTAGGCATGTTAAACCACAATCGGCTCTGATTTTTAGATATTTGGGGCTATTCTTCCCATATGGGGTCGGAACAGCTGACGGATAGTGAGAAAAGCACAGCGACTGATCAAAGAAGATGGTCGCAGGAGATAAGATATTATCTCATATAGGCTCTTGGTCAATATAGGTAAATGACCTATAACCTGATGTTGCAACATTATGGTGCAATTAGTTGTTATCAAATGGGTGTTCAGACTACATATATGAGTTAGAAAGTATCTGTCTCAGGTATTTTTAAGATAACAGAAAATGGTAAGAATACAGGTCCTTCTCAAAAAATTAGCATATTGTGATAAAGTTCATTATTTTCTGTAATGTACTGATAAACATTAGACTTTCATATATTTTAGATTCATTACACACCAACTGAAGTAGTTAATGCCTTTTATTGTTTTAATATTGATGATTTTGGCATACAGCTCATGAAAACCCAAAATTCCTATCTCAAAAAATTAGCATATCATTAAAAAGGTTCTCTAAACGAGCTATTAACCTAATCATCTGAATCAACTAATTAACTCTAAACACCTGCAAAAGATTCCTGAGGCTTTTAAAAACTCCCAGCCTGGTTCATTACTCAAAACCGCGATCATGGGTAAGACTGCCGACCTGACTGCTGTCCAGAAGGCCATCATTGACACCCTCAAGCAAGAGGGTAAGACACAGAAAGAAATTTCTGAGCTAATAGGCTGTTCCCAGAGTGCTGTATCAAGGCACCTCAGTGGGAAGTCTGTGGGAAGGAAAAAGTGTGGCAGAAAACGCTGCACAACGAGAAGAGGTGACTGGACCCTGAGGAAGATTGTGGAGAAGGACCGATTCCAGACCTTGGTGGACCTGCGGAAGCAGTGGACTGAGTCTGGAGTAGAAACATCCAGAGCCACCGTGTACAGGCGTGTGCAGGAAATGGGCTACAGGTGCCGCATTCCCCAGGTCAAGGCACTTTTGAACCAGAAACAGCGGCAGAAGCGCCTGACCTGGACTACAGAGAAGCAGCACTGGACTGTTGCATGTCATTCGGAAATCAAGGTGCCAGAGTCTGGAGGAAGACTGGGGAGAGGGAAATGCCAAAATGCCTGAAGTCCAGTGTCAAGTACCCACAGTCAGTGATGGTCTGGGGTGCCATGTCAGCTGCTGGTGTTGGTCCACTGTGTTTTATCAAGGGCAGGGTCAATGCAGCTAGCTATCAGGAGATTTTGGAGCACTTCATGCTTCCATCTGCTGAAAAGCTTTATGGAGATGAAGATTTCATTTTTCAGCACGACCTGGCACCTGCTCACAGTGCCAAAACCACTGGTAAATGGTTTACTGACCATGGTATTACTGTGCTCAATTGGCCTGCCAACTCTCCTGACCTGAACCCCATAGTGAATCTGTAGGATATTGGGAAGAGAAAGTTGAGAGACGCAAGACCCAACACTCTTGATGAGCTTAAGGCCGCTATCGAAGCCTCCTGGGCCTCCATAACACCTCAGCAGTGCCACAGGCCGATAGCCTCCATGCCACGCCGCATTGAAGCAGTCATTTCTGAAAAAGGATTCCCGACCAAGTATTGAGTGCATAACTGAACATAATTATTTGAAGGTTGACTGTTTTTGTATTAAAAACACTTTTCTTTTATTGGTCGGATGAAATATGCTAATTTTTTGAGATAGGAAATTTGGGTTTTCATGAGCTGTATGCCAAAATCATCAATATTAAAACAATAAAAGGCTTGAACTACTTCAGTTGGTGTGTAATTAATCTAAAATATATGAAAGTCTAATGTTTATCAGTACATTACAGAAAATAATGAACTTTATCACAATATGCTAATTTTTTGAGAAGGACCTGTAAGTGGGTATTAGCTAATACGTTAGGGCTGTTGTCAAGGAGGCGGTGGTAACGGTGGCATAGATCCTCAAAAGCTGTCAGTCTACAAAAAACAGCTGTAATTCAACTGTTCATTGAGACAGTTAGGTGTGACAGTTTTTAAGAGAAATATCCACCTTGTCTCACGCTGTAGGAGGATCCTATCCCAATCACCGCCTCTTTTGGGGGGGGCTGACAGTCTCTATGCCCATAACCTTAATGACCTTGGGATTGCCTTGGTGTAGGTCACAAACATGTCGTGCCACTGGAGTGTCGCGACGCTTATCAATATCTAGGAGATGCTCACCAATGCGTCTACGCAATTCGCGCTTTGTTTTTCCAATATACTCCATGTGGCAGACACAAGTGATTTTATATATCACCCCAACAGTTCTGCATGAGATGAAGTCTTTAATCTCAAAGTTATGTTTAAGGTTAGTACTGTAAAAAGTTTTTCCAGGGCTGATATTACCACAGGCCACACAACCGCTGCATCTAAAACATCCCACAGGCTGACGTCCAAGCCACATACTTGGCTTTACTGTTGGTGCAAGATGGCTATGCACCAATAAATCTTTGAGACTTTGTCCCTTCCTAAAAGTCACCTGTGGGTGTTCATGCAGGACTTCCCGGACATCCGGGTCCATAAGTAAAATGGGCCAGTGTCGTTTTAGAATCTCTTTTGATTCCTTTGCGGAACCGTCAAAAGTTGTAATAAACCTCACTTTTCTGTCACTTTCTTGTTTAGTCTTTGGGGTAAGTAGTGTCTCTCTTGGAGTATTCTTCGCCCTCTGAAATGCTCCTCTCAGTACCTTATCAGGGTAACCCCTGGCCCTAAATCTTTGCCGGAGGTCTGCTGCCTGTCGTAGGAACTCTTGTTCCTCAGAACAGTTTCTGCGCAAGCGCAGGTACTGTCCATAAGGTATTCCCCTCTTTAGTGGCAGAGGGTGGCTACTCTGCCAATGTAGGACTGAGTTTGTAGCAGTAGTCTTGCGAAAAACAGTTGTAGAGAGCTCACCACCAGGATTCTTGGAGATGCGGACATCAAGAAAAGGTAGTGAACTCTCGCCAATCTCGTAGGTAAAACGGAGGCCAATACTGTTAAAGTTAAGAGAGTCCACAAACTTTTTGAAATCCTGGGTGCCCGCATTCCAGACAATCAGAATGTCATCGATGTACCGGGCCCATAATGTGATGGGCCCGGTCATCGATTCACCTTCCCCAAAGACTGACGGTCGCCTCCCACCAGCCCAGGAGCAGATTGGCATAGGACGGCGCACAGGAGCAACCCATGGCCGTGCCCCTGAGCTGGTGGTAAATGCGACCGTCGAAGGTGAAGAAATTATGCGTCAACAGGAATCGAAGTAACCATAGAACAAAAGCATTATGCGCCAGATACTGTTGTCCTCGCATGCTGAGGTAGTAACTAACAGCCGAAAGGCCCGCCTCATGTGGTATGGAGGAATACAATGCCTCCACATCTATACTGGTCAGCAAGGAATGGTCCTCAATATAGATCCCTTCCACCCGTTTCAGGAGGTCCATCGTATCGCGGGTGTATGAGGGGAGTGCAGTCACAAAAGGCATAAGGATCTGGTCTACATATATCCCTATGTTTTGGCAGATGCTCCCAATGCCGGCGACGATTGGTCTCCCCTTGAGTGGTCTAAGGCCTTTATGGACCTTGGGGAGACTATAAAACGTGGCCGTAACGGGATGCCTGGGATACATGAAGTCCAGCTCCTCTTGTGAGATAAGATTCTCAGCTCTCCCGGCCAGAAGAATCTCCCGTAGTTCAACCACATATGATGCTGTAGGGTTGGACGTCAATAACTGATAACTATTGCTGTCTTTCAGGATATGCTCACACATAGATAGATAGTCTGGTCGATTCATAATAATCGTATTTCCACCCTTATCGGATGGTTTGATGACTATATCCTTGTCCTCTTTCAAAGACTTAATAGCACGATGTTCTTCAGATGAACAATTATTGTATTGTGGAGGATACTCCTTAGCCATCAAATCAGCACTGACAAGTTGTAGAAAGACGTCTACACATGAAATGTCACCAGTAGGCGGCATTTTATTGCTTTTGTTACGTAGAGGGGTGAATGGGCCAACACCCCGCAAAGTGTGTTCATCTTCTGCTAAACTATGTAGCAACTCCACATCCCTCAGGATGTCTGTTGGTATGCCTAAAGTCTGACACCTCTTCTTTTCGGCGATCTTAAAATGTTTATGCCACCTGAGCTTTCGTATAAACAAATGGAGGTCTTTGACCCAAGTGAACATGTCGTAATGGCGGGTGGGGACAAATGACAACCCCTTTGATAATATTGCCATTTCGCTATGGGTAAGGGTGTGGCTAGAAAGGTTTATTATTTCGGGCCCGATGGTTCCCGTGTGATGGGGCGGTTCCTTAGCGGGTAACTCACACCCTGATCTAAAAAACCGGTTTTATTTGGACCAGTTGTGCCTCTGTAGACTGACAGCTTTTGAGCATCTATGCCACCGTTACCACCGCCTCCTTGACAACAGCCCTAACGTATTAGCTAATACCCACTTATTCTTACCATTTTCTGTTATCTTAAAAATACCTGAGACAGATACTTTCTAACTCATATATGTAGTCTGAACACCCATTTGATAACAACTAATTGCACCATAATGTTGCAACATCAGGTTATAGGTCATTTACCTATATTGACCAAGAGCCTATATGAGATAATATCTTATCTCCTGCGACCATCTTCTATGATCAGTCGCTGTGCTTTTCTCACTATCCGTCAGCTGTTCCGACCCCATATGGGAAGAATAGCCCCAAATATCTAAAAATCAGAGCCGATTGTGGTTTAACATGCCTAGTTGTACCTATGACTGTCCGATCGTAGGTACACCATATGCAGACTGTGAAGCATCAAATATCTGAGTCGCCTCCAACCTCTCTCGTTGTTGGCATTAGCTTCCGCGATCTCGCGATATCTGATGCGAGTTCGCGCATGCGCAGAAGTGCGTTTCGCATCAGGCACTTGTCCTGCGCCCCAAGCCTCGTTTCAACTCTGTGTTGTGCGCATGCGCGACGCTTACGTGCTTGCGAGCGATGCGCCACCTGACGTGTGTTACTGACGTCATCAGCAGCGGGAACTGGGCTATTTAAACAAGGAGCGAACGCCAGGTTAGTTGGCGTCCCATATGCAGCTACACACATCGGTTTACTGCATTATTCCTAACCCCCCATCTATGGGGTAGCCCACATAGGAGCCGATCATCCTCGTGCACCTATTGACCACTTTGACTGATTGTGTCATTTCTGGTCATCGGGTTTTTCCACTCTATCTGCGATTGACCTGCTTCACTATTATATCATCTCTCCTGATGAACTGCCTAATGTCCTGGCAGTGAAACATGCGTGTAGGGACTATGCTCATGCATAAATTAGGGACATATAGTTATTAGAGTCAGGGAAAGGTTCCGGACAGGGTCGTCCTTTTAAGGACGAGTGCCCTGTGGTCAGGTTGCTATCACACTTTTAGTTTCTAGGGTACTGGCTAGACAGCCATAGGATTTCCCTAGGGACCCTACACACATGTGTTAGACTGTCAGCCGGTTGCTATCTCCCTATTGGTTCATCCGACCATCCATACAGGAAGAACGACTACCGGAATATCGTGTGCTGAAGCAGCCGACAACCTTCCCTGGGTACCGGTAGGACACACTGGTTACCCTCTCAGTGCCGCCGCGCACTATAATTTAATTTATTATCAATATACTGAGATGACCATGGGCCACAGCCATTAACGGTCCTATACCGTGTTCATCTCATTATATTTAATTTTCTTTTTCGCACATTGTATCAAGGATTTTAGAAGTTTAGACATTAAATGTTATGTTTTAAGATTATTCCTCTTGAGTGACAATTGTATCCTGGATAATCTAGAAGGCAGATACACCCTGATCTGACCTCCTCAATTATTTATGAATTTTGACGCCACTAATACAGGCCAAAAAGGACTTTAGAACATATAACTGCACCGCTGATTGGCAAATATATATATTTTTTGCCACTAATAGATGCCAAAAAGGGCTTTAGAACATATAACTGTACCGCTGAACTGCAAGTAGGCCCTTATTTTTTTCCACTTATACACGCCACAAAAGGCTTTAGGACATACAACTGCACCGCTAAATGGCAAATATATATTTTTGTAACACTAATACACGCCATAACGGGCTGTGATTTTCTCACTTCACCACACAACGGCTAATAGGTCCTTTTTTCCACTAATACAAGCCAAAAAATGCTTTAGAACTGCATCGCACAAGGGCAAATAAGAGAAATATTTCCTTGTAATAAACCATGTTAATGCCTGTATCAAACATCACTTGCACCCCAATAACAAGAACGGTTTGCTGGAATTAGATTAGAGCTGTATAATGGCAATTTGGATCCTCAGTCAGTGCAGTAAGGTCTAATAGGATTGTGCAACGGGCGGCCTCCCCCCAGGCCCCTACTATAAATTGCATCCCAGGTGTAGGAAATGCCAAGTGGAGTAATGTTTCGGCCCAAATGCCTCTTTATGTGTGTCAAGGTGCTCCTACCTGGATACCACTGGATCCCAAGCTTTGGATCCAAAGCAATAAATAAAGGGAATAATTGAAAAATTAAGGAAGAACTTGAGTCCAGACCTTGAGATGAAGTTCAATGGCAGCTTTACTTGAGTAAATGTTTTTACAAAACAGATTTCAGGCTTTATCTTGGTTCCAGCAGGCTTTAGCATTAAAATGGCAGGCACACTCAACTCTGCTATATCTGACTCTGCTGTCCTGACAAGCTTAATTAGTGTCTTTTCTTTTTTCGTGATGCTGTGCTTCACTCTTTGGTCATGCTTATGTTCAGCCAAGGGATGTTGTAGAATTCGGTGAGCTCCAACATGGAGTCCCTACCAGCACACACACTACCACTAGTACTAGCATTAGAACCAGTTCTAACTGGTCCCCACCCTTCCTGCAGGAAATAGGACTAGCCCACTTCCCTACAGAGGGGGGTTAGAATGGAATGGAACGCTCCATTCTAACTAAGTACAGCTCTGTTGTGTTATAAACACATATTACATGTTATAAACAGTTTCTAACATTATTATAGATGCACGTTATGGAGAGGACCTGGAACATAATGCATAGATGACTTTATGTTAGACCATTAAGGACAGTGGCGGGGTGTAGGAGTGGCAACACCACTCGGGGGTGATACAATTTTTCCTATTACACAGGTTGTAACCTCCCCTACTGAACCCTGTTCTGCTTCAATACTGTGGAATGATTCCTCCCTAACCTTTCCTTGAACTTTTATACAGCAAATTAAAAGTTTTAAAGTCTTTTCTACCACTGTCCCTAGCGCCTGCTGACGTCTCTCCCTGCACTAAGTACACTGGAAAATGGCTAAATCCAAGATGGCTGAGGCTATTTATAGGGCTGTGACATCACAGGGCTGGCTGGCTGCTGATTGGCAGCATGCATGGCATTGTGGGTGATCCCTCATTCCCAGAATTCCTTGCTCCATGTCCTAACACGTGCAGCAGCCATTTTAGGAAAAAATTTGATTCGTTACCACGAAGCGTGAGGAACTTCGGATTCGGTGGGAATTAAATTTTTCCTGAAATTTGGATCGAATTTCACTTTGTCAACTTTGATTTGCTCATCTCTAGATAAGACCAAAGGAACACAACCAATGTCTGGTGAGCTACAGGAGTGAAGTCAGAGATGAAGTCAAGGTCAGTTTCCATGATGAAGTATCATGCATACTAAGCAGGAGATCAAGCAAAAAGAGGTCAGTGACAGGGTCACGCTCAGGGGACAATATCAGGAAAGGTTTGTACCTTGATCTCAAGGCAATAATTTACACTTCAGCTGGGTGTAAATAGCAAGTCTTGATGACATCATAGAACCTACCTCAGAGAAACCATATAGTTTCCATGTGTTCTCTAGCCTTGTAAATACACAGAGGTGGTCTTCCAGTTTTCAGGCATTGGATCTATGACACTTGCAATGAAAGTGGACTTTTTGGGACTTTTTTTTAAATCAGTCCTCAGCAGTGTGTTGTACACCTTGCTTCACTCTGGTTCCATTCTGTAATCTTCTCATCCACAGCCTGTAAACATATGGAGATCTGGGGTTACATTCGCCATTGCAGCCAATGACTGGTCACAGCACTGAGGTGTCCCCAAGCAGCACGTAACCCAGCAGGGACATGTCACCACCGAGTTGTTGCCTGTAGCAATATCAGTTATCAGTTGTTGCCTACAGCAGCGCAGGTGACCCTGTACAGGTCGGTGACTGTAAGACCACTGAATGAAGCAGCGAGAGTGGGGTCAGTATGATTTTTTTTCAGCAGGTACAAAATGCTGCTGTGGACTATTAAACAACCCTATAAAACACAAATTTCTTTTTATCTAAATTACACATTTTTTATATACTCACCCTTTATAGTGGCCAGGGCTCAGTTTTATGGGAAAAAAATTCTGACTTTCTTATAAAGATAAAATAACTTTAATCATATAATTTGTGCTGCTATTAGTCAACGCTAGGTTGAGCTTAGAAATGTACTGCTTTATTATTCAGTTAAAGGGGGATTTATGTGATTAATAGATTGATTAATAGATTGATGGCCTATCCTCAGGATAGGACATCAATATCTGATTGGTGGGAGTCCAACTCCCGCGACCCCTGCCGATTAGCTGCTTGAAGAGACCATGGTGCTCCATTAAGCGCTGCAGCCATTTCCCAGGCCATTGACATCACAGTCATTGGTTATATAGCCTAGTTGCAGCTCAGTCCTATCCAAGTAAATGGGCCTGAGCTGCAACATCAAGAGCAGCCGCTGTCCAATGTACGGTTCTGTGCTTGGTTAGCAGTGAGAAGGTGGCAACGCTCAAGTGTGGACCACTACAAAATGATATTCAGAAATAAATAGTCTTGAGCAAATCGAAGTTAACGAAGTGGAATTCGATCTGAATTTCAGGAAAATTTTGATTCGCTGCAAAGCCGAAATCACTTGTGCTTCATGGGATTTTCCCTGAAATGGCGGTAAAAAGAAATAAATAAATTCTTACCTCCATTTGAGCATGCAGAGGCCACCGCAGCCATCTTGCTTGAAGATCTCGTGCCCATAGACGTATGACATCAACACGTAATGACGTCACCATGTGCCACAAGGGATTTCGTGCCAGATCTTCAACCAAGATGGCTGTGGTGGCCTCTTTGCGATCAAATGAATGAGGTAAGTAAGATTATATATATTTTTTTACATTTGCAAACAGTAAAATGGTTTAATATAGATCTCAGATGCTGCGATCAGTGATGAACGCGGCATCTGAGGGGTTCAATGACGGAGGGAGGCACAATTGTCGTTCCCTGTCATTGCACCCTACTGGTTACAAATAAATGCGCTTCGTGACTGAATCAAATTTTTGAGAACTTTGCTTATCTCTCTTCTGTTTGTCAGCTTGTTATGATGTTGCTAACGACCCGTCACAGCCAGAACAACAGACAGACAGTGGCAAGTCCTCAGAGATAAGGCAATAAAGAAAACATCTAGTAATTAAAATTAATGCTAATATACATTCATATCGGCAGGGAATTAAAATAGTGCCGTTATGATTATAAGAAATCCCACCTGTTACAGAATCTAATTAGACAAACTGCATAACCGAATTTCAGATGGGGCTTTGAGGATGAATAATGTTGGACTCTAATCAGTTATTACTAGTTCATAAAAATTTTTAACCTTATGATGAGCTAAAACCAAGAGACTTAGGCTACTTTCACACTCACGTTTGGTGCGGATCCGTCGTGGATCTGCACAAACGCATATGTTCAGATAATACAACCACATGCATCTGTTCAGAACGGATCCGTTTGTATTATCTTTAACATAGCCAAGACTGATCCTGTCTTGAACACCATTGAAAGTCAATGGAGGATTGATCCGTTTTCTATTGTGTCAGATTGTGTCAGTGAGAACGGATCTGTCCCCATTGACTTACATTCTGTGTCAGGACAGGTCCGTTTGGGTCAGTTTCGTCAGACGGACACCAAAACGCTGCAAGCAAGAATGGAGGCAGAACGGAGCCAAACTGATGCATTCTGAGCGGATCCTTATCCAGTCAGAATGCATTAAAGGGACACTGACAGGCCCAATAACCATAATTAGCTGTACATATCCATGCACAGGTCTTCTAATGTGCATTAAAAACACATAAGTATCCCCCCTGTCCACATTATGAATACAGTAAACTCATGTTTTATAACCTGAAGTAATCGCTTTTCTTTCTGCCCAAGGGGCGGCGTTTCAGCTCCACTTGCGCCCAGCCAGCATCAGCCCAACCGCCGTTTTTGAAGCGCCGCCCAGCTCATCAATATTCACTTCGCTGGGCGGCTTCTGCTGTCCCTGACGTTCCGAGATCCGGCGCATTCCCAATAGAAAGCTATGGGTGCCGGGCGCATGCGCAGAAGCTGAAAGCAAGTCCGATGCCCATAGCTTTCTATTGGGAATGCGCCGGATCTAGGAACGTCGGGGACAGCAGAAGCCGCCCAGCGAAGTGAATATTGATGAGCTGGGCGGCGCTTCAAAAACGGCGGTTGGGCTGATGCTGGCTGGGCGCAAGTGGAGCTGAAACGCCGCCCCTTGGGCAGAAAGAAAAGCGATTACTTCAGGTTATAGAACATGAGTTTACTGTATTCATAATGTGGACAGGTGGGATACTTATGTGTTTTTAATGCACATTAGAAGACCTGTGCATGCATATGTACAGCTAATTATGGTTATTGGGCCTGTCAGTGTCCCTTTAAGGGCAAAACTGATCCGTTTTGGACCGCTTGTGAGAGCCCTGAACAGATCTCACAAACGGAAACCAAAATGCCAGTGTGAAAGTAGCCTTAGGGTTTCATGCGCGTGGGGCGCCCTGACGTCACTCTGGAGCGCCCCTGGAGCTGCACGGACGGTAAGTATACTGCTCCCCCCCTCCCCACTACACTTTACCATGGCTGCCAGGACTTTAGCGTCTTGGCAGCCATGGTAACCATTCAGAAAAAGCTAAACGTCGGATCCGGCAATGCGCCGAAACAACGTTTAGCTTAAGGCCGGAAACAACGTTCAGCTGTCCCTCAGTGCCATCAGCTTCTCCCCAGTGCCATCAGCTCCTCCCCCCAGTGCCATCAACTGCCCCCCAATGCTATCAGATCCCCCCCAGTGTCATCAGCTACCCCCTCAGTGCCATTAGCTGCCTAATCAGTGCCATCAGCTGCCCCTCAGTGCCACCAGGTTGCCCCCCAGTGCCACCAGCTGCTCCCCAGTGCTATCAGCAGCCCCCTAGTGCCATCATCTGCCCCCTCAGTGCCACCAGCTTCCCCCCCAGTGCCATCAGCTGCCACCCAGTGCCATCAGACTCCCCAGTACCATCATCTGCCCCTTCAGTGCCATCAGCTTCCTCCCCAGTGCCACCAGCTGCCACCCAGTGCCATCAGGCTACCCCCCAGTGCCATCATCTGCCCCCTCAGTGCCATCAGCTTCCCCCAGTGCCATCAGCTTCCTCCCCAGTGCCACCAGCTGCCACTTAGTGCCACCAGCTGCCCCCCAGTGCCACCAGCTGCCCCCAGTGCCATGAGCTGCTTCCCAGTGCCACCAGCTGCCCCCAGTGCCACCAGCTGCCCCCCAGTGCCACCAGCTGCCCAACAGTTCCACCAGATGTCCCACCCAGTGCCATCAGCTGCCACCCCAGTGCCATCAGCTGTCACCACAGTTCCATCAACTGCCACCCCAGTGCCATTAGCTGCTCCCTAGTGCCACCAGCTGCTCCCCAGTTCCATCAGCTGTCCCCTCAGTGCCATTAACTGCCCCCATTGCCTCCAGCTGTTCCCCAGTGCCATAAACTGCCACCCCAGTGCCATCAGCTTTCCCCCTAGTGCCATACGCTGTCCCCCAGTGCCATCAGCTGACCTATCAGTGCCACCAGCTTGCCCACCAGTGCTACCAGCTGCCCCCCAGTACCATCATCTTCCCCCTAGAGCCACCAGCTGCCCACCAGTGCCATAATCTGTCCCCCAGTGCCATAAGCTACCCTCTCAGTGCCATCAGCTGCCCCCTCAGTGCCATCAGCTGTCTCCCAGTGCCACCAGCTGCCCCCGTGCCATTAGGCTTCTCCCAGTGCCATCAGCTGCCCACCAGTACCACCAGTTTGTCCCCCAGTGCCACTTGCTTGCCCCCCCAGTGCCACCAGCTTGCCCCGCAGTGCCACCAGCTTGCCCCCTAGTGCCATCAGCTGCCTCCTCCAGTGCCACCAGCTTTCCCCCAGTGCCATCAGCTGCCATCCCAGTGTCACCAGCTTGTCCCCCAGTGCCATCAGGTGCCCCCTCAGTGCCAACAGCTTGTGCCCCAGTGCCACCACCTGCCCCCCAGTGCCACCAGCTATTGCCACCATCTTGCCCCCTAGTGCCACCAGCTGCCCCCAGTGCCACTAGCTTTCCCCCCAGTGCCACCAGCTGCCCCCATTTACACCAGCTTGCCCCCCTGTGCCACAAGCTATTGCCACCAGCTGCCCCTCAGTGCCACCAGCTGCCCACCAGTGCCACCAGCTTGCCCACCAGTGCCATTAGGTGCCCTCCAGTGCCACCAGCTTTCCCCCTAGTGCCATTAACTGCCCCCTAGTGCCACTAACTTGCCCCCCAGTGCCACCATCTCCCCCTTCTAGCCATTTCCCCAGTGCTAGTACTTAACTTTCCTGTAGGGGCGCAGCTCCACAGCTACTCCATCTTCTTCTATGTGTACTGCACTGTTGTCCTGACTAGAGATGAGCGAATTTCAAAAGAATTCGATTCGGCCGGTTCGCCGAATTTTCCGAAAAAATTCGGTTTAATCAGAATTTATTTGTGGGAAATCACGTAAAAAAACAGCTATTTCCTGGCTGCAGAGAGCCTTTATAGTAGTGTAGAACACTGTGTCTTGCAGTAACACGCATAGGGAGTCTGCTGTGGTAGTGAAACAATACTGTGAGTCAGTATGACATGTAGACGTCACTATTAGAATCATTGCACACTTCACTTATTTGGGCCATTACGGGGACAAAACTGACCAAATAACTCAAGTGTGAACTCAGCCTTACAGGTCAATGTTAGCTCCAGGTCTAAATAAAACATGCAGATGCCCAAGATCCTACTGTAGCGTGAAAGAGCGCACTCCTTTTACACCAATTCACTGATTCCACATCGATTTCTACAGAACCTGTTCTAATAAACACTTATACAAGTAGAGCCCCCGCGACAGAGTTGAGTGGGCTTCAGCAGCAAGTTTGTGTTGACGTCACTGATTATTTTGCCCTTCCTCTGATCCGTCTGAACAATAACCCCCAAAAAACGGATCCTGTCTGTGGAGCATCCGCCTTCACTCGGCCAGCATTTGGTCAGTAATCCATTAGTATTGCTAAAGCCCAAAAAACAGGGGTGGATCCAAAACAGAGATGACACGTCAATGGAATATGTGCATGTCTTCTGTGTTTTGTACCCACTCCTGCTTTTGGCTACCAAATCATAAGCCAATTCTGATGCAAAATAGGGACCATACAACTGTTACATAGACAGGATCCGTTGTGCGTCTCATTTTTTCCTTCCTTCTGATAGATCAGATGAAGGGTCAAATAAATGATGATGTCAGCCAGGCCGAAAGGCAAAATAGTGGTCCAGTCATGAAGTGGGGAGGGTGGGAACAGCATGAGAAGTCCAGAGTGGCCCTATGAAAGAGTCTGGAGGTGGCAGCAGCATCAGGAGGAGGCCACAGAATAGTACAATGACATTGTGGAGGTGGCAGCAATATCAGGAGGCCACAGAATGGTACAATGACAGTGTGGAGGTGGCAGCAATATCAGGAGGCCACAGAGTGGCACAATGACAGAGTGTGGAGGTGGCGGCAGCAGCAGCATCAGGAGGAGGCCACAGAATGGCACAATGACAGTGTGGAGGTGGCAGCAGCAGCTTTAAAAGGCCACAGAGTATCACAATGACAGAGTGTGGAGGTGGTGGCGGCAGCAGCATCAGGAGGAGGCCACAGGGTAGCACAATGACAGTGTGGAGGTGGCAGCAGCATCAAGAGGCCACAGGGTGGCACAATGACACAGTGTGGAGGTTTGCGACAGCAGAAGCATCAGGAGGAGGCCACAGGGTGGCACAATGACAGTGTGGAGGTGGCAGCAGCATCAGAAGGCCACAGAGTGGAACAATGACAGAGTGTAGCGGTGGCGGCAGCAGAAGCATAAGGAGGAGACATCTGGTTGGCACAATGACAGTGTGGAGGTGGCAGCAGCAGCAGCATCAGGAGGCCACAGAGTGGCACAATGACAGAGTGTGGAGGTGCCGGCAGGAGCAGCAGCAGCAGGAGGAGGCCAGAGAATGGCACAATGACAGTGTGGAGGTGTCAGCAGCAGCAGCTTTAAAAGGCCACAGAGTAGCACAATGACAGAGTGTGGAGGTGGTGGCAGCAGCAGCATCAGGAGGAGGCCACAGGGTAGCACAATGACAGTGTGGAGGTGGCAGCAGCAGCATCAAGAGGCCACAGGGTGGCACAATAACAGAGTGTGGAGGTTACGGCAGCAGAAGCATCAGGAGGAGGCCACAGGGTGGCACAATGACAGTGTGGAGGTGGCAGCAGCATCAGGAGGCCACAGAGTGGCACAATGACAGAGTGCAGCGGTGGCGGCAGCAGAAGCATGAGGAGAAGACATCTGGTTGGCACAATGACAGTGTGGAGGTGGCAGCAGCAGCATCAGGAGGCCACAGAGTGGCACAATGACAGAGAGTGGAGGTGGAGTCCGCAGCAGCATCAGGAGGAGGCCATAGGGTGGCACAATGACAATGTGGAGGTGGCAGCAGCAGGATCAGGAGACCACAGTGTGACCCGTTGACAGAGTAGGGAGGTGGGTGGCAATACCAGTACCAGCTGAAGATGGTAGGTGAATGAAGGAGCACTTGGCATCAGATGTGTGGCATCAGGCGGGTGGTAGCATCGGAATAGCAGCTGAGGCAGGTAGCCAGAAGAAACCTTTTTTTTTGTCAAAGTGTTGGTGGGGCACCATGGATGATCTAGTCTGATGCATCAGGCATTGGTGGGTGGAAATCCTGGCTGATCCACACCTGATTCATCTTGACAAACGTCAGTCTCTCCCGAGTTCTTCTTGGGGTAACTATAGTCCCCGCCACACTAAACACCCACTCTGATGCCACAATACTGGCCGGGCAGGACAGCTTTTCCAGGGCAAACTCTGCCAGTTGCGGCCACAAATCCAGTTTTGTTTGCCCAGTAGTCCAACAGATCTTTAATGTGGTGTGGCAGGGAGCTGTCCAAGTATGCCACTACCTGCTGGTTCAGGTCCTGCTCAAGGTCTAGCTGCTGCTGCTGCTGGTGAGTAGTTTCTTTACTAGGCGGGTGAAGAAAGCTGTTCATCAGCGACTATAGACTCAAGTTGCTGCTGATGGAGCTGGAACTGCTCCTACCCCCCCCCCCAACCCTGCCACAACAGCCATGGCAGAGGAACGTGAGCGCAGACATGCAAGAGGATGGACGATGGCGCAGATAGGCAGTGGCCAACTGACTACATAGGATGTCTCTATAGTAGTTCAGTTTGTCCTGCCTCTCAGCGGGTGTAAAAAAGACCCCCATTTTGGACCGGTAGCGAGAGTCCAACAAGGTGGAGAGCCAGAAGTCATCCATCTGCCGAATGCGGCCGTTAGATATGGGCTCTCCAGGCATCTCCAGTTCCCTGAACAGACAGATTTACCAGCATCTGTTCAAGGACATGAAGTATTGGAATGACGTTCATCCCATAGTCCTGGCGAGTGACAGATAACGTGGCCTTTTCAAAGGGCCTGAGCAAACGGCAGGTGTCATGCATGAGCTGCCACTGGCTGACATCGAAGTTATACAGGAGAGTACTCCTGTCCGCTTTGATCATCAAGAAATCGTTTATGGCCTTTCTCTGTTCGCATAGTTGGTCCAACATATGGAGGGTGGAATTCCAACGGGTGGAAACAAAGCATTTCAGCCTATGTTGGGGGATGCCATTCTGCCGCTGCAGCTCAAGGAGGGTGTGCTTTGTGGTGTACGAGTGGCTGAAGTGCATGCAAAGTTTCCTGGCCATTTTTAGGATGTGTTGCATATGGGTGGAAGACTTCAGGAACCGCTTGAGAATCATATTAAACACATGTGTCATTCAGGGTGCATAGCTCAGCCCTCCTTGACGCAGCGCCGACACCATGTTCTTCCCATTGTCGGTCACCATGGTTCCGATTTTGAATTGTCGCAGGGAAAGCCAGGATTCGATTTTTTGATGAAGGACACGGAGCAGTTCCTTCCGTGTGTGAATCCGTTCGCACAAGGCAATTGAGTTGCAGAACAGCGTGACTCCGCCGTGCCTTGCATATGTGGTATGCTGGAGGGGCACTGTGAATTGTCCCTGCAGTGGAGACTGAGAACACGGTGGAGGATGAGGAGGCAGAGGCGGACATTGTCGCAGAACCAATGGTGTGAGAACATGGAGGCAGAAGCGGCGTCACCTGGCCAAGTTGCTGGTGTGGCTGTGCAGGAACCACATTCACCCAGTGAGCCGCAAAGGACATGTATTGTCCCTGATCGTAGTTACAGTTCCACACGTCGGCGCTGCCCTACACTTTGGCAGACACTGACAGGCTCAAGGACTGGCCCACCTTCTGTTCTACATATGTGTGCAGGGCTGGTACTGACTTTTTGGCAAAGAAATGACGGGTTGGGACTCTCCACCTCGGCTCGGCACAAGCCATCAGTTCTCTGAAAGGTGCAGAGTCCACCACTTGGAAAGGGAGGGACTGCAGCACCAGCAAATTCACCATGAGCACATTCAGCTTCTGCACTTTTGGAGGAGTGCAGGCATACTGTTGTCTCTTGGCAATCACTTCGGTGATCGATTGCTGACGGAATTACGGACGAGGAGTAGGAGGAGGATCAGGAGCATTAGGACCAGCAGATGATGGGAAGGTCAGACAGCTCCCTTCGGCTGAGGTGGTGGAGCCTTGACTGCCTGAAATCGGGTGCGTGCCACTGGGTGATGGAGAGGTTGCTGCGACAGGCTGGACAACCACATCGGAGGCACAGTTCTCCCAGGCCACTTTATGGTGACACTGCATATGTTGACGCAGGGCCGTGGTGCTAACATTGGCACCCTTACCACGCTTCTCCTGCTGCCCACAGATTCTACAAATGGCCATGTTCACCTCCTCTAGCAGCTTAACAAAAAACTGCCACATCACTGAGGAGGTGATTTTACCCCCAACTACTCCGCACTGACTGACTGCCTGCTACCGCCGCTGCTTCCGTGAACCCCTGCACCACTACTTTCTGGACAGGTAGGCTCCTGGGAAGTATGTGGTCTACCCTGGGCACATTGGGCTCCAGACCTCCCACTGCTGCCACCCCCCTGACTCCCGGCCATCCTAGCAACTTGCTGGCTCAGCCGTTGCCTCATGGGCAAGCTGCTACCCTCTTCTCCTGATGATGATGGATGAAACCCCTAATTCACCCAGCTCCCAAGTGTGATCAGCTACATCATAACCATCGAGTACTGTCTGCACATCACTGATGTCCTCCTCAACTGTCTCTGGGTCAGGAGCCTGACCGCTCACAATACTAGCTCCCATGCCACTCTCCTCATCACTACTTCCCTGCCTACAGGAGAAAGCGGTGGATGTCTCATCCACATCTTGGCTGGCCAGCAGCTGCTGACTGTCCTCTAGTAGCTCGTCCTCGCTGTATAGTGTAGCTGAGCCAACAGCATATAATACTTGTCTGGCTGGGGGAACGGAAAAGGACAGAGGCAGGTTGAGGACAGGTGAGGGTACAAGGCCTGCTCCCAGGCCATGCCAACTAAGGGTTGTGTCTGACGAACCCACCTGACACTTGGGATAAAGTGGATGACTGAGTCAAGCATTCAAGAACTGGTGAAGGTGGTCAAGACACGACCACTAGATGACACCAGGAGCTCAGGCCTCTCGCTGGGACTCCTGCTGCCACGCCCCCTTAACTGCACCGCTGAACGGCAAATAGGCCCTTACTTTTTTCCACTTGTACACGCAACAAAAGGCTTTAGAACATATAACTGCACAGCTGAACGGCAAATAATATATATTTTTTTGCAATTAATGCATGCCAAAAAGGGCTTTAGAACATATAACTGCACCGCTGAACGGCAAATATATATTTTTTGGCCACTAATACACGCCAAAAAGGGCTGTAATTTTCTCACTTCACCACGCAGCAGCCAATAAGCCATTTTTTCCCACTAATACAAGCCCAAAAATGCTTTAGAACATATAACTGCACCGCACAAGGGCAAATTAGATGTAGAAATATTTCCTTGTAATAAACCCTGTTAATGGCTGTATCAAACAGCACTTGCACCCTAATAACATGAACGGTTTGCTGGAATTACAGAGCTGTATAATGGTAATTTGGATCTGCAGTCAGTGCAGTCCGGTGTAATAGGATTGTTCCTATTACCGAGGCTGTAACCTCTCCTACTGACCCTGTTCTGCTTCAATACTGTGGAATGATTCCTCCCTATCCTTTCCCTGAACTTCTATACAGCAACATAAAAGTTTTAAAGTTTTTTCTACCACTGTCCCTAGCGCCTGCTGACGTCTCTCCCTGCACTGAGTACACTGGAAAATGGCTGAATCCAAGATGGCTGAGGCTATTTATAGGGCTGTGACATTACAGGGCTGTCTGGCTGCTAATTTGCTGCGTGCATGGCATTGTGGGTGATCCCTCGCTCCCAGAGTTCCTTGCTTCATGTCCTAACATGTGCAGCAGCCATTTTAAGAAAAAATTTGATTTGTTACCACGAAGCGTGAGGAAATTTGGATTCAGTGCGAATATAATTTTTCCTGAAATTTGGATCGAATTCCACTTCGGCAACTTCGATTTGCTCATCTCTAGTCTTGACGTCACACAGCATCGGGGTCATAGTGCGTGCTTCTGTGCACTATAACCTGGCGATGTGTCAGGATACAGTACAGTGCAACGATGTGCAGGCCGGCGGGTGACCACAACAGAAACGAATCCTCGATGCAAAAAATTGCAAGATTTTTTGTGTCGAATTCTATTCAATCGAGTAATCATTTCAGACCTAATGTCAACTAATAGCCCCTTTAACCAATGAGCCACCATGCTGCCCAATCACATAGAAAATTGTAACAAGCTGTTATTTGCAGATGTTATTTTTATTTATTTATTTTTCTCTGAAAATAATGAGTTTATTTATTTCATCATTTAAAGAAAATAGTTCATCAAAATATGACCTGCCTATAGGTGTTATCTGACTTCAGAAAGGCTGGTACCTTTTCCCATACTGTGGAAGCACAAAGACCACTGCTGGACTGCAGGGTGGTCGTAACCATGGAAACAAGCATGGTATATTATGATGTAAAAATAAATATAGCCAGCAAAGGAGTAAATAGGGAGAATCACAATACATTAGAAAGTGCCTCATACTAACTTTGTCTACACAATAAATGCAATTTCCTGTAGTGAGAGAACCCCTTTAAATTAAGTCTCTACGTAAAAAATATTTTTAACAATTTCGGTGAAATTTGTTAAACATTTTCCATGTCACTTTCTACTAGATAGATAGATAAATAGATAGATAGATATTAACCTATCTACTCCTCCTTCCTGTACAATGACCTATATAGGTCACAGAGCATGCCCACAACATTCTCCCATAGAAGTCAATGAACTTCTGACCACTGGTGCCTATAGTTCATGTGACTGCTGTAAAGAAAGTCTCTGAAGACAGCTCAGGCAAGATAATTATGTCCAGAAAATAGAAATATAAAGTCCAAAGATTACAAAAACAAGTTATAAAAATGAATATGTATCAGTATCTGGTCTTTAATAGTAAGGAACATACAGGTGCTAATTTTAATTAAAAGAACTTTCTAGGATTTTTGTATTGATGGCCTATCCTCAGGATACTGTAGGTTGGGCTCTGACTCCCAGCAGCCGTTTAGCTGTTCGAAGAGGTTGCAGTGCTTCTTAAGTGCTTAGGCCTCTTCTAAGGCTACTTGACATCACGTTCATAGGTCACATGACCTTGGTGCAGCTCAGTCCCATTCAAAGTAATGGAGTCAAGTCGTGATACCAAGCACAGCAGCTAGCAAATGGACAGCACTGTGTTTAGTAAGCTGCCGTGGCTTCCTCAAACTGCTTCCAGGAGTTGGACTCTCGCTGGTCTTAAATTGATGACCTATCCTGAAAAAAGGCCATCAATATCAAAATCCTAGAAAGGCTCTTTAACACAGAACTGCCATACAGTAATAGGAGTATTTGTATCCAATGTATATACAGCAGCAATTTTACATGATAAGCCACACATACTGTATGTCCAAACATTTCCTACACCCTGTAATACTCTATACTATGATTACTAGAAGCATTGTGGTCCTACAGATTTCCAGTGCTGAATTATTTAATATAAAGTAACCAGGATGGAAAATACAGGGTGTGCAAAAGTAACAGTGACATCTAGGCCTGAGGGGGTCCCAAGGCCCTTTTGCCACATAATAGGACAAAAGTATCATAAATGGCTCATGGTAGCCGGAGTGTCTGTTCCAGATTTTGCTTTCTGGAGCCCAGAAGGTTCAAGTTTGTCTCTAAAGATAACTGTATGGACCACCTAGTTTTCTTTCTACGTCAGGATTTTATGAGGATTTGACACCCATTACATTTATATTTTATTGTAATGGTGCTGCCATCAGATCGGAACAATAATACAATAAATACTGAATAGAAATTATTGTGGACTCTTAAGTGACAAATCCTTCTATACATTGCAAACCATAACCTCCGGCACTCCAGCTGTGGTGAAACTAAGACTCTCAGCATGCTCCATTTATTTCTATGGAGTTTTGAGACCAGCCAAGCAAGTGTACATCTTGGGGGTTGTAGTTTTACCACAGCTCGAGTGTCGGTGGTTAGCCATCACTGTCCTAGGTGTATAAGACTTGAGGAGCAAGTTGGGAAAAAGTGTAGAAACCTCAGTTGTGCAAAGTTGCACCAAAACTGAGCCAAATTGTTCCTCTTTTTAAATTAATTCAAGAAGCAGACACATTAGTAAATCTGAGGCACTGTGCTGACTGAGGGTACTTTCACACTTGCGGCAGGACGGATCCGACAGGCTGTTCACCCTGTCGAATCGGTCCTTACGCTATTTCGCCGTGCCACTGGACCGCCGCTCCATCCCCATTGACTATAATAGGGACGGGGGCAGAGCTCCGGCGCAGCTTGGTAGTGCACGGCGAAAGGCCGCCGGACTAAAAGTCCTGCATGTCCGACTTTTTAGCCTGGCGGCCTCTCACCGCGAACTGCCGTACTGCGCCGGAGCTCCGCCCCGTCCCCATTATAGTCAATGGGGACGGAGCGGCAGTCCGGCGGCACGGCAAAATAGCGGAAGGACAGATCCGTCCTGCCGCAAGTGTGAGTAAAATGTTTTTTTGCGGAAAATACCAAAATAGGAAAAATGTATCGAAATTTTGGGAAAGGAAAACGTGGAGCCATTGCTCTTCGCAACCAAGCAGGTTCTAGCCCATATTTTTCTGAAGCCCCTCATTTACTTTTGACATGGCATCACTTTTGCCCACAGTGTTCCTTTAAAAGTAATCTGCTGAATGGAGGACACATTAAGACAAATTCATGATAAGAAATACGAGTTTTGATATTAGTAGTTTTTTATTTAGTACTTGCTATTTTAGGTAAAGTTGATGTCTAGAAATAATTTCTGGTAATTTTCCATAATTCTTGCTGGTAATTAACATAACAACCTGCCAGTCTCCGATCCTGGTTGATATCTCACAACAAGACATCTTACTTTATTCTCCGTTTCTGCAGCATGTTATCTTCATCATTCCCTCTTTGGCTTGGCAGATATCCCTATCACTCTTTATTTTCTGCAGATGGTGAATATATCAAGCTTTATGCTCTTCATCCAAGAAAAATTGTTTGTTGGGAAGATGCGTTTTGATTCTTGCAAAATTACCTTAGAAAAATGCAACAGTTATTTCACAATTATTTTGACCTGAAATTTTTAAAAATCTCCTTTATAGTGTCTTGCATCTTTGGTGTTGGTGGAGTTGGTGAAATCTCTTGTATATAAAGCATGCTACATTCACACGATCATATCCGCTTTGCAGTCCACAAATCACGGATCTGCAAAATACGGATGAGGTCCATTTTTCATGGGCCCTATTGTAAGAATGCCTATTCTTGTTCACAAATGAACAAGTATAATACATGTTCTATAATTTGTGGCACATCTTGATCAATAGATACAGAATTAGCATAAAGTGAAGCTAGTTCCCACTTTGAAGGCCTGGGCGCAATTTCCCTTTTGTACAGGTCCATGGTTTTGTGTAAGGACCCATCTGTATGACGTCTTCTTGTTGTTACAGGTGGACTTCGGCTACTTTCCCATGTCCGGTCTTGAGATCCAGCACAGATCTCAAAACCACAGCAAAATGCATCCGTTTGAAAAATACAGCCGACTGCATCCGTTCAGAATGAATCCGGTTATATTATAGTGGAAGTGAACATGCCGAAAAAACTGATCCTGCACCATTGACTTACATGTTTTTTGGTTTTCATGTTCAGTTTTCCATGCTCCACACAAAAGCGCTGCTTGCAGAGGTTTTGTGTCCAGCATGGGAACACAACAAACCCGGAACAGAATGCATTCTGTTCTGGGTTGTTCAGTTTTGTCCCCATTGACAATGAATTGGGCCAAAACTGAAGTGTCTTCCTCTGCCGGATCTCAAAACCAGAAAGGAAAACTGCAGATTTAAATGTAGCCTTAGTCTACTTTCACACTGGCTTTTTGGCTTTCCATTTGGCTTTCCATTTGTGACATCCATTCAGGGCTCTCACAAGCGGTCCAAAACAGATCAGTTTTGCCCTAATGCATTCTGAATGGAAAAGGATCCGCTCAGTTTGCATCAGTTCAGTCTCCATTCCGCTCTGGAGGCAGACAACAAAACACTGCCTGCACCGTTTTGCTGTCTGCCTGACGAAGCGGACCCTATTGACTTACATTAGAACACAATGTAAGTCAATAGTGACGGATCCGTTTTCTCTGACACAATCTGGCACAATAGAAAACGGATCCGTCCCCTATTGACTTTTAATGGTGTTCAAGACGGAACCGTCATGGCTATAGAAGACAAAATACAACCGTATCCGTTCATGACGGATGCATGCGGTTGTGTTATTGTAACGGAAGCGTTTTTGCAGATCCATGACGGATTAGCAAAAAAACGCTAGTGTGAAAGTAGCCCTACAAAATTTGACCAAATGTGCCTTAAAATGAGTGAATTGTTCAAAATTCAAATTAGGTTTGATGTGGGTGAAATGGTCGACCAGTTTGATTCAGCTCAGAATTGATTCTAGTGTCAAAAGTGCTCCAACTAGCCTGAAAATGTATGTATGTATGGCGCTCTGAGGTCTCTTAGGGCTCATATTTTCTCTTTCTCTCCCAAAATTTGCCCAAATTGAATCATAAAAAATTTGGGATTTAGATGCAATTTACATTTTTTTTATTAGGGTCAGATTCGATGAGTTTGCAGTCAATTTGCTTATCACTTAATAGTAAATATAGCAAAAATCCCATTAAAAATGTATAAAAATAATACATGATCAGTGTGTAAATCTTAGTATCTGTGATACGCTTTTGGAAAACAGATAAATCAGTCACTAAGAAACTTCAGATCGAAACATTATGAGTGTGAAGTGCAAAAAGATTTTATTTTTTTCTGATTTTTTTCATAATTTAAACATATTTGAAATGATGCGATGGAAGGGGACAGTATGCTGTGTATTCACATTGTTGTGCATATTCTATAGTGTGAAGATTGTATTATGTCCACAGGCGTAAAAGTGTCCATCCTAACCCAACTTTCTATGATATTACAGAATTACGGTCCACTGATTTTTGTTGTCAGTTTTTCTGAATTTCTTACTATGCTTCACAATGCTATTTCTACATATATTGTAAATTTCTTTGCTTGGAACAGCTTCGGCAGTAGGATGCCACAATCACTCTGATGAATTTCTCAGAATACAGCTCCCATTCACTTTTCTGCCAAATATGACTGCCTATAAATAGAGTAATGAATACAGGATTGTAGGATATAAGAAGAGCAAATAAAAGCTAATTTATTTAATTAAAAAATACTAAAGGGGTTGTACAGGATTAGAAAACAATGACTGCTTCGTTCCAAAAACAGCATTAATGTGTATTGCAGTTTTGCTCCATTGAGGTGAATGAGGAGGCGCAACCTGTAGACAAGCGTGGGGGTGTTTTTGGTGGAAAGCAGCAATGGTCTTCTAATTCTGGACAATTCCTTTAATATTTAAATGGGTAATCAAACATTTCTGTATTAGTACATATACATTTAATAAAAGGTGACCGCCAACTTGAGATCCCTCTGTACTAGCCCACAGCAAAGAGCCCCTTCAAAGGGCAGCTCTGTATGTTCATGTATTACAGTATAAGGGGAGACCCACTGGTTTCATGAACACGTCCTTTTTGAGTATTCTGCCACAGATGTACGTTAGAGAAGTCTCTGACTGGTTGTGGTAATCTCTGTACAACAATGGTAGACAGCTGAACTCACTAATATCTCACTAATATCCTAGGTTGTGGTACTATTTGTATGTGAAAATCCAGTGAGGAGAATACAATGGAGATGCTTTGGTAATTTATTGAGTTTACCTTGAGTAAAACACATAGAGGAAATTAGAGGATATTAGAGGTCAAAACGAAATGTTCTCACCAGCTCTGAGTCTGCTGCAGGAAAGGAAGACACAGGAACAGAGCACAGGATGTGATGTCACAGAAAGGGAGGAGTAGAACAGAGAGCAAAGGCAATGGAATTTACATAATACATTTCAGGAAACCTATAGCAAGAGTGACCACAGGGTGGCAGCATTACATAACATGGTAATGATATAATAACACAAACAGCCATATATCTAAATGGAAGAAATAAATGCTGGGACAGCACAGTGTGTTGACCACTTTAAAATTGTCATTGCCCTAAATTGGTGACATTAAAGAATACAACTCATCTTGGATAAAGAAAAAACAAGACTATATCGACAGAAAAAAAAAAAAAAAAAGTTGTGGCACAGATGAAAAAACTGAATACCAAATAAGCCCTTAGGTCCTTTAAAAGACATTCTACCTAAAAGGGCTCATGCACACGAACATATTTTTTTTCCTTGTCTGTTCCGTTTTTAGTTTTTCAGACTATATGCAGAAACATTCATTTCAATGGGTCCACAAAAAAAATTGAAGTTACCCTATGAGCATTCAGTTTCCGCATGTCCATATGTCCATTCCGCAAAAACATAGAACATGTCCTATTATTGTCCGCATTACTGACAAGGATAGTACTGTTATATTAGGGGTCAGCTGTCCCGTTCCACTAAATATGGAATGCACATGGACGTTATCCGTATTTTTTGCGGATGCATTTTTCCGGAGCGCAAAATACATAGGTTGTGTACTTGAGCCCTAAAGAGGAGTTACAGTAGGAGATTTGTCCTCCTTTACTGATCATTTATTGATGTGAACATCTCAATGTGATTATCGGTCATAAAAAAGTTAGAAAATAGGGTGAAGGATTTTTATCTTTTATCTTTATCACAGATAGCTGATGAGCACGGTCCACCCTCTATAGGCATAGCACTTTTGTATAGTGACACACTCTGGGTGACCAAGTGATAGAACAACCAGTGCTTTTAGAGTAAACACGGCTGACAATAAAAATATAACAGAAGAATACATTTTAGGAAAACCAGGTCCATATTTTTGAAAAGCCAAGGATGACCTTGGCTTCAAATGGTTAAGATCTATAATTTTGGTTCCTATAATTAATTTGATCAATGTTTGCAATTTTTTTAAAATATAACTGGTTATAGATTACAATTTGAAAAAACAGCCAAGTACATAACATTATGTACAATTAACAAATTCAGAGAGCATTTGGTCCAAGTTTGTTTGTTTTGTAACAATGGGAAATGATTTAGTTCACATTGTAATCATTTCATTTTGGATTTGTACTTTCTTGGAGCTCGGATCAAACATTTTTTAGGGACACAGATGGTCTTGTTAATGAACCTGCCAGTTGCAATTAGGAATTATTATAAATGTTTAACAGCATTTGTACAAAACAATCCGTGGTCTCTTTTCCCCACCAGAGGAGGTATTTAGACTAAATAAATTGTATACAAAGGTGAGTCATTTGATAATTGTGTTTTGTCCTGAAGAAATGTTTAAATAACTGTATTGCATAAGAATGGAAGCCAATTATAAAAGGTGCTCCCCCTATTGGAAAAGGCATACATTTTTCACATAGTGCCATTAATTTTGTTATTGATTAATTGTCTCCTTAACTCATTTTTAAATGAAAACTTTTTAAGTCATCAGTGGTTTCAAAAATTGCACAGCAAGGATCTGATGAACAGGACAATCCTCAATGGTTTCCCCCTGGAAAATACACATGGAGCATTTTGCTGCCTACAGACGGTTCCCACGAGAGTTGAGTGCGCGGTAGATTTGTCTCTATGAGCTGCCGCCAATAACAGTCATTATTACATGACACTATTGATAAAGATTAAAGGGGTGTCCCTGTACTTAGATACTAATGTCTGACCTATCCTCAGGTTAGGTCATCAATATCACATTGGTGAGGATCTGACAATAGGCACCTACAGTGATCAGATGTCTCAGGCAGTCAGCAGTATCGGAAACTATATAGTGGGCAAAGCTGGAAACAGAAGGTTCCTTCCGCTATGTAGTGGCCGTGCCAAGGTACTAGATTTGCGAGCTGAGTTGCAGTCCTCTGGAAGCGGAATCTACACAGTGGACAAGGGCTTCCTTTCAGTGGCTGCTTGAAACTGCTGATCGGTGTGGGTGCCTTTTGTCACACCTCCTCTAATCTGATACTCATGACCTATCCTGAGGGTAAATCATCAATATCTAGGTCTAGGAAAACCCTTTTAATGATAATTGATAGTTTTACCATTTATCTTTGATCTTCGTCTTCATTCACACTGGCCCATTAGTATTACATAATTACATATTTACATAGTTGTTAAGATTGGAAAAATCAAAAATCACTAAGGAAAGTAAAGATAAAAAACAAAGATAAAAACATCCTGCGCGATATGATAAATATATAGGAGAATGTCCATGGCTAAATTTATGAAAACAAAATCACAGAAAATAATGCAATAGATGCAACTATGGACTAAGCCCATTACTGCTTGAAGGTGCCACTCCCTCAAGTGTATACAAACTAAACAAAAATCACAGAGAAAAAGAGGTTGCAAAAAGACAAAAGTCCATCAAGTCCAACCTGTAATCCTGTATTGATCCAAATAACAACTCCCTGGATCAATGCCTATCTTCATTTTAAAAAAATTTGGTAAACAAGAGAATTGGCCAGTACAAATGTCCCTTACCTCAGATATAATTGGCATCTTTCAATATTGTGTTTGGTATATTATAATCTGGGAATAGCAGCGGTTGAGACAATATGGAATAGAACGATGCAGGGTCACATGATCAGATGCAAATAAGCGGTATGTATATGTATTAGGAAATACCATGGACACCATCTGGAACCACAGCCAGCAAACTCAAGCTAGAATCAGCCCGGAACCTCACATGGAACCAGAGATCTCCACATTCATTCAATTGTTTGGATAGATTTATTTCAGGCTGACAGATCAGGGGATTTGTCTTGTCAGGGGCATGTCACTTTCTGCTGCAGTTCTCTCCCTGTAACCTTCACATCTTCTAAGAGAAGATATGGCTGGTGGCCGTTGAAGATGTGTGACCACCTCAGGAAGGTGGATGTAGAATTAAGAATTAAAGAACAAACAGCAGGTGGCACTATACGGATACATTTTATTGAATAGTCATTGTCTGTACTAAATTTTTAATTACATGCCCTTACAAAAGTATTGAGATCCAGGTGCTGGTTTGACAAATGTAGAATATTTTCTGTGACACAAACCCTTTAACCACTATGAGCGGTAAGAAGCTAAGGCTACTCCTAGTTTTTTCACCATATTCCACTGCAAGGCAGGATGAATTTGGCTTTTAGGGCCCCAGTGTCACGACCCTTGGTCATGGTCGTGACTCCTGTAACCGCATGCAGTTGCCTGCGGTCTTGGTGTTGTTGTCAATCACAGGTGAGGGCTATAGTATGTTGCCTCACCTGTGGTTGCCGCTGGCAACATTGTGTATGTGGCAGCAGAGCAGCCTGAGCGGTGCTAGGCAGCTTGCTGCAGTAGGCATGCGGTTGCACCTGGCAACCTCTCTTATAGGTGTGCCTTTTATCGGTGTGCACGGGGTGTTATATGTGTTGTGTGCACTTCCTCTTTAAGTTGATGTCTTCCCTTCCCTGGTGTTGGAAGGGTTAACTTCCTTCCTAGTGTGTGTGTGCACTGGGTGTGTCTGACTGTGGGTGTGGCTACTTGGCCCTATAAAGCCTCAGTGAATAGCAGTAGTCAGTGGGGGTTCTTCAGCCATGCTTGCTGGAGACATCCTCCTGGTTATTTACCATCTGCCAGTGAGGGCTACCCTGGTGGTCATAAACGTTATGTCTGGTGTTAGTTTATGGTTTATCTGTTATTGCAGCATATGGTTTACTGGGTTCCCGTGTGATGTCTGTTGTGTGCTGTGTCCTTTGGGTTGGTTGTGGATAGCAGCACTTGCACGTGGGTTCCAGGTTTTGTGTCTGTGGCAGGTAAGTGTGGAACTAGTCTCACTTACCTGTCATTGCCATATGTCTGTTTATGTTCCCCTTTCTATGTAGCTTGGCCAGTGAGACTCCTGTTCCTCCGTGTCTAGGAGGAATGGGTCGTCTTACCCTGCTCCTAGTCCAGGGCCACCCTGAGGGCGAGCAGGAATATCAGGTTCCGGAGTATGAGCCCTCCTACCTTCAGGGTTGGCTCATACAGATAGGAGACAGGGTCAGAATTAGGGATGTGTAGGAGGTGACCTTCTCCCTTTTTCCTTTCCTGGCCATGCTCTGACTACCCACCTGCTGATACCGCACGGCTGAGTGTTTTCCCCATCCGCGACAGTATGACCACCAGGGTAGCCCTCACTGGCAGATGGTAAATAACCAGGAGGATGTCTCCAGCAAGCATGGCTGAAGAACCCCCACTGACTACTGCTATTCACTGAGGCTTTATAGGGCCAAGTAGCCACACCCACAGTCAGACACACCCAGTGCACACACACACTAGGAAGGAAGTTAACCCTTCCAACACCAGGGAAGGGAAGACATCAACTTAAAGGGGAAGTGCACACAACACATATAACACCCCGTGCACACCGATAAAAGGCACACCTATAAAGAGAGGTTGCCAGGTGCAACCGCATGCCCACTGCAGCAAGCTGCCTAGCACCGCTCAGGCTGCTCTGCTGCCACATACACAATGTTGCCAGCGGCAACCACAGATGAGGCAACATACTATAGCCCTCACCTGTGATTGACAACAACACCAAGACCGCAGGCAACTGCATGCGGTTACAGGAGTCACGACCATGACCAAGGGTCGTGACACCCAGGTTATGTGTGTAGATTAAGGTATCAGAAAGATAGTGCAAGCTCGCTAGAAGCAGACCTACTAGAATGACCGGGGTGGAAACAGAAGACAAACAGCGTCAGAACCAGGAGAGATGGAAAGCCTCAAACAGCACATGAGGGCATGACTGGTCGGCAAGGCAATCCTCTCAGCACAGCCACTCACAGAACGTTAACTGGGTAAACTCCTGACAATGTGCTTTATTTGAATATAGACAGACTAATGGAGTATGTGACGATGCTTCATGGTGATCATGTTCCAATCATTGGGTATGCTCCCGACTGCACAAGAGGCACTTCTATCCTTCACTGAAGAGTGTCATTGAATGTATGCCCCAGATGTATGCAACTGATCTCAATTAGACTTATTCACATTTTTGAGACCCAATGGAGAAGTCCATTTTTAGGCTGGGTTTACACGGTGTGGCTACTGTATGCAGCAGAGACTCCATCCACCCTACAAAATCATGTGGTCATTGGCTACCATTGGTGGCTGGGATTTCGACAGCCACAACATGTAAACCCTGCCTAGATGGTAGAATTATTTGGTCCACCTGGAGCATAATCGGAAACTATGCTATTGATGGGGATTATAGGGTGTTACGACCAGTGAGTTGGACCCAGTGGTCAAACCAGAGAGTGTGGATTCTCTGTGTTAACTAAGGGATGGCAGCCACTAACCCCTAGGGTGTTATTCAGCATTCTCACAGTAGAAAGGACAGAATGCAGTAATAGAGAAACTGAACCACTACCCACAGGATTAGTGAATATGGTTGACAGCTGACTCACAGTCAGACAGCAGATAACACTCCAATAGCTCGAGTTGCATTAAGAACCGCAGTTAGTGTGAACAGAGTCCAATAGCAGACACGGTGGTGAGAAGTGGTATTGCAGAGAAGACTGGAGTAAAGGCGGCGGCTGATGATGATCATGATGATGGTGATTGTCAGAGGCAGAAGCTGAAGTGTGGTCAGAGACAAGCCAGAGGTCAGAAGCCAGTATCAGATAGTAGCATGGTACAGAGGATCAGACAGGCTCAGGGTCAGACAGGTCCATTAGTCGATGCAGGTGGCAGGCAAACAGAATGGTCAAACACAGAAGATCAGAACAGAACACACCTTTGTTATTACTGATAGTAACTCAACACTGGAAGAGAAAGCTGCTGTTTAACCTTGTAACCCCGCCCGGGGGCAGAGCTGGGAGGCAGAAAGCACGCGCCCCTGGAAGCATAAACGACAGGAAGCAGTGGGCGCGGCCCTATGGACCGCCAGCATGGGATGGAGCACGGAGGCAGCGTGGCCGGAGGACGCATCGGACAGGCACGCGCCTGCCACATCTGGAGGAGAAAGCAGCGGGCAGCGAGGCAGGAGATTCTGGGGATATGACTGGTGAGACAGTGGGAGGTATGGCAGAAGGCCCAGGCCTAACATAGGGGTTGGACAACCTCTGATTGGACATTGGTAGCATACAGTACCCAAGTGATATGTCACTGATGCCTAAGCTGATACAGACTTTTTAAGTTTAATTCTTCTTAGGTTTGTTATATTCTGCTTAACTTGTTTGCCGAACACAACCCCAGGCTGTTAGTGATGCGCGGCATGCTTTGCTTTCAGAATGCACTAAATCAAATGCCTGAAAAGTAATTTACAAAGAATTACATCAAAGGAACAGCAATTCCTTGATAAATAGCAACCCCCGAATCAATGCTTGCCTCTCACAGATGAAGAGCCTTACATTAGGATGTGGTGCCAAACAGCTTGCATTGAAAATCCAAACTTTTCTTAATTTATGAAAGGCTTAGAAAATCCTTATTTTTTTATATTATCTGTGGAATTTACCCATAAATACAATGGACAAATAAGAGCAAGCAAGTACACTGGAGCGCCGAAAAATGATAGGGTTTCCATCTGTGCTAACAATGGTTGAAAATGTTACAGACATGTCAACATAAAATTACCATTGTATAATTATTTATAAAAGGATAAAATCTGTGACATCAATTATCACACCAGTGTACCTACTATAAAGGTGGCCGTGGTAGGTGGGGGCTGGCACTAAACTGTTTTCCCTTGCTTCATGTTACACTATAATAGGGACTACCTGCAACTGCCACAAGGGGGAGCTCAATGCATATAGATTGATACAGCTCCCGGGGGTGGGAAGAGGGGTTGTACAGTGTAGGGTGCCTCCTCACAAAAGGAGTGTGTGTAGTGGGGGGCACATTTTTCACCTTTTATATCATACCTTAATATATTATATTGTTTATTTCTATATCATATCTTATCAATGATATAAATTTAGAACAATGTCTTTAATGTTCAAAGTACAGAAAGTATTGAATATTCCACAATTTCAATGAGGGGACACAAGACTTTCACAAACGTCCATGGACGAGATTACAGGCCGCGGTACATAGACCACAGCTGTCTGCTAAGCCTCCAAAATTACATTCCAAAGCTGATTTTATGCAAAGAAAGACAAAGTATCAGGAACAGGCGAGGAGAAGCGTTTGTACTTTTTGCTCTTATGTAGCCTCATAGAAAAGAATAATAGATGATTCCTGCAATGGCTTCTGGGTAGCTTAGAAGCTTTAGAAGAGCACTTATTCAAGTCTCTTTTGCTAAGAGGATTGCAGTTGCAAAAATGTACAAAAATAATCAGGATAAATAGTCACATGTACTAAAAAAAAATCAACGCTATGATCAGAGGCGCAACAAGCAACTATGGGGGCCCCATAGCAAAACGTAAAATGGGGCCCCTTCCACCATGATTTCAGCAGCAAGTTCAGAGAAGCTTATGATTGGTCTCTTCAAAGCACAGGGCTATGGCACACATTGGTGTTATAGCACAGGGATAATGCACACAGTGATGTAATAATAGTGGAATGATGGGTATAGCGATGTCACGGGTCAGGAATAGTGCACACATTAATGTCCCAGTTTTGGCATCCTATTCACAATGATGTCACAATACAGGAATAATCTGCTCAGTGATGTCACATAGAAACATAGAAACATAGAAACATAGAATGTGTCGGCAGATAAGAACCATTTGGCCCATCTAGTCTGCCCAATATATCTGAATCCTATGAATAGCCCCGGCCCTATCTTATATGAAGGATGGCCTTATGCCTATCCCATGCATGCTTAAACTCCTTCACTGTATTTGCAGCTACCACTTCTGCAGGAAGGCTATTCCATGCATCCACTACCCTCTCAGTAAAGTAATACTTCCTTATATTACTTTTAAACCTTTGCCCCTCTAATTTAAAACTGTGTCCTCTTGTGGTAGTTTTTCTTCTTTTAAATATGCTCTCCTCCTTTACCGAGTTGATTCCCTTTATGTATTTAAAAGTTTCTATCATATCCCCTCGGTCTCTTCTTTCTTCCAAGCTATACATATTAAGGTCTTTTAACCTTTCCTGGTAAGTTTTATCCTGCAATCCATGTACTAGTTTAGTAGCTCTTCTCTGAACTCTCTCTAGAGTATCTATATCCTTCTGGAGATATGGCCTCCAGTACTGCGCACAATACTCCAAGTGAGGTCTCACCAGTGTTCTGTACAGCGGCATAAGCACTTCACTCTTTCTACTGCTTATACCTCTCCCTATACATCCAAGCATTCTGCTTGCATTTCGTGCTGCTTTATTACATTGTCTTCCCACCTTTAAGTCTTCTGAAATAATTACTCCTAAATCCCTTTCCTCAGATACTGAGGTCAGGACTGTGTCGAATATTCTATATTCTGCCCTTGGGTTTTTACGCCCCAGGTGCATTATCTTGCACTTATCCACATTAAATTTCAGTTGCCAGAGTTCTGACCATTCTTCTAGTTTTCCTAAGTCCTTTTCCATTTGGCGTTTCCCTCCAGGAACATCAACCCTGTTACATATCTTTGTGTCATCAGCAAAAAGACAAACCTTACCATCGAGGCCTTTTGCAATATCACTTATGAAGATATTAAACAAAATTGGTCCCAGTACAGATCCCTGTGGAATCCCACTGGTAACATGACCTTGTTTTGAATGTTCTCCATTGACTACAACCCTCTGTTGTCTGTCCCTCAGCCACTGCCTAATCCACTCAACAATATTGGAGTTCATGCTCAATGACTGCAGTTTATTGATAAGTCTTCTATGTGGGACAGTGTCAAAAGCCTTACTAAAATCCAGATAAGCGATGTCTACTGCACCTCCACCGTCTATTATTTTAGTCACCCAGTCAAAAAAATCTATAAGATTTGTTTGACATGATCTCCCTGAAGTAAACCCATGCTGTTTTTCATCTTGCAATCCATGGGATTTTAGATGTTCCACAATCCTATCCTTTAATAGGGTTTCCATTAATTTGCCTACTATTGATGTCAGACTCACTGGTCTATAGTTGCTCGATTCCTCCCTACTACCTTTCTTGTGAATGGGCACGACATTTGCCAATTTCCAATCTTCCGGGACGACTCCTGTTACTAATGATTGGTTAAATAAATCTGTTAACGGTTTTGCCAGCTCACCACTAAGCTCTTTTAATAATTTTGGGTGTATCTCATCAGGCCCCTGTGACTTATTTGTCTTCACTTTAGACAGCAAACTTAGAACATCTTCCTCTGTAAAGACACATGCAGTGGTGTATCTTTGTTTTGTGCTGCCCTAGGCGAGACTAAACTCGGGCACCCCCTAATATAAATTTTACCCACCCCTTCCTGTCAAGGCCAAACCCCTTTCTCTCCAAACCCCACCCCTTCCTATGTGCCATCCACAGATCCCCCTCCCCTAAACAGTGCCATCCACAGATCCCCCTCCCCTAAACAGTGCCATCCACGGATCCCCCTCCCCTAAACAGTGCCATCCACAGATCCCCCTCCTCTAAACGGTGCCATCCACAGATCCCCCTCCCCTAAACGGTGCCATCCACAGATCCCCCTCCCCTAAACGGTGCCATCCACAGATCCCCCTCCCCTAAACGGTGCCATCCACAGATCCCCCTCCCCTAAACGGTGCCATCCACAGATCCCCCTCCCCTAAACGGTGCCATCCACAGATCCCCCTCCCCTAAACGGTGCCATCCACAGATCCCCCTCCCCTAAACGGTGACATCCACAGATCCCCCTCCCCTAAACTGTGACATCCACAGATCCCCCTCCCCTAAACTGTGACATCCACAGATCCCCCTCCCCTAAATAGTGACATCCACAGACCCCCCTCCCCTAAATAGTGCCATCAACAGATCCCCCCCCTAAATAGTGCCATCCACAGATCTCCCCCCCTAAACAGTGCCATCCACAAATCCCCCTCCCCTAAACAGTGCCATCCACGGATCCCCCTCCCCTAAACAGTGCCATCCACAGATCCCCCTCCCCTAAATAGTGCCATCCATAGATCCCCCTCCCCTAAACAGTGCCATCCACAGATCCCCCTCCCCTAAACTGTGACATCCACAGATCCCCCTCCCCTAAACTGTGACATCCACAGATCCCCCTCCCCTAAACTGTGACATCCACAGATCCCCCTCCCCTAAACTGTGACATCCACAGATCCCCCTCACCTAAATAGTGCCATCAACAGATCCCCCCCTAAATAGTGCCATCCACAGATCTCCCTCCTAAATAGTGCCATCCACAGATCCCCCTTCCCTAAATAGTGCCATCCACAGATCTCCCCCCTAAATAGTGCCATGCACAGATCCCCCTCCCCTAAATAGTGCCATCCACAGATCCCCCCCCTAAACAGTGCCATCCACAGACCCCCCCCCCCGACGCTCACAGTAGAACATTTAAAAACAAATCAGTAACCTTAACTTTATTCATTGGTGATCTCTTTACTGTATACCTTACTAGGTCTTTCAGCTCCGGTAACAGCAGGCAGTGCGGGGGGCGGCGCTCACTCACTGACGTCACGCGCCTGCTCCCCCCACTAGGCGGCGCAAGCGCGTCACGTCAGTGAGTGAGCGCCACCCGCCCGCACTGCCTGCTGTTACCGGATCTGAAAGACAGAGTAAGGTATACAGTAAAGAGATCACCAATGAATAAAGTTAAGGTTACTGATTTGTTTTTAAACGTTCTCCTGTGAGCGGCGGGGCCCTGTATATTCTAACCCCCAGGCAAGCGTCCCCGTCACCATGGGAACGCCTGGGGGTTAGAATATACCATCGGATCTTGTGAGTATACCGGAGGCAGATAAGACTGATGGGACAAGGGGCAAACAAGGCATTTTGCCGTCCCATTGGCAAGTGCCGCCCTAGGCAAATGCCTTGTTTGCCTCGTGATAGATACGCCACTGGTCACATGCAAGTATAATGCACATACAGGAATAATGTAGTAGTGATGTCACAGAACAAAAAGTGCAAAATGTACAGGCAGTCAGCTGCTATGCCTGCTACCCTGGTGCTGACACCCATGGATATGATTAACGCACTTGGCTGTGTAACTGGTGTTAATGGTGAACAGCCTGTCGGATCAGTAGCCACCATGTACAGCGGCGCACTGCCGGAAGTCCGTCCGGCCCCATTCTCTATAATGAGGACTGTCATAAAATCGACTCGTGACTGATGAAGATAGGCACTGAGCCATAGGAGTTGTCACCAGTGAGCAGTTTATTGGAGGTCACACATAAAGTTGCAGGTAAAGTTACAGATATTCCAAGTTCCCATGTTGAAGCAAATCCAGGACGGGAGAGAACCCCTCAGCTTGTTCTCACACCTCTCAACATCTGACTACTACCCCCAGTCTCAGAGATATCCAGAACCCCCCCACTGTCTGTACTATAACTAGCATTGGCTGGAGTTCACTACCCCCAACATCTGACTACTACCCCCAGTCTCAGAGATATCCATAAACACCCCCCCCCACCCCCCACACTGTCTGTACTATCACTAGCATTGGCCGTGGTTCACTACCCCCAACATCTGACTACTACCCCCAGTCTCAGAGATATCCATAAACACCCCCCCCCCCCTTCACACACACACACTCTGTCTGTAATATCACTAGCAGGGGGCCAAGTTCTTCCACGGAGAGGAATGTTTTGTACAGCCAGACCACTGAGACCCCTGTAAAAGTGTAGCGTTCCCAAACCTAACCTAATATTTCCTGAGGGTCACCAGTGTACTTTATCTCTGGTACCAGGGAGATGTGAAGACCGTCACTGCAACCCCCACTATGTAATACAACACACTGAGGAGGCTGGAAAAAAACTGCTGGGGCCAGACGGACTTCCGGCAGCGCACAGCTATACATGGTAGTTACGGATCCGGCAGACTGTTCCTTTCCTGGAACCATTAAAGGGAACCTGTCACCGGGATTTTGTGTATAGAGCTGAGGACATGGGTTGCTAGATGGCCGCTAGCACATCCGCAATACCCAGTCCCCATAGCTCTGTGTGCTTTTATTGTGTAAAAAACCCGATATGATACATATGCAAATGAACCTGAGATGGGTCAGAGCTTCGAAATATGACTCTTCTCTGGTCACACAAGTAAGATATGACTCTTATGTTAATTTGCATGAAAGGCGGGAAGTACAAAAATGCATAATACTTATTGAATTTGTGTGCAAATTAAATTAGGTGTAATTTATATGTTTAGGGTAACACAATGAACATTTAGAAACGCTCAGTGAGGGTAGCACAGTAGAGGTGACATGTTCCCTTTAATGCCACATTTATGAAAAAAAAAATCACAGAAAAAAAATGATAATGCACTAACACAATAGACACAAACATTCTATATAGACTAAGCCCTCACTCTGATATAATAAAATCCGAGACTCTTAGCCAATATATTTTGATCAAAACACATCTGTGCCCACTATAGGTAGGTTTAGCGTAGGACCTGCCTGACTGAGACCACTGTGGCAGGGGTAGGCGGGCACAGATGTGTTTTTATCAAAATATATTGGCTAAGAGTCTTGGGAAGTCCAGGCAGTTAAGGGTTAAGGTTAAGTCGTGGGGAGGGGCCTTGGTCATGTTTTTGAGTGGGGGCGGAGTTGACCAGACGGTACTGGTGGAAGAAGCAGGAAGGTTTTTGGACGTTTTTTTGCGCTGTGAGTTATGGAGGCTTTGGACGATTTATTGGGTGCTGTGAAGGCGGCGGCGGCGGAGAGATATGGGGCCGATTGGTTGCAGCAGAGTTTGCAGGCTGTCTTGGCGGGTCCGGTCCCCACACTGGCCGCCCCTGCTGCGAGGCCCAGGGCTAGGAGGTCTGTGCCCCCAGAGAGGCTGAGCCCTGAGGTTGTCCCACGGGTGCGGCGGCGACTAAGGAGCCCCAGCAGGGACCCTTCGTTGCGGGCGGTGAGGGCAGTGAGTCCGGCGCCTCGCCGCCGCAGCGGGAGGAATCCTGGTCGACGCCGGGCACCAGCGGGAGAGGACCGGGCTGCTCCCGGTACCTCGTCCTATTCACAGCGTGGGAGGAGCTATGGTGGTGCGGTGTCTCCCCTTGCGGCCTTGTCGGATGGGGAGCGAGCTGGACGTCGTCCCTTACCTGAGGAGCGGGCGGCGAGTCGGCCACGACGGGGAGAGGAGCGTGCGGCCCCATGGTCTGTCGGTGGGGGCCTGGATCCTGGAATGCGGTCAGCAGTGGTGCGGGTTGCGCCGCGGCCCTTGTCGCAGGGCCGGCGGCGTTCTTCAGTGAGACTGCAGAGGAGCGGGCGGAGCGCAGTAGCGACACCGGTGGCTGTTCCAGGTACTGCAGCCGGGTCTGTTCAGGAGACTGAGGTTGCTGTGGGAGCTGGTTTGAGAGGTGCTGCAGTACAGGACGACGGCAGTGATGGAGCCGTTTCTGATGCGGCTGCCGGTTCCCCTGCTGGTGAGCCTGGAAGGAGCCGGTTTCCGTCGGTTGCCGGGGGCGATGAGAGGCAGCGGCCGCCTGCTGGTGGGCCTGGACGGCTGGCGGACGTGGAGGACGGCGAGGTGAGCCAGGACGACTAGAAAGCTGACGACGGCCGGATGGACGAGGATGGAGCCGGTCCGTCGTCAGCTGGAGCGGACCATCGGTGGCGGGAGCGTCTGGGCGGACCGTGGCTGCTGGGCGAATACCTCAGGGCCGGTCAGGTGAGGGGCCTTCGGGTCAGCAGCGAGCTCCTGTTGAGCAACTGGGGGGGGGTTTGCAGGGCCAGGGGTTGGCGCGGGAGTGGTGTCGCTTTTGTCTAGGTTGGGGTCGGGTGCGCGGGAGTCACCTGCGGCGGTATGGGCTCCGGTGGCGGCCGGTGGTGTGGGGTGTCAGTCTGGCGGGGCTGGCTCAAGTAGCGTTGGGGCGGATTTGGCGGTTCCGGGGACTGGGGAGGTGCCGGTCGGTGTTGGAGAAAGAGGAAAAGTCGGGGACGAGGTGCGGTTGGCGGACGCGGCTAAGGGCGAGCTGTACGTCTGTTTTGAGGGGCCGCTGGGGGCTCATTTGAAGGCGGAGGTTAAGGAGAAGATCTGGAGGGGCGAGTACGTAGAGATATTCTTTTTGCTCCATTTGGAGAAGTTTAGTTTGGATAGGGTTAAGCCTGATGAGTCCAAAAAGGAGGAGGAGGAGTAGAAGCGTCGGTATCGGTTGATACCGCGGACGTATTTAAATTGGCTGCAGGCTTTTGCCATCTTGGCAAGTGTGGTGGGAGAAAAGGCGCTGGAACACTGTTCCGCTCTTTTCTGTTACATGGATGCCATAGGTGAGGCCTATAAGACGTATGGGGGTGTGGCATGGTTGAGGTACGACAAGCAATTTCGTCAGCGTAAGGCGGTCAGGGCGAGTATTCGCTGGGATCACAAAGATATCGGTCTTTGGATGCGGCTTATGGCGGCTCCGAAGGTGGGTCATCAGTCCTTTCGTGGGGCAGCCGGGGGTCCCTCGGCGTCCGAGCCTGGTAGCGGGCATAAGAAGGGTTGCTGCTGGCAGTTCAATGAGGGTTATTGCAGATACCTCGCTGACTGTCGGTTCAAGCATGAGTGTTCCGGCTGCGGTGGGGCGCACAGTCTGTCACGCTGTTTCAAGCGGGGGCGAGGTAAAGGAGTTGATGGGGGCAGAAGAGGGGTGACCCCGGTGAAGGTGGAAGAGATGCTGCCGTGGTTAGAGAGGTACCCAGATAGGGCTGCAGCGGCTTTGTTGTTCGTGGGTTTCGTGGATGGTTTTCGGATCCCGTGTTTTTCGGTTAGTCCGGTGGTGGCTCCTCGTAACTTGGCATCGGCTTTGCGTAGGCCGGATGTGGTGGCGGAGAAGATTGGTAAGGAGGAGGTCTCGGCGGGTAGGGTCGCTGGCCCATTTGCGGAATCCCCGTTGCCAGGTTTGTGGGTGTCGCCTTTGGGTTTGGTCCCGAAAAAGGAGGCGGGCAAGTTTAGGCTCATACACCACTTGTCTTTTCCTGAGGGTAGTTCTGTTAATGATGGTATTGCTGGGGAGCTTTGTTCGGTTTCGTATACTTCATTTGATGAGGCGGTTCGGTGGGTGCGTCGTTTTGGAAAGGGGGCTTTATTGCGAAGACGGATATTGAGGCCGCTTTTCGTTTGTTGCCCATTCATCCGGATAGTTTTCATTTGTTGGGATTTCAGTGGGAGGGCAGTTTTTATGTTGATTGTTGGCTGCCGATGGGTTGTGCAATTTCATGTTCTTTGTTTGAGAAGTTTGCTTCCTTCTTGGAGTGGGTGGTGAAGCAGGAGGCGGGGTGGACTTCTGTTTTGCATTATCTTGACGATTTTTTGTTTCTGGGACCTGCTGGGTCGCGTGTTTGTTCGGTGTTACTGCACACGATGGAGAGCATAGCGGGTCGTCTGGGTGTCCCGTTGGTGCCGGAAAAGACGGAGGGTCCGGCGACGTCCGTGAAACTTTTGGGTATAGTGATAGATAGTGTGGCCATGGAGTGCCGGTTGCCGGAGGAGAAGGTGGCAGATTTGCGCGATGATATTGCTTTCTTGAGGAGGGCTAAAAAGGTGCAGTTGCGGCGTGTGCAGTCAGTTCTGGGTAAGTTGAATTTTGCATGCAGAATTCTGCCAATGGGCCGGGTGTTCTGTAGGCGCTTGGCCATGGCGACGGCGGGGGTGCGGAGGCCTTTCCATTTTTTGCGATTGTCATCTGAGGTTCGGGATGACCTGCTGGTGTGGGAGCGTTTTCTGGAGGATTTTAATGGGCGTTCGGTGTGGATGGGGGCTCCTGTGTCCAGTGTGGATTTGGAGTTGTGTACGGATGCGTCGGGGTCTTGTGGTTACGGGGCCTTTTGTGCGGGACAGTGGAGCGCAGGTGCCTGGCCGGATGTTTGGGTGGAGGCAGGTTTTTGGAGGAATCTGGTTTTGTTGGAATTGTTTCCGATCGTTTTGTCTGTGGAGTTGTGGGGGAACGTGCTCCGGAATAAGAGAGTGAGATTTTGCTGTGACAACATGGGGGTGGTTCAGGCGATTAACAGTCAGTCTGCTAATTCGCCCCCGGTTGTGCGCTTGCTTCGCCATTTAGTGCTTAGTGGCTTGCGGTTGAATGTTTGTTTCGTGGCTGTGCATGTTCCGGGGGTTGAGAACGACATTGCTGATTCACTTTCTCGTTTTCAGTGGGATCGTTTTCGCGGGCTGGTGCCGGATGCGGACGAGACGGGTCTATCATGTCCTCAGTGGCTCTAGAACGTGGCCTTGGGGTCTCCTCTGAGTTGATTCGCCAGTCCGTGAGTAGGAGTACGTGGGTGGCGTATTCTTCGGTGTGGTCTCAGTGGGAGCAGTTGCTGGATCAGGTGGGGGGTTGTGAGGTAGTGGATGATTTTCAGATGCTGTTGGTATATTTTACCGGTTTGTCTTATAGTTCTGGGGTGTCTGTTTCGGTGGTTTCCAAGCGAGTGGCGGACGTCAATTTTTGGTTGCGGTTGCGGGGTCTTATGGATGTGTCTAACTGCTTTCTGGTTAGGCAAGCTTTGAAGGGTTATAGGCGTAGTGCCGCGCGGCCAGACACGCGTAGGCCGGTTTCGTGGGCAGTGTTGCAGTTGTTGTGGGAGATGGTTGGTGTGGTGTGTTTGACGCCTTATGAGGTTTGTTTGTTTAGGGCTGCTTTTTCCTTGGCCTTTTTTGGGGCATTCAGGGTGTCCGAGTTGGTGTCGGGAAATCGGTCGTGTGGGGGAGGTTTGTTGCGGCAGGATGTGTGTTTTTCTGGGGGTTTGCGTTGCGTGTTGCGTAAGTCTAAGACGGATCAGGAGGGCAGAGGGGTGGTTGTTATACTGCGCCCGTTGCTGGGGTCGGTTTTGTGTCCGGTCAGGTGTGTGTAGGAGTTGTTGGTGGTTAGGCCGGAGGTGATGGGTTCGTTGTTGATGCATGTAGATGGGTCGTCGTTGTCGAGGTATCAGTTTGTTGCGGTTTTTCGGAAGTGTTTGGTTGCAGCGGGCTACCCGGCTCAGGACTTTGCATCCCATTCCTTTAGGATTGGGGCGGCAACGGAGGCGGCCAGATGGGGCCTGGGGGAGGAGGCCATTAAACGTATTGGCCGATGGGAATCTAGGTGTTATCAGTTGTATGTTCGTACCCACATGTTGTGAGTGCCAAGGGGAATGATGTTCAGTAGTTTGTACAGTATTTTGTTACGCTGACCAGTGAGTTAGGTTTTAATTTTCTGTGTTTACAGGGTCGGCTTGTATGGCTTGGATCTTCGGACACTCCTACGTGTACTGGGGAGCATTGCGGGCGGACGTGCGGAGGAACAGACGGCAATTGGGGTTTGACCCGGCTGACATGCAAGTGCGCTGGATTGGCATACGGGGCCTTTTGTGGGGTAGGGTGCTTCCGGAATTTCATGCTTCAGTCTCGTTGGATAGGTCACCTGATATTGTTGTGTTGCACGTTGGGGGGAATGACCTGGGTGTGCGCCGTACTAGGGAGGTAATTCGTGATATGAAGCTGGACCTCCTGCGTTTGTGGTCGGATTTTCCGGGTGTGTTGGTGGTTTGGTCTGAGGTGGTGGCTCGGAGAGTCTGGCGTTTTGCGAGGTCGGTTGAGCGTCTCAACAAGGCCCGGGCCCGGGAGCTGGAGGCGGCATCGCCTCAGTTCCTTAGGTCTGATGGTGTTCACCTGAATGAGGTGGGTATTGACATGTGGGCCTTAGGGATTCAGGAGGGTCTGGAGACGGCTCTCCGGGTGTGGCGGGACTCCCATAGGTGAGGTGTCTTCTATGGTCGTTCGTGGCGTGGTAATGGAGGGTCCTGGAAGGCAATGATAAGTTTAAGAGGTGCATGCCAAGGTGGAGTGTGCATCTCAGGAGGTTCGGTAAGCTTGTGCATGGGGCTCCTGTTGGGCAGATGGGCCTACAGGGGAGACTAATTACAGTTTGGAGTATTCGGTGCTCTCGGGTCGGTGACCGCGGCCGAGGGTAAGGCGATATGACAAGTGGAGGTGAATGGTGGAGAACACAGCCTACCTGTTGCCTTCTAGGATCCTATTCAATGGTTCAGATGTTATGGTAATTGTTATGGTAATTGATATGTTATGCGTGTTATTACGTATTTATGTTAAGTGATAATTAATGTTGTTGAATAAATTGGCCGAGAAGGCTCTTTTCCCAAGAAGATGTCTCGGTGTGTTAATTGGGGACAGGAGGGGGCAGTAAGGTAGATGGTAGGTTTATGTGCCTGAGTACCTTCCATCCTTTAAGTCACATATTTTATCATATCAGAATGAGGGCTTAGTCTGTATATAACGCTTGCATCTATTCGGCATTATCATTTTTCTATAGTGATATTTTTTTATAAATGTAGCCATGGACATCCATATATTTATTTATCATATTATGCAGGTTTATATATTTTTTATCTTTTTTCTGTCATTTTAGTTTGACCATTAACGCTAGTGAGAAACAGGCCTAATGGGTGAGTAAAATTGTCATTGTGTGACTGGGCACTGCTCATTTTGTGCTTATCTGCCTAGGTGGCATCTTTTTTTTAAATTAAAATAATGAATATTTCAGGAAAATTCTCTCTCTTGAGGTACCAATTTATAGGAGCACAAAATAATAACAGGAAGCGATGGTGAGGACACTCGCAAAAGCGCTATCCGAACGACCCTTATAATACTGCAAGCCATGGGGGCTGAAAACAGTGCCACCCATGGAATGCCCATAAGAGTGCCAACCACAAAACATTTATAACATTGCTGGTCACTGGATGCCCATAAGACTCCTAGTCAAAGGACACCTATAGCATAGGATGCCCATAATAGTGCCAGATACAAAACATTTATGCTGGCCATAAGACAATTATAAGTGCGTCAGCCACAGAATACATATAATAGTGCCAGCTACAAAACAACCTTAATGCCATAGTCTGCGTTTTTCAAACCAGCACCTGGATCTGAATACTTTTACAATAACATGTAATTAAAACATTTGTATAGCCACTGAGTTATTCAATTAAATGTTTTTGTATAGCATCTCTTGCAGTTTGTTCTTTTCCTCATTTCTCTGTCCACTTCAGTAACATCCCTAAGGTGGTCGCACATGCTCAGTTCCATCCTTCATCTGTCATTAGCCATACAGTATTTACTGTTAGATGTTGTGACAGTTACAGGTAGAGACCTGCAGTGGTAAGAACACACCCTTGAGAAAGGACACAACCACTGAGACAGGACACAACCACTGAGACAGGACACATGCTTTGAGCTGCGTGCTTGAAATAAATCTGGCAAAGCAATGAATATGGAGATCTGTGGATCTATGTGAGGTCCAGGGCTGGTTCTAGCTTTGTTAGAAAGAGATTGTCATTTTCTATATGATGTCTGATTTTCATATTTTACATTGCCCTTAAAAATTCTAGCCACAGAACACCTAAAACCTTAATAGGATGCCCATTAGAGTCCCAACTAAAGGGTGCCTATCAGTGACAGCCAACACCTACTGGATATTATAGCTTCTGCTCTACATAGGAGGGAGTGGCTATCCTGCCAAACATGGTGCCAACATGTGCTGCAAAACTAATGACTGTGGTATTGGGGCATCATGTATGACGTCATTATTACCTGTCCCCTAGGATGTTTCTGTTCTATGTTCTGTGCCCATGGAAGGACTGCAGAAAACAGATCAACCCAACAGCTTCTTTCCCATCACATGCAGTAAATAGCATGGGTAATGGTGGGAAAATACAAGTGGAAAAAAACTTTTACAAATCTAAGCTATCTTCTCTAAACTTGAATGGAGAAAACTTTGACCACCTTTGTGTCCTACTGTCATTCACTACATTATCCACTCTTATTATACATGGAGCAGAGAACTGTCATAGAAGTTATAGGGAGACCTCCTGTTGCAGTTTACTCCTCCATACTATAGGTGGCAGTAAGCTTGATTCCTAAGATATTGTTTAATTTGCACTTTCAGGTAGCAATGATTTGTTTTTTACATTTACCACTAATGTACAAAAGATAAATGACATTTCACATTTTCGTACCATATAACTTATTGTCCAACTTTGTCTACTTGGATAACACAAAAGAGCAGACTCATTTTTGTACTACGCTCCTTGAGTACCACTAAGCATCAAGCGCAAAGGATTTTCATAATCCTAATTTCAGATGCCAGTGAACAGTGATTCATAACCCCTCCAATCTTAGAGCCGTAGGCAGGAATTAAATAGCGGTAATTATGGCCCTGTGATTCAATTCACCCTTAACCGTACAGTATGTCCCACGTACATAATAGAGACCGACAGACATAATCACTATGTAAAAATAGCCACCAAAAGCGATATAAACAAAGCAGACACATACAAGTATTCTAGTTTGTAGAGTTATGTATATATATATATATCATAAGTGCCATTTAAAGTTAGTCCTTTCAGTTTTGTCAGAAGGATCCTCTGCTGATAAATGCAGGTGGCTAGGTTTGGAATGGCCTCAACACTAACCTGGATTTCCCGGACATCGTTGAGGTGTCACCACATGGTGCTGCTCTCCAGAGGGAATGGTAAGCATTGATTCACTCCAATAGGAATTAAGTCCAGAGAGTCGGGGTTAACCAGTAAACTCAGTAAAGCTCTGAGCTGGCTTCTCCAGTCTCCCCTCTGGGAGCAGAAGATTCTGTGCCGAGGAGCTTGCCATCCCTCTCTCCCTGTCAGGGGGCTGGTACCCTTGCCAAAGGGCTAGTGGCCCAGGGTCTGAGGCTCAGTTGTCGGACAAGGTATCCCCGTCTCAGGGTCTTCTTCTGGTCACTCGTGTAGTCTGGCTGAGTCTCTCCTACTGAACATTAGTCCCTATCTGCAGATAACTAAGGGCTCTGACTGCTCAACTTTTATACAGTTTCTAAATGAACTAGAACCTTCTGGTGGGAGGGGTTAAACTGAAGAAGCACAGCCTAACGAAAGAAAAGAAGGGAATTGATGGTTTTGCATAGCAGCAATAGGGGCAAATGTCTACAAACGTATAGACTCCAAATTACCCTTGCTCCAAGGCACAGTCTCCCTACAGCACCATCACAGGACAAATAAATTATTACACGGTTGTTATTGGAATTCATTGGTTGCTTGTCTGATGCAAGGATGTGTAGTCACTTTTTGTTAATGCGGGACCCCTCTTTATACCACAAAATTCTCTAATAAGGAAGTTTCTAAATATTTTAAAAATTTCTTAAAGGGGTTTTCCGGGAGAAGATACCCTGATGTAGTTTCTTTCCTCGTGTATTTGTATGTATTTTTTTAATTTGGACTCTTTTTCACCATGTAAACAGATCCCTCTGGTTTGTTTCCCTCCTGTATGTAGCACTTCCTGTTCCTGTATCCAACCAATCCCATTATGCAGTTCTCTTTTATAGAGCTTTGTATAGCATACCTGGAAAAGGGGAGGCCATGCACCAGCTGAGCCACCACTACAACATTTGTGCTGACTGATGCTAAAGTTTATGGATTCATAATCATTGTATCTATAGGCATCAACATCCGATCAGCGGGATTCTGAAACCCTGCAGCGCCGCTGATCAATTGTTCTGCACCAGAACTACACATCTCCATCCATTGTGTAGTGAATGGGGCTGGTTACTGCAGCACTGCTTCTATTCACTTTAATGGTAGCAGTGCAGCAGTATTCAGCTCTATCCAGTACGCAGTAGAAGGAGTTATGTGATTCCGGCACTGACTTCCAGACATTAATGGTCTATTCTGACCTTAGGCCATCCCTTGTAAAATCCTGAATACTCCTAAAAATACAAACATATTTTGGGGCACAGTCCAGAGATTGTTATGGTTGAGGTACTGTTATTTTGGTACTATACAGTGCAATACCCCAGACCTGGGGGCATAATTTGTATTATGTATTGTTATGTATTTTCATGTTTTTATGCCATTCAGTCCAGCAAGGAAGGTATAGTTGGCATTGGTTGGCAGGAACAGGGCTAACAGGGAGTTTACGTTCAGACAGCAAGGAGTGAGGAAGTACATGGCAGAGCTCCTACTCCAAGGAACCATATCCCATTCCCATGTGAGACCAACACTCTAGAGGGATATTTAGAAACCAGATACAGCTCTCCTGTGAGACCAACTCTCCACAGAGACCATCAGAATTCAGAACACAACTTTAGGAAAGCATCAGTGTGACAAGAAAGCAGAGTGATCAGCAAAATACAGCTTTACAGACACTGCTGCAAAGTGAGGGACTACAGCTCAGACACCACCACCTACCTAAATAACCACCAGGTCAGACAAACATCAAGACGGTATTACAGTGGATACCTATATACACAAGTGCCTGCTAGTGCCCATCAAGTGCCACACAACCAGCCACCATACCTGCTTACCTGTTGCCAGAATATGTGCTTTTGTAGTTACTGCTGCTGGATGTGTCACAAGTTATGTTTTGCACTAAATGAAGAGTTATACGTCTACTTCTGGCCTGATCTTCCCTGCACCGTACCCCAGGAAGCACTGGCCTAAGGGACTACACTGTGACACAACACCTTATCAGGGCCATTACCACTCCAATCTTCTGCACTGGCTTCTCAGGGGTTCGCTGCAATAGTAGTACTACTTATGCACAGTTTGGCAGTATTATTTATGAAAGTGAATAATAATTGAATTATAAACCGTCATTCCTAATGATTATGATGTCGGGACTGATAAAGGATAACAATGGGAGCGCCGCATTTTAATTGTGCCCCATAGAAGCCACAATTGTCCCTGATTGTGGCATCTATAGTTGTGAATGACTGGGACTGGTGCATTCTCCGATCCTCGCCATTACACGTCTATTACTACAGTGGTGCCTGTGGGAAAGATTAAACCTGCAATCACAATGTCTCTACCCTACAATGTCTCAACCTGCGGAAGATTTAGGTGCAGAATGATGTCCAAATGCACTGAAGGGTTAACCCTCTCTCAATCTGCATGTTAGGAGTGGAACGTGGTCGTAAGCATTTTCCACTAATTAGTGGGATAGGAATAGAGAAATATCTGCTGAATTAAGTGACACATATCAACATACTGGAAACACAGAATTTGATGAAATAATCATTCTGGACTCTCCCGGCTCTTCATCTGTCAGTTCTTCAGAACATTTCAGTACTTTGAAAACAAAAGTACAAAACAGATAAATGTGCGGTGATTACGCCACACAGCAAAATGTAACATAAAAAATTCAGGAGAGAGGATTTAGAAAAACCTTTCCCCAGCTGAATGATTACCCAGATAGATGACGAAGGAAGAGGCGGTAAAGTTCTGCGGAGAAAGTTCACGCAAGTCTGGGCGGTATGATTATAAGGGAAAGTGCTCCTCCAAGGCTAAAGATAAAGTAGAAATAGATTGTTGTAAACTTGTGTGCGAAGCTTTAAAATATTAATGCAAGTGTTTCTGAAGGTGAGGAGGAAACCTGCTCAAAAACATAACTTTTTTAAATTACATGAAAACTCACCCTATAAGTAAAATATAATACATTTACAAAATATATACAATACGTAAGGTGACAAAAAAAAGAAGGGGGACAAATTTAGCAAGGAACACATTAATAATGGGTCCATACCATCCATCAATGAATCCTTCATGGTCAGATCAGTCCCACTTGCCATCCCTGAAATACTATAATCTCCAGGATCTGGATTCTTCAGAAATCAGTATATTCTGGTCATGTGCAAACGTTCATTGATGAAGCTGCTTTTTTTTTTTCCTTTACATCTTCTTTTACAATTCTAGAGTTTTTTCAAACCAGCACCTGGATTTGAATAACTTTATAACTGCATGTAATAAAAAATGTATAGCTACTGAATTATTCACTGAAATCTATCTGTATAGCGCCACCTGCTGTTTGCTCTTTTTTCTAATTTCTCTCGCCTACTCACTGAAATGGAAGCACATGTTCAATTCCATCCTTCAACTGCCACCAGCTGCAGTAGAAAGGACACGCCCCTGAGAAAAGACATGCACCTGAAATAAATCTAGCAGAGTAATTGGATCAATGAATGGGGAGATCTCTGGATCCATGTGAGGTACAGGACTGGTTCTAGCTTTGTGAGAAAGAGGTTGTCATGTACTATATGATGTCTGATCTTGATTTTTTACATTAATCATGGGATAACGCCTTTAAATATTGCAAACATTGATATTTTATATTGCAAATCTGATTTAGGCAGCTTGAGAGGGTCACTAGCTCTACAACTGACATCTGATCCTGCCTAAAAGCAGAGTAATTGCCCCGAAAGTGGTGGCCCCACTTATCGGTGGCTGTCCCTGATACTGCAGGTCCCTACCTAGTAAAGTCTGTCCCAACGCGTTTCCCCTATGAGTTGTATCACAGGATCATCAGTGGAGCTGGTGAGAAGTGCACAATCACACAGCATATACAAAGTGCCCACATGTAGTCTGCGATGCAAACACATGGTCCTCACCTTAATATTTGTATACATAGATGCAGCGTGCCCCTGTGGGAACCGTTGTAGAGGATGGTAGTAGTAGTGGCTATGGTGTAGTGTTGTAGTTTCGCAGTGTCCTTTCTCAGACCATCGCTCCCTGGGGTCTGTTGCAGTGAAAGTAGTTGTACTGAAGAATGAAGCCAGAGTTGAATGTAGCAAAGTCCTTTTTACTAAGTACAACATAGAACTTGAAATACATGCAGTAGCAGCAGACTTTAGTGCAATTCTTCTCTGGCACCAGCTGAGGAGGTGTGGTGGTGGAATAGATGGCAGCAGTTCCACAATTAGGTGATGCTGGCCTAATGGTTGGCTGGTGATGGGAGGCTTAACTGTATTCCTTCATCTTACAGCACAGCAGTGTCTTCAGTATGATTCTGAGCTACTTCCCAACTCTCTGGCAGAAAAGGCATACCTAGATAGTGGGCCTGGATACAGTTATTGTGAGTGGCAGATCTGTGAACTACTTCCCAACTCTCTGGCAGGATAGGGATTGCTGGATCCTGACTCTCAGATACAGTTCCTAAGGAGTTGGTGCTCTATAAGCTGCTTCCCTCCACTATTAGGACAGGTCTGGTATACTACATAGCCACACTCACCGCTAGCATGTCTAATCCTTCACAGCTCACTGGCCACAAGATGGCGTCACAGTCACGTGTACCACATGTCTTACGGGCATTAATAATATTCAAAGAAACACTATCGCGCACAGGCCTGGTGCTTCAGTGGCCGATTAATTTTCAGACATGCACATAGAAAGTAATCAAATTACACAAACGGAAGGACGTCAGCATGAAGACAATAAAAACAAGATGCAGTTTCTGTCAGGTGGATGCCTAATTTTTGTGGCCTGTACTGGCCTACAGTAAAATTGTTATTCAGTAACCGCCTAATGTACCTCCAGCCACATACTCACTTGTTCTTTTCTGTCATGTGAATGCCTAATTTTTGGGGCCTGTACTCTCGTGGCCTAAAATAAAAAATTTCTAGTCTCCAGAAGGGTACATTTTTGAGAGTTTCCCTTAAAGATGGCCCCTGATTAAAATATTTATTTTTTGTGGGAATTTTTGTCATTAATCCCCATCTGGTATATCACTGTCCATGTTGTGGGACTATTTGTGCACTTCTAGTAAGAATTTGGTGGCTGCAAATATGACCTGAAGGTTTTTCAGGTTCTCCTGTCATTAAAGTCAATGGGACCTGCTGCAAACGCGCGGTACCTGAATATTTGATCGCAAACGCGCATTCGCGTTTGTGAATCGTCCCGGCCGATGTCCATCCATCACTACTCTCAAATATTGTTCACAAATCTGTCTAAATCTGTGTTAGTGAGCACTTCTCCTTTGCTGAGATAATCTATCCCACCTCACAGGTGTGGCATATCAAGGTGCTGGTTAGACAGAATGAACATTGCACAGGTGTGCCTTAGACTGTCCTGTCCACAATAAAAAGCCACTCTGAAATGTCAGAAAACCAGTCAGTATCAGGGGTGGCCACCATTTGCCTCACGCAGTGCAACATATCTCCGTGGCATAGAGTTGATCAGGTTGTTGATTGTGGCCTGTGGAATGTTGGTCCACTCCTGTTCAATATCTGTGCGAAGTGTCAGAATATTGGCAGGAACTGGAACACGCTGTCGTATACGCCGATCCAGAGCATCCCAAACATGCTCAATGGGTGACATGTCCGCTGAGTATGCTGGCCATGCAAGAACCTGGGTGTTTTCAGCTTCCAGGAATTGTGTACAGATCCTTGCAATATGGGGCCGTGCATTATCATGCTGCAACATGAGGTGATGGTCGTGGATGAACGGCACAACAATGGGCCTCAGGATCTCGTCACGGTATCTCCCAATGCCATCAATAAAATGCACCTGTGTTCGTTGTCCATAACATACGCCTGCCCATACCATAACCCCACCGCCACCATGGGCCACTCGATCCACAACGTTGACGTCAGCAAACTGCTCACCCACACAACGCCACACATGCTTTCTGCCATATGCCCTGAAAACCAGGACTTATCCGTGAACAGAACGCCTATCCAATGTGTTAGACGCCATCAAATGTGAGCATTTCCCCACTCAAGTCGGTTACGACGACAAACTGCAGTAAGGTCCAGACCCCGATGAGGAGCTTCCCTGAGACGGTTTCTGACAGTTTGTGCAGAAATGTTTTGGTTATGCAAACCGATTGTTGCTGCAGCTGTCTGGGTGGCTGGTCTCAGACGATCATGGAGGTGAACATGCTGGATGTGGAGGTCCTGGGCTGGTGTGGTTACACGTGGTCTGCGGTTGTGAGGCCGGATGGATGTACTGCCAAATTCTCTGAAACGCCTTTGGAGACGGCTTATGGTAGAGAAATGAACATTCATTGCACGGGCAACAGCTCTGGTAGACATTCCTGCAGTCAGAATGCCAATTGCAAGCTCCCTAAAACGTTGCGACATCTGTGGCATTGTGCTGTGTGATCAAACTGCACATTTCAGAGTGGGCTTTTATTGTGGGAAGTCTAAGGCACACCTGTGCAATATTCATGCTGTCTAATCAGCACCTTGATATGCCACACCTGTGAGGTGGGATGGATTATCTCGGCAAAGGAGAAGTGCTGACTAACACAGATTTAGACAGATTTCTGAACAATATTTGAGATTAATAGAATGTGTCGGCAGATAAGTAATGGGTCTTTTGTGTATAAATGTTTCAGATCTTTGAGTTCAGCTCATGCAAAATGGAAGCAAAACTGAAAGTGTTGCGTTTATATTTTTGCTCAGTGTATTTAAAAATTTAGCATAGCCACTTATCTATTCAATAAAATGTATGTGTATAGCGCCACCTACTGTTTGTTTCTTTTTATTATTTTCTGTGTCCGACTCACTGAGATGGCCGCACATGCTCAGTTTTATCCTTCAACTTCCTACTGAGCTGTGATAGGAGGAGCATGGACACGCCCCTTTACCTGCAGCAGAAAAGACCCTCCCCTTGAGCTGTCAGCCTGTTATAAATCTAGCAGAGCAATGAATGAGGAGATCTCTGGATCCATGTGAGGTACAGGGCTGGTTCTAGCTTTGTTAGAAAGAGGCTGTCATGTACTATATGATATCTGATTTTTATTTTTTACATTAGTCATGGGATAACCCCTTTAAGGGAAACCCTTTAACATGCAGGTTTTCTGTATTATGGAGCCCAGATGCCCTGAGTATTTATATAAACATTTATTTAAATATAAATAAACCGTCAATCCTTCAGCAGCAGTTATTCTGCTTGTTGACAGTTTCCAGGCAAAAACAAGTTTTTCTTTACTGGAAAAAACTTGAAAACTGAAATTTGCTGATGATTAGTTTTAATACCGACGTAGAAAGTTTGCATTTCTGACTGCGACACTTTCTGACCGTTCACCTTTTAGGTAAAATCTAAGTTAACCCAGAGTTGGGCAAACTTTTTGACTCGTGGGTCACAATGGGTTCATATATTAGACCCGGAGGCCGGACCAAGAGTAGATAGATGGGGCGTTTGTCTGAATTAATATAAATTAAATTTAAATTTTGTAACATTTAGGGTCCATTCACACGTCCGTTTTTTCTTTCCTGATCTGTTCCGTTTTTTCAGGAACAGATCAGGACCAAATCTGGACCCATTCATTTTCAATGGGTCCTGGAAAAAATCGGACAGCACAATGTGTGCTGTCCGTTTCCGTTGTTCCGTTCCGCATGTCCGTTTAAATATAAAACATGTCCTATTCTTGTCCTGAAAAATCGGATCCTGGTACAATACAAAGTCAATGGATCCGCAAAAAACGGATGACATTCGGATGTCATTCCGTATGTCATCCGTTTTTTGCGGATTCCGTTCCTGGAAACACATAACAAATTTTTTTTTTTTTTTTTTTTTTTCAATTTTTTTTCAAAGAAATCCAAACAACTTTATTTGATTATTGAAATGTATACATGTTTCCGTTTTTTGCGGATCCGCAAAAAACGGATGACATACGGAAACATTTTCAGGAACAACGGATCCGCAAAAAACGGACCGTTTTTCAGGATGAAAAAAAACAGGATGTGTGAATGGACCCTAAAGGTTTGGTTTAAGGTAGAAAAGCATAAAAAGAGTTATTGTACAAAACTTTAATGCAATGTATTTCTTCCATAGTACTTCCCCCTCTTCTCCATTGTGCCCCCCCCCCATATTTTGGCAGTATATAGGGCCCCCATTGTGCTTCCCCTCTTCTCCATAGTGCTTCCCCTCTTCTCCATAGTACCAATCCATATTGTGGCAGTATATAGGGCCCCCATTGTGCTTCCCCTCTTCTCCATTGTGCTTCCCCTCTTCTCCATTGTGCTTCCCCTCTTCTCCATTGTGCTTCCCCTCTTCTCCATTGTGCTTCCTCTCTTCTCCATTGTGCTTCCCCTCTTCTCCATAGTGCTTTCCCTCTTCTCCATAGTACCAATCCATATTATGGCAGTATATAGGGCCCCCATTGTGCTTTCCCTCTTCTCCATAGTACCAATCCATATTATGGCAGTATATAGGGCCCCCATTGTGCTTTCCCTCTTCTCCATAGTACCAATCCATATTGTGGCAGTATATAGGGCCCCCACCCCCCTTCTTGCCACAGTATACTATAAATAATAAAAACAATAAACACATATACTTACCTTATGCTGCTGTCAGTAATGCGATGCAGGCCTCTTGTGACACAATAGGCGGGAATGATGTGATCATGATGTGACACGAAGGGGGTGATGTAAACTAAAAAGGAGGGTTGATGTGACATTGAGGGGGAGAAATGTGACATGGGGGGGTGATGTGACAGAGGGGATTATATATACAGGGCACTGTAGATATGGGGGCACAGGTCTGATAAATCTGACTTTGCTTCAGTTCCGTTCAGGCTCGGCTGGGGACTGCACTGCAGACTGAGGCGCGTGTGGGTCAGTGGCTGCATCGTGGTGCATGGCGAGTCACTGTCCAGCAGTAGCCAGGATGCTGCTACATGTCACGAAACCTGAGGTTATGAGGTCATGATAATTTTTTACAGTTTATTCATCTCTCCATGTGTCACAGTTATTAGTCTCTCTTCAAAAGATATTTTGGTTCGATCTGTTCCTAGGAAAGCTAGATGACAACCAATATGGCTATCAGCATGTGTTCATTCAGCTTTCCCAGACTCCTGAATGGCAGATCAGCAGCCATGCACTGTGAGGAACAATCCCAATTGTAGTTGGCGGAATGAGGGACTGTGACGTCCCCTAAGTGCTATCGGCCACCCCCAGTAGCTTTTAGATGAAGGACACAGCGTTTTGACAGCGTTTGCGCCATTAATCTGTTCCAGATGCTGCAAGTTGTTAAAAACATCTTTGATCGCCGCTTCTCACCACAAGGTACGTTTTTTATATAAAATAAAAATAAGTTAAAGAAACATATATGCACAGGAGGTGGGTGCGGTAGGTGGACTGCAGCGTTTTGCGAGGCAGGCATTCAGGCGATTGGAGTGGGGTCCGGGTGGGATGCTGGTGTTAGGGGGAGTTATGGGGGGGGGGGCACCAAAATGTAGCTTCGCTTGTGTTGGCAAAAATCCTTGCACTGGCCCTGCTGACGGCGCCCCCTCTTCTGTCCTCCTCGCCCGGCTGTAGATACGGCCCTGGGAGGAAGCATGGAATCCGGAAGCCGCAATCCTCAATCGCAGTGGCATGAGCAGCTCTGCGGGCCGGATACAAAGGTCCGCTGGGCCGTAGTTTGCCCATCACTGCTCTAACCCTAAAAAACCCTACACACTGAAATGCACATACAATATACACAAATCTTAGTCAACCCTCAAATATAGAGTTCGGACAGAGCTTCCACTGCAGGCGCTAGACTGATGACGTGCTCTATTACGACAGGTCTCTTCCTATAATCTTTAACGCACAGTAAGACGTCTCCGCTGACTTCACTATTGACAGAAGATATCAGAAGTCACAATACTTAGATTTCTATACAGAAAGAATAAAACGTGGTCCTTCATGTGCTCAAGGAACCTAATATGTCTGACATCAAACAGATTTGTGAAAAGGGGAGAAAAGAGGAAGCTCAGAAGGTGGAAAATTGTGGATATAGAAGCAAGAAGACCAGAAGCTGAGCGTTCCTCCATTATTTCTAATTCCAATGCTAACGTAAAATAACAGAATTTCAAAGCGAGTCTGACACCTGAAAATCGACTGATAAACCAGTACAATGCATAGGGCTAACACAGATGAATATAATGATATCTTTCACTTGGTGATCTGTTGCTTTATTCTGGATTTAATCCATTCTCAAATAAGCAGTAAAGTGCACCAAGGTCAGGCCCAAGCCACTCTGTGCACCATTGCTCCTCCTGCTTTCTCTGCTAGCCCCTTCTGCCTTATTGACAGGGCCAGGTTCCTACACAGTCATTTTACCTGGGCTTGTCAATCAAGAAGGAGAGGGAAGGGCTGGCAGAGGAAGCAGGAAGAGGAAGGGTGCACGGAGTGGCTTAGACCTGCCCTCAGTGCACTTAACTGCTCATTTGCATATTTTTTCACCAGAATGATCTAGCCCTACAAAGCATTGTGCCTGGTTCATCAATGACTTAACTTTTCTTTTATAGGAATTCTCCTAGTCTAGTGCCAGTCCTGAGGAGGAGACGAATGAAACAGGGCATTAACCCCTTCTCCTGTGCATAGATATTGAAAATTCTCCTGTGCATAGCTATTGCTGTTACATACGTGTTACGGCGCCCCCTGTGGTTCTTTGGATTCCCTCTCAGCATGTCCACCTAGCTTGCCCAGTGATGATGAGAGGAGGCCGCATGTGGTGCAGATTATTATTGGCTTTGGACACATTAGTTGAATGTTCAAAGAGAGACTCAAAAGAACAGCAGTGAGCACCATACCGATGTGTGGCAGCAGGGGGCACCATAACGATGTGGGACAGCAGGGGGCGTCATAACAAGTAGGTAGCAGTAGGCACACAGGAACACTTGCTACTATGTTACTAGCCTGATCTAACAGAAAAATGTAATAATTAATCAAACCTTTTAATAAATCTTTTTTAATAAAGAAGACTCTAGACGAGAAATGTATGTTGCTTTACTTATATAATAAATTGTAAGGTTGATACTGAGTCTACTGGGTAAATTGTTTAAGGTAGAAGTAGCAGAAAATGTCAATGTTAAAGACGATTCATCTATTGACTATTACTTTATTGTAACACTAGTTTTTGATGGAATAATAATAAGAAGAGGTTAGAATTTAAAGTGAATTTCTACCTTTTATCACCATGACAGTTCCAGGTACAAATTTTTGTGCCAATACATGTTTATTGCCACCAGGAGTTTTCTGTATACTGTTTTATGACTGAATTCAATGTATAAACAGTGAGCTCCCTCTAGTGGTAACTGCAGGCATCCTGAATGTTATGTTTTAAAGGGTCACTGAGTAATCATAAAAATTTTGATATGTCATAGAGACATATCAAAAGTTTTGATCGGTGGAGGTCTGAGTGCTGATACCCCCACCGATCACTAGAACAAGGAGAGAGGAGCACTCACATAGTGAACTCACTGCAGAGTACGAATCGTGACAGGCCCATAGACTTTCTACTGAGTCCACCTGGCTTCCTCTCCGAGTCTGCGCAATATGCGAGTGCTTCTCTCTCCTCGTTCTAGCGATCGGTGGGGGTCTCAGCACAGACGCTACAGATCAAAACTTTTGATATATATCTTTTACATATGAAGAGTTTTATGAAAACACAATAACCCTTTAAATGTAAGTGTATGTAGTCGTTCTGGAGCCCCCTGTCAAAAACAAAACACAAAAATAAAAAGCTCTGACCGCTATTAAGCTATGTGACAAAGTTATAATGAATCGGTGCAGAATTTTTGACCTAAGTAAATGAATATGTCTATAACGGGACTTTTGAATTTCATTAAAGGGGAAAATGACCTACTGTTTAAATCAAGTTTTTATGTTAAACATATCTTTTAAGAATTTCTGGTATCCATATTTGTATTAAAATAAAATTATCAGAATAAAATTGTGCAGGTTTCACACTGAGCTCTAAGCCTAATAATACTGTATGTCAAGACTTCCTGCCATCACGTTATCATTACAGGCAGGATGACAATTAGTCATGAGCGAATCAGGATAAATTAGATTTGCCGCAAAGCTGAACTTCCTCGTTCTTCGTGGTAGCGAATTGATTTAACCTTAGATAGTGAAAAAAAACGCGGCCGTTATCCCGTGCGCGGTGAGTCGTGACGTATCACGAGATTTTGCGCCAGATCTTCAAACAAGATGGCGGCAGATGGCCCGTTGCGAACAAATGGATCAGGTAAGTATTTTTTTTTTTTAAAGTTTAGACTCTGTTATTAATATCAGGTGCAGCGATCATGTATGAACGCGGCATCTGAGGGGTTGAATGTGTAACACCCCGGAGTGGTGTTACCACTCCTACACCCTGCTACTATCTTTAATGGTCTAACCTGAATGTCACCTTTGTATTTCTGTCCAGGTCATCTACATTGTGCAATGCTATGATTATCATATAACTGTTTTATTACATGTAATGTGCCTGGTTCACCAGCAGGTGGCAGTGCGAATGGCAGAGCTATAGTTAGAGAGAATGGAACTCACCATTCCATTCTCTCCCCTCTGGGCAGAAGAGGGCCAATCCTGCTTCCTGCCTGTATGGTGGGACAGAAGTTTCCAGTTAGTTCGAGTTCTACGCTAGACAGGAGGAGTGTGAGCAGGGGCACGCTCAAGCATGCCTACGCCAGCCAAAGCACCCCAAGCTCTGCTGGCCATGAAGAAAGATGTCTGGAAGCCATAGAAGCCAGAGTAATAGTTCTTCAGCCACCATAACAGAAATAAGCAAGAGAAAGAGTTCTTTGGCTGAAGATAAGTTTTACTGAGTGTCAGGAGGGTAATAACAGTCAACAGCACTCCGTCCAATGATACCAGAACAGACCAAGAGTTCAGAAACCAGACTTAAGCAGAGTTTAGTGCAGCATAAAGAAAGTGAAGTATTTGAGCAAGCCTGTCAGTACAGCAGAGAAAGGGAGCAAGTTGTTGAGTTTGCCTGCCAGTTTATGCTAAAGCCTGCTGGAACCAAGACAAAGCTTGAAGATTGTTTTTGATGAACGTTTACACAAGTAAAGATGCTGTTCAACTACATACAAGGTCTGTACTCAATCTTTCTATCATTCCTCAAGTCAACCCCCCTTTATTTTGTGCTTTGGAGCCAAAGCCTGGGGTCTGGCAGTATTCAGGTAGCAGCACCATGACATAGAGACATTTAGGCGGCATTACACCGATCGGCATTCCTACCACACCTAGGACGTAATAGGAGCCCTGGGGGGCGACGCGTTGCAAATAACGGGGGTGGGTTCCCATTCTGCTGCTCTCAAAGAACAGGAAGTCAAGACATATCTTACGTCTAGTAGCTAGTATGAAACTGCATGATTTTAGAACTTTTTTTTATTCATATAGGAACACGGAAAAAAAAAAAATCACCAGAAGTTTTACAATTTTTTTTTTGCATAACATAATCTGATTTAAATAATAGTTCATTTTCTGATGGCACATTACCTTTAAATGAAGTAAATTCATTTATTTCTGCAGTTTTCTAGTAATATGGTTTTGCAGTCATTGAATGGGAAACTTCTTTTTACTTGTAGAGGATATAAATCAGTCGGGCAAATAGTGATTACAGAGGTAGATGGCTTCATAAACACGGTGTACGGTGTATTGTAATGAGCCGTGCAGCTGTATGAGCAGGACATGACATGCCTGTAAAAAAATTGAAGATGTCAATTCAATGACAGCAAACAGACATTTGGAGTACTGGATTTTCTCAGTACAGCTATTGAGTTAGGGTCTGGTATATACCGTATTTTTCACCCTATTAAACGCACCAGCTCATAAGACGCACCAAGGTTTTCGAGGAGCACAATAAGAAAAAAATATTTTTCATTAGATCTCAGATCAGAGCCCCAGTCAGACTTCAGCTCACAGCCCCAATCAGACCCCCAATGTTAATAAGGTCCTCAATCAGACCTCAGCTTAGACCCCAATGTCAATGAGCCCCATTCAGACCTCTTATGAGACCCCCATACCTCAGATAAGTCCCCATGCCTCAGATCAGACCCCCATGCCTTAGATCAGACCCCAATGTCAATGTGCCCCATTCAGACCTCTTATGAGACCCCCATACCTCAGATAAGTCCCCATGCCTCAGATCAGACCTCCTCCATGCTTCAGATCAGACCTCCTCCATGCCTTAGATCAGACCCCCATGCCTCAGATCACATAGAATAAAAAAATCCACTTACCTCTTCTGCTCCAGACGCCGCCACGCCACGCCTCGCCTCGCCTCCAGCTCTCTCTCTTTCTCTTTTTCTTCCCGCCATCAGCTGTGCTGTGACTCAAAGCGCATACATTGAGGTCACAGAGCACCCTCACGCTGTATGCAGCCACAGCACAGCCGACGGCAGTGGACCAGGAAGCGGTGAGTACAGAGCCCAGGAAGTGCTGCATTCTCCATTTCCTGGTCCTCCAGTACTAATAAGGGAAGCGCTCATTGGTATTCCCCCCTTAAAACGTAGTGACATTTTACCCCCACTTTGGGGGGAAAAAACGCCTCTTATGGGGCACAAAATGCGGTATGTTGTCTGCATCTTAAATACTGGATGAGAACATTCATATTGCAGGGATTATCTTATGATTTTTATAAAAAATTAAAATAAGAATTTTAAAGGAGGTGACAAGCTCTTTCTAACAAAGCTAGAACCAGCCCTGTACCTCACATGGATCCAGAGATCTCCCCATTCATTGCTCCAGTTGCTTTGCTAGATTTACATCAAGTTGGCAGTTCAGGGGCAGTTCTCTTCCTATCACACAGCTCAGGAGGCAGCTAAAGGATGGAACAGAGCATGTGCGTCCATCTCAGTGATAGAGAAATAGGAAAAATAACATACAGCAGGTGGCGCTATACATATATATTTTATTGAATAGCTCAATGGCTATACTACATTTTTTATTACATGCAATTAGATTCAGGTGCTGGTTTGAAAACTGCTGAATATTTTTTGTGAGATAACCCTGTTTAAGTGAGAATGAGCATTTCACTGGACTGGACTATAAAAAAAAATATATATTAATCTTCATTAATTATTACAGTCTTCCTCAAACTGCTGCAGGTGGTTAAGTGAGAATTGAAATCCCCTGTACATTTTCTAGAATTTACAATGATAAGGGGCTGACATAACCTTCCCAACTTCCCGGATAGATTTTCAGCAGTCCTTGTACTGTACATGAATAATGTAAGATGATCTGTCATAACGGCAGAAATGCTCAGACTTCATTGTATCAATTACCAGTGAAACCTGTCAATAGCAGCCATCACACGGCAGAATCGGCATTATTTTGGGATTTTTGCCGCCCACTCTCAGGAGATCTTGTGGGCACAACCTTAACGGTTTACTAAAGTTGTCAACATACATATTGTACTCCTGCATTTGGCGCCAGACACCTTCTGTATCCTAAAGTACTGAAACTAAGCAAATACGGTAATAATAATCACCAAAATTCCTGGAATTTAGAAAGATTTGATTGTTCGGTGCTTAGTTGTTAACTGTGCATAATTATAATAAATGCGGGCAAGGCTGCTTGGCTCAGTGGCAGACAGACAGGGGAGAAATGTATGAAGTCTTATTCAGCAGTTTCTTGGAATAAAAAAAATATGGCACTCCCCATTTTTTCCTGAAATTTTTGGGACTTTTTACACTATCATGGCTTTTTGAAAAGTGGGTGAGAAAGTGGGGGTGCTTAGCTAGGTGAGCAGGCAAAAAGTTGCATACAAAAAATGTTGGAATTTCCCCCCAATAGGTGGGGGGGGGGGGCTAAAAGCAAGAGTAGGTCTTTTTTAAGAGCTCATCCGTTTTTGCAGTGCGAAAATTGCGGATCTGCAAAACACGGATACCAGCCACGTGCATTTTGCGGAACGTCTGCCACTTTATGGAACCGTCTTGTCCTTGTCTCTGATACGGAAATGAATAGGACATGTTCTATTTTCTTTCGGGGCCGCGGAACGGACGGTGTGCTGTCCGCATCTTTTGTGGCCCCATAGCGGATTGGATGCGGGTAAAAAAACGATTGTGTGTATGAGCCCTAAAGGAAACCTATCTCCTTGAAAATAGAGTTCAATGTGCAGGCGGCTTATCATAGAGCAGGAGGAGCTGAGCAGAGTGATGGAAAATATTCTGTATACCGTGTGATGTATTCATCAGTCTCTGCTTGTTCAATACGTACTAATTACCAGCTGTCTCTGTATGCATGACTGTATGTATTCACACAGGGAAGGCTGCCAATCACTGATAGCGCTGCCCACTGGACTCCTAAACATACATTGATCAGGGATATAAATGTATAAATTACAGGCTAAACTGAATCTTTTCCTATAAAACTATCAATCTGCTCAGTTCCTCCTGCTCTATAACTTGCTATATGACAGGTTCCCTTTTAAATATAATACTTATAAGAACTATATTAAATAAAATTATAAAATATTAAAATAAAACTTTATAACTATAAAATTTCAATGAATAAAATCTGTGTTTAGCATTTAAAGGGGTTTCCGAGACTTTACTACTGATGATGACTGGTAGGTCATCACTGTCTGATCAGTGGGGGTCTGACACCCAAGACCCTCGCAGATCAGCAGTAGCGCCACGGACTTCTCTCAGCTCAACAAGCATTCTACATTGTATAGCGGCTGCGCTTGTATCGCAGCTCAGTCCCATTCACTTCAATAGGGCTGAGCTGCGCCTAGGCCATATAAACGATGAACGTGACGTCACTAGTCCTAGGCTAAGCTGCAAGAAAGCCGTGGTGCTACTGTAAGCGTTGGTGCCTTCTCAAACAGCTGATCGGCGGGGGGCCAGGACATTGACGTAACTACCAGGGAAACAGGAAAAGCGGCTGCTTCGGGGCAGGGGCGTAGATAAGGGGGGGGGGGGATAGGGGGGTTCAAACCCCCCCAGAGTGTCTGTCCTCAGCATCAGTGGCGGATTACAATAGGGACGTTCGGGTCGGCAGCGTTGGGGGGCCCAACGCTGACCCAAACGCCCACATACTGCGGTGGGGCACAGGAGCGCATAGCTCCCTGTCCCGTCGCCGATCACCGCCATAGGCTTCAGGCCTTGTAGGCCTATGCGGTAGTGAAATCCCGGCGCAGGCGTGCGTGATGACGTCATTGCGCGCCTGTGCCAGGACGCAGCACTGTGACGCGCCTGACTCATCCCGCCTTCCTCTGCGAGCAAGCGCCTGGCCCTGGACATAGGTGAGTATTTAGCTTTTAATTTTTTGTTAATTTTTTATTTTTTTATTTCCTATGCCTACTTTGGGGGACATGTGGGGGACGACACACAGGAGGACATATTAGGGAAGATAAATCAAGTACATTGGGGGGAATGTAAGGGCTGTATGGGGCCAAATTATTATGGGAGGGAATACTATGTGGGGGCAAATTACTATGTGGGGCAAATTATTATGAGAGGGACTACTATGTGGGGGCAAATTGCTATGTGGGGGCAGTGTGGGGGGCAAATTGCTATGTGGGGGTAGTGTGGGGGCAAATTATTATGGGAGGGACTTTGGGACTACTATGTGGGGGAAAATTTCTATATGGGGGCAGTGTGGGGGAAACTATTGTGTGGGGACAATGTGGGGGTAATTGCTATGTGGGGACAGTGTGGAGTAATTTCTATGTGGGGACAGTGTGGGGAAATTGCTATGTGGGGACAGTGTGGGGTAATTTCTATGTGGGGACAGTGTGGGGAAATTGCTATGTGGGGACAAATTACTATGTGGGGGCAGTGTGGGGACAAATTACTATGTGGGGGCAAATTACTATGTGGGGGCAGTGTGGGGGCAAATTACTATGTGGGGGCAGTGTGGTGGAAATTACTATGTGGGGGCAGTGTGGGGAAATTGCTATGTGGGAACAGTGTGGGGAAATTGCTATGTGGGGGCAAATTACTATGTGGGGCAAATTACTATGTGGGGGCAGTGTGGTGGAAATTACTATGTGGGGGCAGTGTGGGGCAAATTACTGTGTGGGGGCAAACTACTATATGGGGCAGTTTGGGGGAAATTACTGTGTGGGGCAAATTACTATGGGGGGATTACTATGTGGGGGCAGTGTGGTGGAAATTACTATATGGGGATTTTGCTATTGGTGAGGCACTGTAGGGGCAATTCTATAATTTTTGGGGACACTATACAGGGATTATTGCCTGGTGCACAATAGAGGGTAGTATTATTACTCGGGGCACTCTAGGGGACATTATAGCTGCTGTGGACACTATAGGAACATTTGGGGTAATTTATCAAACTGGTGTAACGCAGAACTGGCTTAGTTGCCCATAGCAGCCAATCAGATTCCACCTTTCATATTTGACAGCTCTTTTGGAAATCCAGTTCTACTTTACACCAGTTTGATAAATTACCCCAATTATGTCTATTAGGGTCACTATTATTTCAGTAGTATAGTTCCTGGGGCATTGGGGAGCACAATGGGCACAGTATTGGGGGTGGCAGAATGACACTGTGGGGACACCAGAATGAGGAGGTTGATGGAAAAATTGAGAAATCTAACGTGTCTGTGTTACAAACTGTAGAGACGAGATGCGGCTGAAAGAATTTGCCATGGTGGTCTGGGTCAAATGGAGGAGAAGAGGAAAGAGAAGATCTACATGACAGGAGATGTCACTGGATGTAACAGGTATGTGGTGCTGTATTCTCCTCCATGTCTTTTTTATTACAATGATATGTATTTTAAATTTGGCGACCAAATTTTTCAGTTTAGGACGCAATTTGGGATATTTTAAGTTAGTGATAGATTATTAGATAGTAGTAGTACATATACTTTGCACAAGTAGCTCACTTAGTCACTTACATAAGGAACGGCGGGTCCGTCTTACAATAGGGACACTGTCAGGGACACTGTTATGGGGGGGGGGGAAGATATCTGTGGATGTGGATAATGACTCTTAGCTGAACCCCCCCCCCCCCCCCCCCCAGGAAAAAAAATTATCTACGGCCCTGCTTCGGGGCCTGGGCTGACAAGGGGGCCGCCCGGAGCCCGGCATTGTGACACCAAGGAGTCAGGAGATAATTATCTAATAAAGTTTTTCCGGCCAGGCCGGACCCCTTCACGTGCAGTGCGGCGCCAGCCTGTCCATCATCTGAAAAAAACTTAGCCCCTTGCGGCCCTCCCCCCCCCCCCCGGGCCCCCACCCACCGAGTCAGTCCGACTCCTGACCTGAGCAGCAGGCGGGAGAAACAGCGCGACAGCCAACAGGGAGGAGAGGAGCAGTAGGGCAGCGGCAGAGCAGCGCGCGTAAATCAGTCACTGTGCCGAGCTTCAGGTATGTATCTGTGTCTGTACCCGCTGCGCTGCCCATGTGTGCCCCCCATCAGCTCCTGCTACTGCTGCTCTGTGTCCTGGCTCTCAGTGCTACCACCGTGCCACTGCTCTGTTCACCTGTATTGATTTTCTAATAATGTTTGCCTGGCCTGTGCCATAATAAGCACAAGTACATGGTGGAACAGCAGGCAAAAAGGGGAGGCTGCCATGTACTGCAAGCTATAGACAGTATAACCCCCCTTCCCAATGTTTTATATAAAGATAAACAACAACATAAAAGTCTTCACTATTAAAATATATATAAAAAAAAAAACAACAACACACACGCACCAAACAAAAAGAAAATTGAATAAGGGCCCATGCACACAACCATATGCCCTCTGAGACATTTGGTCCTTGAGCGGGCTATATGTCTTGGAGCGGCATTAAGGCATTATATGTCTTGGAGCACACAGCTTAGTAGATTACTAAAACGGGTGATTATGGGACAGTATAATTATGGGACCTATGATGCTGTGCGCTCCTGTGCACACGATCCATGCCGCTGCGGGACATATGGCCCACTCACGGACCAAATGCCTCAGAGGGCATACGGTCGTGTGCATGGACCCTAACAATGATCAAAACATTGCACACAAACATCTTCGGACCCCTATAAGCCTTTTTTTTAGTTAACTAGCATTGGAGTCTATAATAATTTTACTCGTTTCTTATTGAGCCCAGCTACAGGCAGGGGCTACGTAGGAAACACTGTGCAGCAGCCTCCTGTCATTCACTTTGACAGGGGGCTGCCGTACACAAGCTCCGGCTCCTCTGATCGCCACAATGGGGGATCTGGAGCAATACCAGAAGCGCATCATGAAAAAAAGTACTATGTAAATTAAAAAGTTACTGATCTTGGAGGCAAAGTTGGAAATAGAATAAAAATAATTTTGTATTAAAGGGGTTGTGTATACTTAGACATTGGTGGCATGTTGCTACAAAATGCCACCAATGTCAGTTAGGTGCGGGCCCACCTATGGGGCCCACATGTAACACCCTAGAGTTGTGTTACTAAACTCTTTTACCCCGCTACAATCTGTTAAGAGCATTAACATTGTCATCTAATGTAATTTTACATAATATCCTCACAACTGTGCATTATAAGCCTTGTTAAATGTATATTGTTGTCATTTTTCATGTTCACCAGCAGGTGGCAGCAATGTTCATTCCAGTTCAGCTCCCCCCTCTGTGAGCGGAGTGGGCTATGCCACATCCTGCAGCATGGGGAGGGAAGGAAGTTAGAGTCAGTGTGCCAGCCACCCCTGCTAGGGGAAGGATGTGCGTGTAGGAGCTCCCAGATATAGGGAATCAAGCCAGGCTCTTGTCTCGGCTGAGGCATTGATCATTATCCCCAGCCTGAGCCCTGCAGTCTCAGCTGGTAGCAGCAAGCAGACAACTCCAGTTCCAGGAAGAAGCATACCCTGTGAAGATAGCTGTGAGTAAAGTCCAGAGACCCAGGAGAAGCCATATTCCTACTCAGCTAGTCAGTCCCCAGACAGCAGAAAATAGAAAGTAAAGAAGCCAAATTCCGGCAACAGTTTAGAGCTAACAAAGCAGACATCCTTTTCCTGCAAGCTCCAGGTACATGAGAGAGCAGAAGATAAATTCCTGCCAACCATTGCCAATACCTGCTGGGACCTAAGACTAAAACTGTATCTTGCTTGGATGAAAGTTACCATCAGTAAAGACAAGTTTGAACTTTACTAAAGGTCTGGATCTCAATTTCTGCTGCAAATCCCTCTATTACTCCTACTAGCACTACACTCATTTTATTGCAAGTGAGCCAGGATCCAGGAGTCCAGCCGTACCCAGGTAGGAGACACCGTTGACACTATGCCCACTACCATACAGAGACATTACACCACTTTGGCATTCCTAACCTGGGGCGTGAGTTATAACATCTTGGAGGGCCCTGTGACTGTACCCTGCGCACGCTGCAATTGGCGTCACAAACAAACAATAGACTATTATACCCATATCCTGACCCACTGCATAATTTGGCGTCAGTGTAACCGTACCACGGTCCTGCTCATTGCACACACTTATCTCTATAGCGAAACACCAAAACTGGAAATAGCCAAGCGCACTGCTCAGGTCATGTCTAGGATTCGATGACTTACCCTCATCTTACATCTTGGGCTAATAGTATATTACAAAAGATTTTTTTCTACCTTCTAGATTTCATTGCTTGGAGCAGTGCGTCGGCAGAACTTGAAGAAGAAAAGAGCACGTAAGTGAAGACTGCAGTCCAGTGAGAGAGTACGGCTGGCTTCAGTGCTGTGGACCCGAGTGTCTCCTTCTACATCTGCACTACATTATAGTTAGTGTGTGTATATATATATATATATATATATATAAAAGTATAATATAGGAAAAGGATGGCGTGGCTGCCTGGTCTGGTCTAGATCGTGACTAGCCAAAGGAGTGGGGTTTACACAGGAGGAGGGAGTTGCGGGGGGGCCCATACAAAAATTTGCTGTGGGGCCCAGTCACTTCTAGCTACGCCCCTGGTCCAGGTCATTACTAGTAAAGTCCCAGAAAACCCTTATCCCCCTATAATTATAACAGTCCTTTAATCCCTTAAATATGATATGATATCAAGACAGTTCTGTCACTAAACTACTCAAAATTTATTTTTGAATGAATAGTATAAAAATAAAATAAAAGTTACACTCACTTAACTTGCACAAGTAGAAAACAACTAAAAAGGGGAAGCTAACAAGAGTGTCGTTCAAATGTATCTATTGTGAATAAACTACCTTCCATTATGCAGCATAAAAGCTATAAAGCTCTTCAGCAGCAATACTTCAGACATTTCAAGAGACTCTCAGAACATTTCAGGGAGAGGATTTGTTAAAGAAATTGCTAGTGAAAATAACATAGCAATGGTCTGACATAGATAGGGATCCAGGGCCAAACCACATTACCCTCTATGATGTTATCAAGTGTCGGAACAAAATCCCATTTCACACAGTCGAAATTGTTGCCTTGTCAAGATGTAGAACTTTCATTTAAGAAGCTGTAGAGGAAGAACATTTGGTTAAGGTCATCTCCGAGTCTTGGAGAAAAGTTTTGACACGTTATTTGTCACTTGGTGGCACTTCATTTTACTTGTCTTGATTACCGCTATTGCTCTGTTTTGCAGATCCGAGCTCCAGTCTGTCTCTTTTTGAAGTTTTTGTAGCCACAGAAGTCAAGTCAACCTGTAGAGTGGAGACCACAAGAAGAAGATGTACAATATTATTCACTTTAGCTGATGGACAAAGATAGGGAAGACATCTGCCATTATGAAATCATTGCCTCTACCCCTGTGATACTCAGTCTTTCTCTAAAAACATCTCCAAAATCAGTAAATATGTGTGGTAGGTTGAGGAGGGATTGATTCATATAAAAAAAATATAAAAAATGTCCGACTTGGCCTTACACATCATATGAGGTCACCACCCCCATCTCTCAAAAATCAGAATAGAGCTGTTTACCCCAGTAGTTCAAGCGGTGTAAATCTCTATCCCATATCTCCAGTAGACTATTCCACTTTCCTGGTAGTTACAACACCATCTTCATTTCACCAGTAGTCACAGTCCTCCCCACCTAGCAGAAAATACCTACTGTTATCTCTACCATCTGGAGTGAGAAATCACTGGCCAGATATCACATAGGAAGGTATGGTCAGATCACATCTATCAGAACCTATATACTATGTTTATATAGATCAAGCCAAATTGTGAGATGGATACTAGACAGAAACATATACAGATCTAAGTCACAGATACAAGGCACAGGAGAGGCTGGATAGTGCACCCTATGCAGCAGCATGCATGTCACAGGCGGTGCACAATCTGCAGCAGAGATAATTGGTTGGAAATATCCTTACATCTACATTGAACAGCTGCAGAAAATGCAGGGCTAAATACTGGAGCGTTCAAGTTTTTACCCACTAAACAGACACATGATATTGTGTTATTCAGATATATACCAGTCACAGCAGAAATCATGATTACAGGTGGAAATTACCAAATAAAGTTTTCCAAATGATGTGACCATCATTAGTACCATAGAACCTGCGTTCATTACTAAACTCTATTGTTTGCCATTGATGGCCGCAGCCAAGTTTGCAGGAGAGTTGGAGATCGCCTACGCTCTACCCCAGAATAGGGCGCTTGTAAAATTGTTTCTTGTCTTTAAAGGGGTTCTACAGGAATTAAGAAAATGAAAATACTTAAATATTACTTTATTATAAATATATGCCCAAATACCTTTCATTAGTTATAGTGGCAAACTTTTTCTAGGGAGCAATCATTAGCAGAAATAAAATGGCCACTGTCCTATTAGTACACTCAAAACCTGTCCTAAGCAAACAGCAGGACAAATTACTTCACAAAACTGGGGTAAAGAGCTTCCACATCCTCCTCTCTGCTATACTTGTCAGGGATTATGATATAGCTGATAAGATATTTAGCTGAATCTGTAGGAATTGAGTTTATGAGGAGACATGAAGTACAGAGATGATGGACAGGACAGACTGTGGTAATGTGGGGCTGTGGTAATGGAGACTGCATACAAGTGCTGCTGCTCATTATACTTGCCTCCTCTCTGTACTTCATATCTCCTCATGAACTCCATCCCTACAAAGATTCAGCTGAAGATCATATTAAACTTTATTCAGGATTATAATCTCTGACAAGCAGAGTAGAGAAAAGGATGAGGCAGCTCTTCATCTCAGTGTCCTGAGGTAACCTGTCCTGCTGTGTTATTAGGATACGTTTTGTGTGTACTAATAGGATGGTGGCCATTTTATTTCTCCTAATGCTCCCCACACAAAACAAACCATTATAACTAATGAAATGTATTTGGAAATATATTTATAATAAAGTAATATTTAAGTATTTTCATTTTCGTAATTTCCGGAGAACCCCTTTAATGTTATTTGGTTCTATGTAATGTTCTGAGGTTTTGTATTGTACCCATATAGTTTTATATGGATAAGCCAAGGTTAAAGAATCCTTACTTTGCCCTTGAAGGAGGCTAGGAGATGGACTTAGGTCTACTCCTATTTTAGGATGAATCTAGTGTTAGCTGAGGAAGAGAGAGGAGCTACATATTGGATCCTAGACTACCTGACAAAACAACCTCAGTATGTGAGAGTCTGGAACTGAGTGTCAGACATGGTGATCTGTAGTACAGGGGCACCTCAGGGTACAGTTCTTGCTCTTTTCCTCTTCACACTGTACACTGCAGAATTTAGGTACAACTCATCTAGCTGCTACTTGGAGAATTTCTCTGATGACTCTGCAATAGTAGGCCTCATTACAGACAAGGATGACATGGAATACAAAGAGCTGATCTGGGAATTTGCGGATTGGTGCCAGCAGAACCACCATAGGATCAATGCCGAGTACACTAAGGAGATGGTTGTGGATTTCCGCAAGTACAGACATCCTCCTAAAGCAGTGGACATCCAGAGGATGGACAGTCAACATTTATGAATACCTGGGTGTACTCCTCAGTAATAAGCTGGACTGGGCAGATAACATGGACACACTATACAGAAAGGGCCACAGCAGGCTTTACCTGCTCAGGAGGCTGTGAGCTTTTGGGGTACAGAGGGCACTTCTTAGCGCCTTTTTCAACTCTGTGGTGGCATCAGCCGTCTTCTTCAGGGTGGCCTGCTGGGGTAGCAGCATCTCAACCAGGGAGAGGAAGAGACTTCTAATCAGACTTCTGATTAGAAGGGCAAGTGACGTCCTGGGGAGCCCCTAGAACCAGTGCAGGTGGTAGGTAAGAGAAGGATACTATCAGAGTTGATCTCCATGTTGGAGAATAATTCCCATTCCATGCATGTGACGGCGATAGCATTAAGCATTATCACCAGTGAACCGACTGCTTCACCCCAAGTGTGATAAGGAGCGCTATCGGAAGTCATTCCTCCATTCTGCTGTTAGGCTGTACAACCAACACTGACCCAAGCGGAGATAGACTGCAGTCATCACCTACGGGTTCCTGTGGATATCATTCCATCCAGAGACTGAATGATATAGGCTGTGATATCTTTATTTTGGAGTTTTTGCATTCTCTGTACTGCTGTAACACTGTGAATTTCCCCATGGTGGGACTAATAAAGGATGAACATTTCTTATCTTAGATGCTCACTGTTTGGAGAAACTAAGCCTTAGTCCAGATTTACTATCTCTGAGATATTTCCAACAAGAAAACCATCTCTATTCTACAGTACTCCAAAGAGAGAAAGAAAGAACTAGTTCTGCCTACTTATATTGACCCTGCCTTCTGTCAAGATAGACCCACCTACAACATTAGGCCACTTTTATTTTTTTCCAGTGCAACTTTAAATTCTCAGTCCACCCTTGCATGGCTTACTGCCCTATTTGACTCGCAACACAACTACTGGATCTCTCCCTGATTGAGGATGTCTGGGACTGAATAGGGTGATGGATCTCCCCTGCACAGGAACAACCATCTTAGCTGAGCCTACGGCTCCAAACTGAAAGAGCTTGGAATAATTACAGAAGGCTATCCACCATCTGTATGACCATTATAATGCCAGAGTGGCAGCCTGTATCAAAGCAAGGGCAGATGCCACCCAGTATTAATGGGACCTTGCCTTATCATATACTCTGCTACAGAACAAAAAATAAATGATAACACAACCAAGGTGCACCACCTTGGTTGTGTTATCATTGACCAAGCACCACTAGTGCAGTGGCCAGGTTTAGGGTGGTCCCAATGCTACACTGGGTCCCCCAGACACCGTAGAGGTGTCACCACGTGTTGCTGCTCTCCGGAAGTGATGGTATGGTGTGGTGCATCCCAGTGGGAAATAAGTCCAGAGAGTCAGGGTCTGCAGTAAACCAGTGTGCTTTTTTACTGAAGGAATTCAGGTGTAAAACAATACAGGCGAGGCATAGGGATGGCTTCTCCATTTTCCTTCCTGGCAGAACAAGGGTTTGATGCAGAGGAAAGGCCTGAGCTGGCTGTACCTCTCTCTGTCAGCAGGCTGGTACCCTGACCAAAGGCTGGTGATTCAGGGTTTGTGGTAGAGTATATCCATCTAACGGCTTCTTCTGGTCACTTACTAGCCTGACAGAGTCTCCTCTTATAAGCAGTGTTTCCTAACTGCAGAACACTAGAGGCTCTGACTGCCCTCCTTGTATACAGTTTTTGGCTAAACTGGAACCTTCTAGTGGGAGGAGTGGAGACGCTCAGCACAAACAAATACAATGTTACAACTGCCATCTCTCATAGACGTGCATCAAAGCTTTAATGATACTCAATGGCAATGACACAGCAGTTTTTCCAAACAAAAACAAGTCTGGCTTTTTCCCTCCAAAAGATGCTATTCTTTAAACCTTATGGTAGCTGTGGAAAATTACCAGCTTCTAATTATCAGCTAGGAAGTCCCAAAAGTCTTTCAGTGTCCATTAACCCTTTCAGCACTGCCTTGAAAACACAGTGCAAATAAACATGATATATATCACAACATACATAGAAAATGCAGTTGCATGGTATTAAACAGCATGTCAGTGCAAGTTAACCCTTTAAAGTGGGCCAGAATGTATATACAGTTCATCGGTTACTCAAGGTTTAGCAGTCGCCTTCCTGGGCCAGCAGTGCAGTGAAGGGGAGAACAGCACTGGATTCTCCAGGGCACACTCGGTTGCAGGGGACACCGGCCAGGTGGTGGTTGAGGTGCCCTTGATGCTGAATGGTTGCTGGGCGGCTGGGCCCCTGGTTTGAATAATGTTGTGACGCCAGCACCTTTATGGTGCAAGAGGTTGAGGGTAATAGTGGTGTAGAGTTGGAAGAATGAGGCAGGTTTAACTCCAACAGTAAACTTTACTTTAACCAGGTTATTGATAACATTTTACATCCAGATATTAAACAGTCTATTATACAGTACACATACAGGTAGGATGTGATAAATCCTAGTAACAGGCTGTGCTGATGATACTGTGTCAGGCTGTAGGGTGGTAAGTTATGTACTCACTGAGAAACAGCTCTTTGCCTTGCTTCAGTCTTAGTTGAAGTAGTCCCAATCCTGAGCTTCTACACAAGTGATATGACAGAATCCTTATCTGTCTTCAGAATAATGGTGAGGCTGCCATGAAGCTATTAAGTCCTTTGCCAAATTACAAAGGCACCTAGAGCCTACAACAATGGCTTTGTCCTTCCTTTGTCTTGATCCACTAAATATCAGAAATCCACTTGTTGCTCCTGAAGAATAAACGGTAGATTTCCCTCCGCCTGTCTTCCTGGCTTGAATCCTAAGGTCTATGATGACTTCTCTGTGCCGTGAATCTCCAGAGAGCTGGGAGGAGAGGGAAACTCTCCTTCCTCCATGTAGCTCCTCACTCCATCTCCTCTTGAGAGCTCCTACACAACCAACCCCCTAACTAGGCCTGATCTACACTATTTATACTGTGGTGCTACCCCTATCTAGTGGTGGATGTATGTAGTGTACCTCACAGCCTGGTAAATAGGAATATCACAGGATAATGCAATACAGCATGATATACAGATGATAACAAAAAGCTTTTGCAATTCCCACGTAAGCTAGTGGGACACTGCAAAAGTATCCCTGCTCAAGGTTTTTTCCAGGAGTTTATATTTCATCAGTCGCAACTCAATTGCATTAAGTTTTCCAGGTTTTCCTTTTTTTTATAATGTTTATAAAACATTTATTTATATCCTTTTTTATATTTATAGAAAGCATTTCAAATTTTACAAAACTTCTCCAAATCCCAAAGGGATACAGAAACGAAGACAGCCAGACAACAAGTCTGAAGACCCGTACTCATACAAGAATCCCTAGTCGGGAAGTACCTCAGAATAAGTCAATAGCAAAATGTTGCTAAACAAATAAGCAGTCCCGTAATACATCATGGCATATTTACGAGTACAGGACCCAACAACCATTCACACACACACTCATACAACCTGGAGTCCCAGAACCTGGCACCTAAGCTCAAATAGTACCCTGCGTACATAACCAAAGTCCCCAAATCTGATGGAATCTGTCAGGATTCCCCCTTGCTGCAAAAGTGAGTTTGTACATCTGCAGGTCAGCGTTTATCAGTTGGATCCAAGAACCAAGGGTAGGGGTTTTTGGTGGTTTCCAATGCAAAAGGATTGTTTTCCTCCCATAGAACATAAGTAAACGGAGCAACTTCTTTCCATATTTAGTAGGATCTATTTCTGACACTAACCCTAAATGCACACTATAGGAGAGAGTATTCCCGGGAGTCCCAGCTTTGAGGAGATAAAATCACAAATCTTACTCCAGAATCTCCGCACAACAGGACAAGTCCATACCATATGATATAAGGATCCTCTCGGCTCTACACACCTAGTACAGGAAGAGTCTGGGAGCCTACGCATATGATGTGGACGCACTGGAGTGAGATAAACACTGTGTAGCTACTTAAGTAAAATGAGTTGATCCCGAGCGCTTATTACCGTGTTCTTCCAGACAGAGCTCAGTTCCTCCAGGTGAGACGCCTCCAGATCCGGGATATCAACCATCCAACGCTCGAAGGAGCGACAGAGCAGTGAATCCTGCAATTTCATAATTTCAACATAGAATGATGAAATAGGTTTATAAGGTTGTTTCACCCGGGCCACAGATTCAATGGGGCCGCATTTCAAAGACAAGGATTTTAATTGGGCCTCACAGGCGTGCCTCAGCTGGAGGTACCGATAGAAACACGTACGGGGAAAAATTTATTCACTACGAAGGCTGTCAAATGAACAGAATACCCCATCCACATGCCTCACTCAATTGTATTTCACACCCCTCTGAGGCCAAAATTCATAATCAGATAAGTGAAGCAGTTCTTGCAGCTGCTTATTGCGCCACAATGGTATGTACGGGGACCAAGTATCACATCCCTCACTCTTGGTGTGCGTCACCACAAACTTCTTCCAAGCCATCACCACGGCAGCCATTGCTTCAGTGTAATGCAGGACTGAAGTTGCTCACCCCCCCCCCCCCCCGATATACTAAGTTGGCCAATGCCTCATAGGAGCCCACCAGAGCCGCCTCTAATACCACTGCCGGGTTATTGGCATCTGCCCTGATCCACCAGGAGGCATACACTAATTGGGCAGCGATGTAGTACAAAAACATTTCTGGTAGTCTCAACCCCCCCTGATTATATAAGGCTTTCAAACACTTTCTAGCAATGCGAGGGGACAGATGCTTCTACAAAAAAGGTGAAAAAAAATCTTATCTAAGGAGCCGAAGTGGATATGGAGGATCTTTATAGGAGCTGCTCTGTAAAGATATAGAAGCTTCGGTAACACAGCCATTTTTATCATATTTGCTCTACCTATCAATGTCAGTGGTAAATTTTCCCAAGCTTCGAGTTTACGAGTAATATACTCCATATATCGGCGTGATCCGTCTCATCTACCAAGCAGAGGCTAGATTTACTCCAATTAACCCTAAGGCCATCTATGGTATCCAGAAGAGCTTCCAAGGAGGGACCAGAAATTGAATCCTACTGGGTAATTTAAATTGATTTTCCATCTTATCGATAGGATATGCCAACACTCTCTAATCGGTGGATGTCTGACTGTGCAGCAACCCGGATGGGAGGCTCGTGGGGAGAGGACAGGAGGGGTATTAGTGGCGAATGGTGTCAGCACTCATGGTGGAGGCTGTCCTGCTTCCGAGCCCCGTAGCGATGCAATGAAGAAGGTGTCTCACATGGTGTTGTTACTTTGCCTGGGACATAACCCCATTAGAGACTCTGGGTGCCCTTGGTGTGGTGCAAGGGCAGGAAACATGCACAAAGATGGAACCAGAAGAACTCGCAGTGGATTTTTATCATTCCTCCCATGCCAGATTTCTGGTATAAAATAAAGTTGCATCAATTTAGGTGCAAGTGGCATTTCTACACTGCCATGGCCACTTTCCCTGCACATTTCTCAGTGGACTCAACATATTTATAATTTTTTGCCCCAGCTTTCTGGGAACAAAAAAAGACTGAAATCTTGAGAGCAACGGAGCGGGGCGCAGCTATAGCGCAGTGTTGCTTGACTTAGGGGGAAGTTGAAGGCAAGAAGGGGTAAATTTGGTATAGGAGTTAGCTAGGATTGCTGGGATAAGGGGTGGTGCAGGTAGATTCGCAGGCTGCATATAATCTGTTGGAGGGGAGGGACCTCCCACCAGTGTCCTTTGGTAGCTTGCCAAGTTTCCCACCCACCCGCCCTGTTCGGATTTTATGTTATGGTATTAGCATGGACATGTTAATGGAGGGTCCTGGAAGGCAATGCAAGGTTTAATAGGTGCATGACAAGTTGGAGCATGCATCTCATGAGGTTCGGAAAGCTGGTGGATGGGGCTCCTGTTCGGGCAAAAAGGGCCTACAGGGGTAGATGGAATTATAATTTGGAGGATTTGTTGCCTTTGGGTCAGTGACCGCGGGCAAGGGTAAGGAGATACGACAAGTGGAGGTGAAGAGTGAAGAACACAGCTTGCCTGGTTGCCTTCTAGGATCCTATCACTAGGTTCGGAATGTTATTGCATTTGATATGTTATGTGTTTATTAATATTATTATAGTGGAAAAATTGGTGAATAATGTACTGTTTTAAGAAATTGGTCCGTGAAGGCCTTTTCTCCAAGAAGTTATCTCTGTGTGTTAATTTAGAGAGCGGCCGGGGTAAGTGGTGGTAGGTATGGTGTATGACTGAAGGGATCGTCCATCCTAGTAAGTCAATGCTAGCTCCAAGCTGCCATAGATTTCACTTTAGGTGCACGGACTGCTGAAGAAGGCGCCTAATTTATTGTGAGGCGTGCTATACTGCATAAGATGAAGCATGCAGCATTTTTTTGTTATAATAGATTCAGAATTTATAAAATAGGACACATGCAGAGGTATGGACCCACAACAGGCTTCAGCCTGGACCCACTAACATCTGCTCTCCAACGCTAATCACTGTTATGTCATCTGCCAAATAGAAAAGTAACACAAATACAAGTCTAAAAACACTGCAAATAGTTATTTTAAGTGCACATTCCCTTCTGAAGTTCTGACAATATTTAATTTAAGGTTATTCAAATCTGAAGTTCCCTATGTGTGTAATTATATGACTTCCTGCCATGATTTATCAAGGATTGGATTACTGAGGTTCATTCGGCTGATGGATTCTGGTCGCCTCATTAGAAAATGCCCGTGTTTTTTATAATGGCTTTTATTAGTATTATCAAAAAGCGACAGGTAATTGAAAAATCAGGTCACAAGGCTTGCATGCTAATCTGTGGTATTATTTCCCTAGCCTTCTATACTCATTCCTGCTGTTTGTAAGACAACCCATGTCTGGCGACTAAGACTGCTTCCATATGTGGCGCCATTTTACACTACAGACAAATCCAGAGGTCTTACATGCAGTTTTTGATGCAGATTTAAATACAGATTTGTAATGCAAAGGGTAACATGCACAGAAATTCAGCTGCAAATCTGTGTCCAAATCCACACAAATCCGCAAGAAATGGTATGGCTACATGGTGACATGTTGTGTGACAAGAAAGTTGAGAGACCTTTGTTCTAATGTTTGTCAATGTTGTTAAAATGTGACATGCTACAAGTAGAGATGAACGAATCGAAGTTGACGAAGTGGAATATTCGAATCCGAATTGCAGGAAAAATTTGATTCGCACCAAATCCGAATTTCGTGGTAACAAATCTAATTTTTTCCTAAAATTGCTGCTGCACGTGTTAGGACATGGAGCAAGGAACTCTGGGAACGAGGGATCACCCACAATGCTATGCATGCAGCCAATCAGCAGCCAGACAGCCCTGTGATGTCACAGCCCTCTAAATAGCCTCAGCCATCTTGGATTCATCCATTTTCCAGTGTACTTAGTGCAGGGAGAGACGTCAGCAGGCGCTAGGGACAGTGCTAGGAAAGACTTTAAAACTTTTATTTTGCTGTATAGAAGTTCAGGGAAATTATATGGAGGAAACATTCCACAGTATTGAAGCAGAACAGGGTTGGTTCAGTAGGGGAGTTTACAGCCTGGGTAATAGGAACAATCCTATTACACCTTGCTGCACTGAGTGCGGATCCAAACTGCCATTATACAGCTCTGTAATTCCAGCAAACCATTCTTGTTATTGGGGTGTTACAGCCATTAACAGGGTTTATTACAAGGAAATATTTCTATGTCTTATTTGCCCTTGTGCGGTGCAGTTATCTGTTCTAAAGCATTTTTTGGCTTGTATTAGTGGGAAAAAAGGGCTTATTAGCCGTGGTGTGGTGAAGTGCTAATATCACAGCCCTTTTTGCTGTGTATTAGTGGCAAAAATATATATATTATTTGCCGTTCAGTGGTGCAGTTACATGTTCTAAAGCCCCTTTTTGGCGTGTATTAGTGGCAAAAAAATAAATAAAAAATTGCCGTTGTGTGGTGAAGTGAGAAAATTACAGCCCTTTTTGGCGTGTATTAGTGGCAGAAAAATATATATTTGCCGTTCAGCGGTGCAGTTATATGTTCTAAAGACCTTTTTGCTGTGTATTGGTAGCAAAAAAATATATATTATTTGCCGTTCAGCGGTGCAGTTATATGTTCTAAAGCCTTTTGTGGTGTGTATAAGTGGCAAAAGTGCGGTATGCCAGACCGACGGGGGAATTACATTTGAGGTCACAAAGCAATAGGTGGGCCGAGGTAAATACAGTTCTGGTTACTCACAGTTACGTCGTCCCTGGGCAGGCTCGCATAAGTGATCAGGAGAACAGCACAAGATTTCTCTGGGGAACACTCTGGTGTAAGGTGGTTCGAGGTGCCCTCGATGGTCTGTATTAATGTGCCTATGGCAAGGTCCCTTGAAGTCGTAACGCCAGTACCTTTTATGGTGGTACAACCATTTATTGTAGTGTTAATTGAGGAACTGAAGACCGAGACGAGGATGGTGTAATTCAACTTATAACTTTTACTAAACGTTGCTCCTGGTAACAGTAACATCCAAGTATTAAGCAGTCTCTTTAAGATGGACAGAGGTAAAGCTGCAACAGGTCCACTGCTGACAGGTGTGATGTCTGTCTCTCTAGCTATTAAATGATATATAAATAAAGAAATTCCAGGGCACATCCATATTAAATGATATCGATTTTTAGGCTTACTGGTAGAGGACTTTCATGCTGGTCCCGGTTATCCCAGTGCAGGGTAGTGAGGCCGCCGGAGGCTGGTAAATACTTCACTTGTAACTCCAAAGGTCCTAAGGCGCTTATAGCAATGGCCGTAACCCTTTGGGGGCTCTGCTTCTTTAGTATTTTCTGAATTAATATCCTTCTGATTATATGGACCACTTCAACTCTGGGCTGAAGTTTGGCTGAGAGATCAGACTAAACTGGAATCCACTCTAGACTCCAAACCCACTCTAGACTGAACTGGACTCCCTAGCTAGGCCTGAGCTGGGCTATATATATGGGAGGTATTATCTCCCCCTAGTGGTAGGCTCAGTGTAATGCAATCTAAATACACCTGTAGGCAGGGATTATGCATAAAGATGCATTGCAGCACAAAACAGGCTAAACAAAGCATACAAAGCAACTTTGCAGTACCCACAAGGGTAGTGGGACACTGCATACAACCCTTGTTTAACCTGTGTCGACTTCGACATGAAAATGACGGTCTCCTGAAAGATACAAAAAGAGAACAATCCTGCAGGCATGAAGAACAGTACCATAACCCATAACAATACTTTTTCTTGAGACTGAAAAGCAATTGGTTAGACACAATTGTAAATATCAGGCAAACATAAAAAATGGTAATAAACAAGTTAAAAGGGGCGTCGTTATTTCCCTCTGGAGACTGATGAACAGGGGCGCTGACCTGCTACAGCGGAACAATAATACACCAGGATAGTCCATAATGGGGAAATAATAAAAATGGGTGAAAATCAGGAGGCTCACAGGGCATGAGTCCGTTCCCTGAGCATATGGGAAGTAAAGATGATGAACAACACAGAGGCTCAGGTACGTTTGAGTCTCTCTCCAGGCATAGGCTTGAACGTTGCGGCAACAAAACAAACAAGACTGTAGAGAGTCCTTGGAGTAAGGCAAACAATCAGAGTCAAGAAGTCTCTTACTCAGGCTCTGTAATCTCACCAAGAAGCAAAATTGTAATCCACATTAAACTGGGATAGCTGGAAGCATTCTCCACTGATTCTGAAGTAAATACTCCCTATAACGGGCAGGTGGTTGTCCCTTTGTAATCCGACTGGATCTGCAAAGTGGCGGTCCTTCTTCTGACCTTGGCGCAAGGGGACTTTGTACATCTGGAATTTCTTGCACTACTGAAACTTCTTCTTGAGATGGTTCCTCTGGCTGATGTGACACTGTACTGACTGGAGCAGACACAGCAATGTTTAACCATGGTGTAAGGAACCATTTTAGAGGATCTGCTTCTGTCATTAGTTTTTCAACAGTTTGAATAGGCTCTACAGGCTTATCTGGTATTTCAGACACTTGAATTGGAGGCTGATGTTCCTCTGCAACACTCTCATCTGGAAGGATTCCCCTTTGAGTATCTTTCTCCTTGTTACACAGTTTAAAGCGATTGCGATGTACTATTTGAGGTGATTTGTTTTCTCTGGTGATCTCATAGGTGTCAGTTGCTGAATTGGGGATAGCCGAGACGATGTAAGGATCTCTTTCCCACTTACTGTCCAACTTGCTGGTGCGATGATTGTTCTATAGCCACACATAATCACCAATTTCAAGAGGCTCTGCTTTGGCAGACTGGTCATAATTTTGCTGCCTTTTGTGAGCATGTTCCATGCGATGGTGAGCAATTTCTTGTGCATCAGCTAGACGTCTTTGGTGCTCGCTCACCCAATCAGTTTTTGGCAATGGATTGATGGCATCAGGCACTTGTACGTCCAAAGTATGGTCAGCAGGTAGTTTACCTTGATGACCAAACATGAGATAGTAAGGTGTATACCCCGTGGAACAGTGAATGGTATTATTATAGGTATACATCAATTGAGGTAGAAGAGTAGGCCAATCATTCCTGGTAGCAGGTGGCACAGCTCTAAGCATTTCTATTAGGCCTCATGCACAAGACAGTATTTTTTCACGGTCCGCAAAACGGGGTTCCGTTGGTCCGTGATCCGTGACCGGTTTTTCGTCCGTGGGTCTTCCTTGATTTTTTGAGGATCCACGGACATGAAAAAAAAGTCGTTTTGGTGTCCGCCTGGCCGTGCGGAGCCAAACGGATCCGTCCTGAATTACAATGCAAGTCAATTGGGACGGATCCATTTGACGTTGACACAATATGGTGCAATTGCAAACGGATCCGTCCCCATTGACTTTCAATGTAAAGTCAGGAGTCCCTTTTATACCATCGGATCGGAGTTTTCTCCAATCCTATGGTATATTTTAACTTGAAGCGTTACCATCACACTGGGAACGCCTCTATGTTAGAATATACCAATCGGATTTGAGTTACATCGTGAAAACTCATATCCGACAGTATATTCTAAACCCCCCCCGATCATTGGTGGCAGCGGAGTTACGATCGGAGTCCCAGTTTAATCGCTGGGGGCTCCGATCGGTAACCATGGCAACCAGGACGCTACTGCAGTCCTGGTTGCCATGGTTACTTAGCAATATTAGAAGCATCATACTTACCTGCTGGCTTCTGCGCTGTCTGTGACCGGCCGGGAGCTCCTCCTACTGGTAAGTGACAGATCATTAAGCAATGCGCCGCACAGACCTGTCACTTACCAGTAGGAGGAGCTCCCGGCCGGTCACAGACAGCGCAGCAGCCAGCAGATAAGTATGATGCTTCTAATATTGCTAAGTAACCATGGCAACCAGGACTGCAGTAGCGTCCTGGTTGCCATGGTTACCGATCGGAGCCCCAGCGATTAAACTGGGACTCAGATCGGAACTCCGCTGCCACCAATGATCGGGGGGGGGGGGGAGAGGGGAGGCCGCACACTGTGCCAACAATGTTATAAATACAATAGAGGGAGGGGGGCCGGGGGGGCCTGCACACTGGCCACCAATGTTATAAATACAATAGAGGGAGGGAGGGGGGCCGCACACTGTCCACCAATGTTATAAATACAATAGAGGGAGGGAGGTGGGGCCGGGGGGGCCGCACACTGGCCACCAATGAAATTGAAACTGGGGAGGGAGGGGGGGCCGGGGGGGGCGCACACTGGCCACCAATGTTATAAATACAATAGAGGGAGGGAGGTGGGGCCGGGGGGGCCGCACACTGGCCACCAATGAAATTGAAACTGGGGAGGGAGGGGGGTCTGCCCCCTGCTGCCTGGCAGCCCCGGATCTCTTACAGGGGGCTATGATACGCACAATTAACCCCTTCAGGTGCGGCACCTGAGGGGTTAATTGTACGGATCACAGCCCCCTGTAAGAGATCGGGTGCTGCCAGGCAGCAGGGGGCAGTCATGTACACAGTTCGTAGTATATTCTAACTAGAAGCGTCCCCATCACTATGAGAACGCCTCTGTGTTAGAATATACTGTCGGATCTGAGTTTTCACAAAGTGAAAACTCAGCTCTGAAAAAGCTTTTATGCAGACGGATCTTCGGATCCGTCTGTATGAAAGTAACCTACGGCCACGGACATGGATGCCAATCTTGTGTGCATCCGTGTTTATTCACGGACCCATTGACTTGAATGGGTCCGTGAACCGTTGTCCGTCAAAAAAATAGGACAGGTCATATTTTTTTGATGGACAGGATACACGGATCACGGAGGCGGATGACAAACGGTGCATTTTCTGAGTTTTCAACGGACCCATTGAAAGTCAATGGATCCGCAAAAAATCACAGAAAACGGAACAACGGCCACGGGTGCACACAACGGTAGTGTGCATGAGGCCTTAGGGTCTGGTTCATTTTTTCACAAAGTCCAATACCTTGGGGATGGTAAGCTGTCGTTCTGATTTTCTGGCAATTGTGAAGTGAACACAGTTCTTTGAAGAGTTGCGACTAAGAATTTTCTCTGGACATCCGTATGGTAACAGGAAATGTTTCCAGAAGGCATCTGCAGTTGTTTTAGCAGTCAAGTCCTTAACAGGTGTGGCTACAGCGAATTTGGTGTAGTGGTCAATGATGGTCATAGAGTATGTATAGCCTGAGCGACTTGGTTCCAGCTTCACGTGGTCAATTGCAATGATTTCCAACGGTGTCTGACTTACAATGGGATGTAAGGGTGCTTTTTGGTCATGCTTTTCACCACGTCCAAAAGCACAGGCGGAACACTCTCGACACCCCTTCTCAATGTCTCCTCGTATTCCAACCCAATAGAATCGTCTACGGACGGTAGCTTCTGTCTTCTGCACGCTAAAGTGTCCTGATTTGTCATGCTACATCTCAAGAATGATGCTTGCATCCCGGCGAGGTATTAGGATTTGGTATACTCTGTCATAGGTAACTGGATCCAGGCTTCTTCTCAATAGTAGGCCCTTCTGCAGGAAGAGTTGTTTCCGGTGTCTCCACAGCTTCAACAGTTCTGGGTCTGCATTTCTTCAGCGGATTCTCTCAGGTGTTCTTCCACTGGTAAGGAAATCATGTAGTTCTCCGATTACTCTACTTTCTGACTGAAGTTTGATCCATCTCTCCTTTTAAATTTATGGTAAGTTTCCACTGGACTGGGAAGGTAGAGTGGAGGGGTGGACCATAGGCGCAAAGACGTAACCAGAGATATTCAAACCAGTAGGTTTTTTATTGTGACAACGCGTTTCGGGGTTCTGCAGACCCCTTTTTCAAGTCTGTGGAGAAGCTGCTGCTGGAGGATGCGCTGCTCCAGGCGTCTAGCACGTGCGGCGTCCAGGTGTTGGAGTGGTCATTTGGGCGCCTGCTAGGACTTCTGGGATATATATCTTTGTAGTCAGGAGGGAAAAGTTATTTTCGTACAGGTGTCTCATCCTCCAATAATAAAGGCTTCTCCCACTGTTCTAATTTCTAACACACCTTCTCCAGGCTTTTTGTCAAAAAGTTAACCTGTTCTGTCACGGTTGCTACGGCATCAGGGACTGGAGTTTGAGCTGCCTGACTGGCTAGAGTTTCAGCAATTTTAGCAGGCTCTGGCTGCAGAATCTTTCCCAGAATGCTAATGGCTAGCTCTTTAAAGTCCAGGAAGGTGACACTTGGGTGTTGTGCAGCTAACATTCTCAACTGGCTTTTTAGGGTGTCAGTGTTAACACCTTCAATGAATTGCTCTTTCAAAGTTTTGTCTTGGTTCTCTGCCTCAAGGAGGTCTACCTGAACCACAGCTCTAAGGGCTTCTTGTAAAGACAATGCAAAGTCTCTAAGTGATTCACCGGCTTGTTGTTTCGTGCTGAAGAACCTGATTTTGACCTCGGACACGGTGTAGAGTCTCTCAAAGATCTGTCCCAGTGTTCTCCTTTCAGAGCTGGGCCAGGACTTCACCTCCCGGAGTGCTGCTCCCTCTAGTTGCGCTGGGAGTATTTCCATTTGCTGCTCTGTGGAGACAGGGTACAACCTGAACAAGGCAAACATTTTTTCTTTAAAATCTCTTAGGGTGTGAGCTTCCCTGAGTATCGGGGGAACCAAGGGGCTCCAAAGTAGTAGGGCATGGTTAGTGGCATCATGCTGGCTGCTGCAGCGGCTGGCGGTGTACTGGAGCCAGCTGCGGCTGCAGCAGGGGATCTGCTGAGGTCGGGCTCCGCGGCTCCCTCCTGAACAGACATGGCAATGACAGTTTATTTAAATGCTGCAGGCTAAATTTGACTTTATACCCGTTTTGAATGGGGTTGCTATGGGCAACCGTTGCGGGTGTATGGCCCTTTAAGACGAGTGGTGCAGGGGACGGAGATACGATTGAGGAAATTTCTTACTAAATGCCCCCTTGTTACTGATGGGGGTACTTTCACAGGCTGAGTAGTAAGGTCGGGGCCTGTACCTGCGTTTATCCCGTGGAGATTGGCTGATAACTGCGACTGTACTCCTCTCTCTTGCTCGCCTGCCAGATCTCGCGATGCGCGAGATTACGTCACACACAAGTCCCGTGCGCGGCGTCTCTTCAACGCAATCCACAGCCAGAAGGGGCGGTGCTACACTTTGCATACAGCCCGGCCTCCCTGGACTGCTACAGGAGTGGTAGGCGGCAACCTTAACGCTTGCTTTACATATGGGGCGGTGCGCCAACTTTTCCCGCACTGGAAGGGGGTGTAACTTGTTTTTTTTCCGCCAGGCTGCTCGGTGATGGCGCAGCAAACAACTACAAGTCCCTTAGGCGGCCATCTTAAGTGCAAAACAGTCCATTCAAACACAGCAAGCAGCGGTATTGACTCTTGAAAAATCCACAATTATGCGATTTTGTAGTAGAAGGATAGTGCAATACATGCAGACAGCTTATAAGCAACCTAAACAGTCTTTTGGCCAAATAAAAGCAATAAACAGTTGGGGCTCATTCACAATTGGCAGTCTATAATGATGCAGGGTTTTGCCAATGCTGTACATACAGTTCATTAAAGGCACAAAGGAATTTATCGCAATCCTGTTCGTGGTGACGCCAAGATTAATTATGCGGTATGCCAGACCTAACAGGGGAATTACACGTGAGGTCACGGTGTGAGCATTAGGTGGGCCGAGGTAAATACAGTTCTGGTTACTCACGGTTACGTTGTTCCTGGGCAGGCCTGCACAAGTGATGAGGAGAACGGTACAGGAACTCTCTGGGGCACGCTCTGGTGTAAGGGACACAGGCCAGATGAACATGTGCCATATTTTCTCCACTTGATGATGACGGTCTTCACTGTGTTCCATGGTATATCTAATGCCTTGGATATTCTTTTGTCCCCTTCTCCTGACTGATACCTTTTAGCAATGAAATCCCTCTGATGCTTTGGAAGCTCTCTGTGGACCAAGGCTTTTGCTGTGGGATGCGACTAAGAGAATTTCAGGAAAGACCAACTAGAGCAGCTGAACTTTATTTGGGGTTAATCAGAGGCACTTTGAATGTGATTGCTTAATTCTGAACACAGCTACACCCCCAGTTATAAGAAGGTGTGCACACTTATGCAACCACATTATTTTAGATTTTTTTGTTTTCTTCCCTCCTCCTAAAATATTTCAGTTTGTTTTTCAATTGAGTGGTACAGTTTATAAGTCTATAGGTCACATTAAAGGTGGAAAAAGTTCTGAAATGATTTATCTTTGTTAAAAAAAAAATTACATCACAGAAACCTGACATTTTAACAGGGGTGTGTAGACTTTTTATATCCACTGTATATGTTCTAAAGTGTTTTGTGGCGGTGGCAGCAGCATCAGTAGGCCACAGAGTGGCACAGTGACAGAGTGTGGAGGTGGCGGCAGCAGCAGCATCAGGAGGAGGCCACAGGGTGGCACAATAACAGTGTGGAGGTGGCAGCAGCAGCATCAGGAGGCCACAGAGTGGCACAATTACAGAGTGTGGAGGTGGCGGCAGCAGCATTTGTCATTGTGCCACTCTGTGGACTCTTGATGCTACGGCTGCCACATCCACACTGTTATTGTGCCACCCTTTGGCCTCCTGATGCTGCTGCTGCCGCCACCTCCACACCCTGTCATTGTGCCACCCTGTGGCCTCCTCATGCTGCTGCCACCTCCACACTGTCATTGTGCCACCCTGTGGACTCCTTCTGATGCTGCTGCTACTGCCACCTCCATACTCTGTCATTGTGCCACTCTGTGGCCTCCTGATGCTGCTGCCACCTCCACACTGTCATTGTACCACTCTGTGGCCTCCTTTTGATGCTGCTGCCACCTTCAGACTTTGTCATTGGGCCACTCTGTGATCTTGTCATGTGGCTTCCACCTCACCACTATGTCATAGGGCCACTCTGTGGACTTCTCATGCTGTTCCCACCCTCCCCACTTCATGACTGGGCCACTATTTTACCTTTTGGCCTGGCTGACATCATCATTTATTTGACCCTACGTCTGATCTGTCAGAAGGAAGCAAAAATGAGATGCACAACAGATCCTGTCTATGTAACAGCAGTAAGGCCTGCATGACATGGTCCCTATTTTGCATCAGAATTGTTTATGAGTTGGTAGCCATAAGCAGGAGTGGGTAGAAAACACAGAAGACATGCACATATTCCATTCACGTGTCATCTCTGTTTTAGATCCACTCCTGTTTTTTTTGTTGGCTTTAGCAATACTGATGGATTACTGACCAAATGCTGACCGATGAAGGCGGATGCTCCACAGACAGGATCTGTTTTTTTGGGTTTATTGTTCTGACGGATCAGGGAAAGGGCAAAATAATCAGTGATGTCAACACAAACTTACTGCTGACACCCTCTCCACTCTGTCGGGGGGCTCTACTTGTATAAGCGTTTAATAGAACAGGTTCTGTAGACATCTATGTGGAATTAGTGAATTGGTGTAAAAGGAGTGCCCTCTTTCACGCTGTAGTAGGATCTTGGGCCTCTGCACGGTTCTTTATACCTGGCGCTAACATCGACCTGTGAGTTATTTGGTCAGTTTTGGCCCCGTGACTGCCCAAATAAGTGAAGTGTGCAGTGATTCTAAGAGCGACATCTGCATGTCATACTGACTCACAGTATTGTTTCACTACCACAGCAGACTCCCTATGTGTTGCTACAAGGCACAGTGTTCTACACCACTATAGATGCTCTCTGCATCCAGGAAAAAGCCGTTTTCTAACTCAATTCGCCACGAATAAATTCAGATCAAACCAAATTTTTTTGAAAAATTCTGCGAACCAGCTGAATCGAATTTATGAGAAATTCGCTCATCTCTAGATAGAACCATGATGCAAAGAATGCAGACATGTCGGATTCTGTGTCCTATGTGGCAGGCCGCGTGCAGCTTTTCTGCCATTGGCTTTAATGGAAGATGCGTGCAACACGCCTGTGATTTGCCTGTGACTTGGCTGTGTTTTCACAAAGGGTGGCTGCGCACGACCCAGATGCTTTCCATTCACTTCGGTGCCTCAAAAGTGAAGAAGAGCATGTCGCGCATGTGCAGCATGATCTCTATTCATCCCTATGTTAGTTCTGAAACTATCTGAGCAAGCGCACTCAGATATTTTTGGAATTCCCATAGCGGTGAATTCAGAGTGCCATGGCACCACTCCATTCACCCCAGTGGGACTGCTGGAAAGAGCTGATCGCACTTGCCACGATATTTTCGTAACTCCCATAGTGGTGAAGGATGGGTGGCCATTCACTTATCCATTCACGTGGGGAGCCCTTGTTCTTGAGATAGCAGCAGGTCCCAGAGATGGGACCTGCACCTATGTGACATTGATGGCCTATCCTAACGATATGACATCAAGGTAGGAGAAGAGACAACCCATTTAGGTTGAAGCTGATGTTTGATAAGCCGCGCTCTCGGGTCTATTAGTGCATTACACACCTGCTCAGCAATATCTCTTTTTTATTGCATGCAGTTATTAGTGACCTTTGTAAGAGCATATGGTGCTGTCCTCCACTATTTCCAAGAGGCTTTCACAACCCAGGATATTGATCAATGTTATTGTAGATGAGTACGCAGCCAAAGAAAATATTAACTAGATTACGCTTTGTCAACTTCAAGTAGTCAAGTGCTGAACAGAGCAGCAGCAAGAACGTATCCTGAAGAGGGGCAGGTGAGAGAAGCGTCTTTCTTCAAATCAGTAGCAGATGCGTTACTTGTGGAGGGCACTTAGCAATGCTATGTACTAGAAATACCCAGTGGGACTTGGTGCATGGCGTTTGATTTTGGCTTGCCAATTGATGATGAGTATAATTGAAACATTTACTTTAGTATTAATTTAAATATTTTTTTAGATTTGTATGTAAAGTTTCTTCCGTCTAGTTTAGGAAACCAATTTTTAAATATAACCTATTAGAGAATATTGAGATATTCACTAGCGGCCCCACATCCAGGACTCTCACCTATTAACTAGAGGACAGAATGATAGCTCTGGAGGACTAGGCATGCCTGTGCATTACACAGACAGAGCATTGACATCAACGGACATTATGTCATTCTTCATTCCACCTGTGGTGGCGCTGCAGAAGAATTAAACACTTGCTGCTGGATTCCTGGATGGCTGATCAATAGGGAGTTCAGCAGCAGGACCACTTGTGATCACCTTATCACTGGGGGACCCTTCTAATTAATAGAAAATAAAACACTGACCAAACTGGAGAATGCCTTTAAGAAACAATGTACATGCAGTAGTATTTGAAGAGTTGTCTGAACAATCAACAACTAGAACATCATAAGTTATAGCAACAGAAGTAACTATTATTGGTAATTCTTAATATACGTGAATTTTCGTCCTTATGGATAGTTGTGGTATTAGATATTTAGACGCTGGAGGTCAATGTAGAGCTTTATTTTATTTCATGTTTATCGTATTTGCCTTAAATGTTCAACTTTACAATTAGAAATATATAGTTTTTAGTAAACAAATACACTTGACAAAAAAATAACTTACCAAGATTTACATCAGTCCAATGGTGTGCCCACTCAGTCAAATGGAAAAAATGTCTTTGAGTGGGTTATAGAGGCAGACCTAGTAATCAATCTCCCATCTAGAGGTACACTACCCAAAAGTAGCCTCTGAGAACCTTTTTATAGACCAGCGGGGAATCACTTTTATGCCCTCAAGTGGTCTAATCAGACCACAATTGTATTCATTGTATTCATTGACATATCTGACTAACTGCATGGACAGTTTTGCAGCAATCTGACATTTCTTTCTGGTGCATTGTTTTTTGTTTTTGTCAATGAGTGCTTATAATTACTTAGTTTTCCTATTAGTCAAGTGGATTATGGCTCTTCTCATATTTCCGTTGGAGGCTTCATCAGTGCTGTGCCACATCCTGCTTCCTGTTGAAATGATGGACGCCACGACGGAAACCTGATAGACCCATTGTAAGTCAATTGGGTGCATTAAGCGCCATTAGTGCCCACCTGTGTAGAGGCGCACTCTATTGACAAGGGGAATGGTACCATCCAGTTGTCAATTTATTCACACATTTCCAGGAGTAATAACAGGAGAACAGCACAATGCAGAGCTCTGCAGCATCGTTATTTTATGGGGGAAGGCACATATTTACTAAAACAGACATGTCGGGAGAGCTGGAAGATCTGACATCCGCCACACAGGTAAGGTTGAGGTTGGGTCTTCAAAGATGGTGCCCGCTCCAGAGTGGAGGAAGCGCCAAAGCTACTGGGTATCTGCTGTTTCACACCGCAGACACCCGGAGCATTTAACCCCTCAGATGCCATGGTCATATGTGACCACGGCAAACGCCTACACCTGGCTGAGATCGGGGAAGGTATTCCATTTTAGTAATAAGCCAGATCCTGGACTAGGCTTCTAGGCTTATTACTGGTATATTACAATTCAGGCCAGCAGGTGGAAGCACTGAATTATAATATACTGATCTTTTTACATTGGATAAAAGTTTATTTATACAAATTGTAATCTAATTATTGCATGCATGTGGGGGTCCACTTGGGGGCCCAAAAAAAGTTAAAAAAATTAAATAAAAATATTCACCCCCTTCCCCAAAATTAAAACAATAAAAAAAAAACATAATAGGCATCACCATGTCTAAAAACACCTGTACTATTAAAATATAAAAAATGTACCCCCAAATCTAAATGGATGTTTTTTCATTGCTTCTTCTCCCCCAAAAAATGGAATCAAAAGTGATCAAAAAGTCATACATACCCCAAAATGATATTAATAAAAAACTACAGATCAGCCCACAAAAAATAAGCCCCCGCACAGCTTCAGAGACATAACTAGTGTTTGGGACCAGAATTTTGCGATGACGTTTTTTTTTCAGTATTAAAACACAAGAAAAACTATATAAATGTGACATTGTTGTAATCATACTGACCCGGAGAATGAAGGGAACAGGTCAGTTTTACCTCACGGTGAACGCCATAAAAACAAAACTCACAAAACTGTGGCAGAATTGCATTTTTTTTCCAATTCCTTCACATTTGGAATTTATTTCCAGCTTCCCAGTATGTCAATATTAAATGGTGCCATCGGAAATTGCAACTTGTCCTGCAAAAAAACAAGCCCCAATGTGGCTATGTGAACGGAAAAATGTAAAAAAATGCTATGGCTCAGGGAAGACAGTGTATGAAAAAAATAAAAATTGCAAAAATGGAAAACCGCCACGTTAGGAAGGGATTAAAGGCTGGTATAACAATATTAACCCCTTCCGGCCGGGTTTAAAGATCGCGATGGTGTTTTAAACAGCAGGCACCCGGGATCGACAATGTTTTTACTACAGAGCTGCAAATCCTCTGCTTCTCTTCACACAGCAATAGAGTTAAATGATAAACTCCTGTCTGCCTGCAGCCACCACTAGAGGGAGCTTAGGTGTTTACAGTATTGTATTATTGTGATCAATGGCTAAACAGTATGCAGTGAGCTTCTAAGCTCCCTCTAGTGGTAACTGATGGCAACCAGAATTGTAATCAATTAAATTTATATACGGGTGATTTGGAGGTTGATGGCAGAAAACTGGTGCTTTAGCTGCTTTAAAGATACAGTACAGACCAAAAGTTTGGACACACCTTCTCATTCAAAGAGTTTTCTTTATTTTCATGACTATGAAAATTGTAGATTCACACTGAAGGCATCAAAACTATGAATTAACACATGTGGAATTATATACATAACACAAAAGTGTGAAACAACTGAAAATATGTCATATTGTAGGTTCTTCAAAGTAGCCACCTTTTGCTTTGATTACTGCTTTGCACACTCTTGGCATTCTCTTGATGAGCTTCAAGAGGTAGTCACCTGAAATGGTCTTCCAACAGTCTTAAAGGAGTTCCCTGAGATGCTTAGCACTTGTTGGCCCTTTTGCCTTCACTCTGCGGTCCAGCTCACCTCAAACCATCTCGATTGGGTTCAGGTCCGGTGACTGTGGAGGCCAGGTCATCTGACGCAGCACCCCATCACTCTCCTTCATGGTCAAATAGCCCTTACACATCCTGGAGGTGTGTTTGGGGTCATTGTCCTGTTGAAAAATAAATGATGGTCCAACTAAACGCAAACCGGATGGAATAGCATGCCGCTGCAAGATGCTGTGGTAGCCATGCTGGTTCAGTATGCCTTCAATTTTGAATAAATCCCCAACAGTGTCACCAGCAAAGCACCCCCGCACCATCACACCTCCTCCTCCATGCTTCACGGTGGGAACCAGGCATGTAGAGTTCATCCGTTCACCTTTTCTGCGTCGCACAAAGACACAGTGGTTGGAACCAAAGATCTCAAATTTGGACTCATCAGACCAAAGCACAGATTTCCACTGGTCTAATGTCCATTCCTTGTGTTCTTTAACCCAAACAAGTCTCTTCTGCTTGTTGCCTGTCCTTAGCAGTGGTTTCCTAGCAGATATTCTACCATGAAGGCCTGATTCACACAGTCTCCTCTTAACAGTTGTTCTAGAGATGTGTCTGCTGCTAGAACTCTGTGTGGCATTGACCTGGTCTCTAATCTGAGCTGCTGTTAACCTGTGATTTCTGAGGCTGGTGACTCGGATGAACTTATCCTCCGCAGCAGAGGTGACTCTTGGTCTTCCTTTCCTGGGGCGGTCCGTATGTGAGCCAGTTTCTTTGTAGCTCTTGATGGTTTTTGTGACTGCACTTGGGGACACTTTCAAAGTTTTCCCAGTTTTTCGGACTGACTGACCTTCATTTCTTAAAGTAATGATGGCCACTCGTTTTTCTTTACTTAGCTGCTTTTTTCTTGCCATTATACAAATTCTAACAGTCTATTTAGTAGGACTATTAGCTGTGTATCAACCTGACTTCTCCACAACGCAACTGATGGTCCCAACCCCATTTATAAGGCAAGAAATCCCACTTATTAAACCTGACAGGGCACACCTGTGAAGTGAAAACCATTTCAGGTGACTACCTCTTGAAGCTCATCAGGAGAATGCCAAGAGTGTGCAAAGCAGTAATCAAAGCAAAAGGTGGCTACTTTGAAGAACCTAGAATATGACATATTTTCAGTTGTTTCACACACTTTTTGTTTGTTTTGTTATGTATATAATTCCACATGTGTTAATTCATAGTTTTGATGCCTTCAGTGTGAATCTACAATTTTCATAGTCATGAAAATAAAGAAAACTCTTTGAATGAGAAGGTGTGTCCAAACTTTTGGTCTGAACTGTATATCATGAAATGTATCAATGCAGAATTTTGCACTGCTTTTTACCTATAATACAACTTTTTGTTCAAGGTTAGTCATTTTAACAGCACTAACCTATTGGTGCAACTTCCTTCTTTGAAAGACACCCCCCTTATTCTGCAGACACCACAGGCTAATGACCTGCAGATCCCTGCATCTATTCAGTGCCACAAATATACTCCAGGGGATGATGGTGAAGGGGTAAGTACTTTTCACAGGACTCCCATTTTCTTTCTGTCGTTAATAAAGTTGATCTGTTTTAATTGCACTTTCTATTAATTATATAGTGGACGTGTGACCAACCTGTTTCCATTTTCTGTTGATTTGACGCTCGTCTACAATTACCCCATTATTTTGGCTTTAGTAAATCATTAATTGGACTTTTGGCCCGAGATGGTTTCATGTAACTTTGTGCATGGTAGTGACTCTTTCCGCCCTATCTTATCTCTACCAATGCCTACAGATCAATGTCTGCAAATCAATATAATCAGTTACATCACTCTGAACTGTAGGATCCCCCACCTACTGAGGCTAATTTACTAAGTATCTTTCTTTAAGGGTTTGTCCAGCATTAGAAAAAGTTTTTCATTTTTTTTTTGTTTTCTTTTACAGAAACCGCACCACCAAATGTCTACGGGCTGTGTCTGGTATTGCAGCTCATCTGCTTTTAAGTAAATGCACACATCCTGTGGATAAGAGTGGCTCTGTTTCTATCAAATTGTATAGCAGGCAACAGCGCTGAGAAAAGTGAGCTTCGGATGCTACATCCAAGGTCACTTCGCTCAAAACTTAGGAATAATACTGTACGGAGATCCGTCTCTGTACAGTATTAGAATGTGCGGGCTCCTATGAACCAAAGTTGCGTGGCTTCGGTTCCGACTGGTACCTCAGAACCGAAGCCGAGTTTGATTTCAAGTTTTAAATTGTTTCTCCACTAAAAATCAATTACCGAAGTTCAACTTCGACTTTGCGAAAAAACTAACTTCGGCTCATCGGAGCCCATACATTCTACTACAGTATGGAGACAAATCTCCGTACATTATTAATCCAAAGTTTTGAGCGAAATGACTTTGGATGTAGCATCCGAAGCGTGCTTCGCTCATCACTACTGGACAATAATTGAGACGATCGGAACTGAGGAAATTATAACAATTATTGTTGTACATAATCCGGCCTTTTCTAAATGGCTTGTGGTTTCAATCATTCTGTATGTGCTGTGTTGAATATCTTTGCTCTCTGCCATGACAAGTAAGTGGGGGGCTTGTGATAATAAACAGCAGCTAGTCTGAAGAAGCAGAGCTGCAGTAAAAATTTACTAAACTGGGAAGGGTTACATTTACAAGAACGTATTTTCAGGCCATGCCCGCTCTGCATTTTTTGCGGACAACTCAGAGATGTAATTCGTGTGCTGTCCGCTTCCATGCAGCTGCAAATGATAGAACATGTCCCATATTCTGAAAGCCATATTTATTTTTATTTTTTGGGCAACTGTCTTATGTAGAGGCAAATTTTTTTCGCTATGAGATGACGGTTTGATTGGTACTATTTTAGGGTGCGTGTGACTTTTTGATCGCTTGCTATTACGCTTTTTGTGATGTAAGGTAACAAAAAATAGCTTTTTTTACATAATTTTAATATATTTTTTTACAGTGTTCACCTGAGGGGTTAGGTCATGTAATATTTTTATAGAGCAGGTCATAACAGACGTGGCAATACCTAATATGTGTACTTTTTTTATATTTATGTAAGTTTTACACAATTATATCATTTTTGAAACAAAAAAAAATCATGTTTTAGTGTCTCCATTGTCTGAGAGTCATAGTTTTTTCAGTCTTTGGGTGATTGTCTTAGGTAGGGCATCATTTTTGCGGGATTAGATGACTGTTTGATTGGCACTATTTTGGGGTGCATATGACTTTTTGATCGCTTGCTATTATACTTTTTGTGATGTAAGGTGACAAAATATGGCTTTTTTGACACTGTTTCTATTTTATTTATTATACGGTGTTCACCCGAGCGGTTAGGTCATGTGGTATTTTTCTAGAGCAGGCTGTTACGGACATGCCAATACCTTATATGTAAATTTTTTTATTATTTTTTTACATTTAACACAATAAAAGCATTTTTGAAACAAATAAAATCATGTTTTAGTGTCTCCATAGTCTGAGAGCTATAGTTTTAAAAAAAAAATTGGTGATTGTCCTAGGTAGGGGCAAATTTTTTACGGCATGAGGTGATGGTTAAATTAGTACTATTTTGGGGGGCATATGCTTTTTTAATTGCTTGGTGTTGCATTTGTAGTGATGTAAGGTTACACAATATTTTTTTTTAGCACAGTTTTTATTAGATTTTTTTGAACGGTGTTCACCTGAGGGGTTATGTCATGTGATATTTTTATAGAGTCAGTCGATACGGATGCGGCAATACCTAATATGTCTACTTTTCTTTTTTTCCCTATTTGTTCCTTTTTTTTTTTTTTTTTTACTTTTTCGGGGGAAAAGGACACTTTTTTTTATACACTTACAACCTGCTTACCTGTGAGATCCAGGGGACTGGATCTCACAGGCTTTCCTATGTTTCTATCAGTGACTGCCGGACCCCTGCCACGGATCGGGCAGGCGCAGCTCCTGCACTCGCCCGATCAGCGCATCGTATATGTACGGCGCTGGGCGTTAAGACACGTCCAGTTGCGCCGTACAGATGGGCGGTAAGGGTTAATACCGGTGTTTTACACGCCGGTTTTAATAAAGCCCCATAGCTGGCAGTGGATCTGCCAAAGTTATGAAGAGGCACACGCCTAAAGGACACCCTTTTGGCTTCCATTGGGTGAATGGAGGTCTATACATTTGTGTGAAGTATATGTCCTTGGTCCAAAGGCCAAACAAACCGTGCAAATGTAGTGGGAATGCACCCTATTCTATATTCTGAGCTACATACAATACAAGATATAAAATAATGCCTCAATATCTGAAAAAAGCCTACCTTATTTGCTAATCTTACAAAAACTCCTTTAAATGGGTTCTCTCAGGATAGACATTGGTGGTATCACTCAAGGACACCCATCTATCGTGAGAAAAGAGTGCCACTTCATCCCCTGGTGGCTCTGCTTGGTTTTCTTCAGAGATGACATGGAGGCTCCTTATAATGACAGCCCAAGAGCCCATGTGGATGCCCAGAAAAAGACGGACTAAGTGGTACAACACTGCTGTCACTTTGATCTTGCAATCACCACACAGAGTGGTAAAGTGGGCAGCCCTCTATTGATTGGAAGATTTAACATTGGTGGCATATCCTAGTGATATACCGTACCACCAACATCTATCCTGAGACAATCCATTTAACTCATGTTGTCCATTTGAAGGTGCATCTCGGGACATGTTTGGTAATTTTGTCTGGCTATGACCTCTAATATTTTTACCATTCTCCGGTTTCTTAGGTTGTGATTTTAATTGGAATCAACGATGGTGAAGAAGCAGAAATCGGGAGGTCTCAGTGGCCTCTGCCGCTGGTACATTTATGCACTTCATGGACTTCTATCTGAAATCATGTTTACAGCAACCTGGGATTTTGTCACCACCAGCAGCTGGAAACTAATCGGTGTGAGCAGCATCTGGGCGATTTTTATATATGGAACGGCCATATTCATCATAGAGAAAATGTCTCTGTATCTGGAAGGAAAATGTAATCTTCTCTGTAGATGTCTCCTATACACTCTCTGGACATATGCCTGGGAATTCTCCACCGGTTTTCTATTAAAGACTTTTAGTTCCTGCCCATGGGATTACTCTCATTTCAGTGGAAACATCATGGGGCTCATCACTTTGGAGTATGCAGTGCCTTGGTATTTTGGCTGTATGATAGCAGAACAAGTGGTGATCAAAAACACCCTCAGATTGCAATTCATCCAGAGTGACCATAAAAATAGCAAAGGGGTATGATGGCCTTACCATGAAGATGGGTGCTGGTTAGCCACTGTGGCTCATTAGCTCATTTTACCTCACACTGATTCTCCCTAGTCTGAAATATACCAACAGAGGGCCACACTCCTGCCATCTACTTTTTACTGCAACTCTGCCTGTTGAGGTTGGCTGATCTGAATGAGCAGAAGCCCACCGCCACCATCTGTAAATTAGTGCTGAGAAAGCAGATCTCCATTACAGCAGGTAAAATCAAAGAATAAAAAACCTTATTGTCCAGAATCCACAGTTTTTTGGTGCTGCAGGATCTATAGAAGTAGGCCACCTTCACCGCAGAAAAGTTCAGATATTTAGATCCGCTCTGCCGAGACCCCAACCCAGAAATGCAAAGCAGGTGGAAAGACCAAGTTCCTCCTCTCCACACAAGCACACAGGCAATCACTGCAAGCTGGCCATGTTGCCTCTCTTTTTCCTGGTTTCCTCCTCCTGTAATTCCTCTCAGAGACAAACAGAAACATTAGTCTGCATTGGAATCATTGACTAGGCTCTGTGACTTGTGCAAAGGTCATTGTACAGGGATGAGGAGTAGATAAGCTTTGACAATCGCCTGTTGTGAATGGTGGATCCATTTGTAATTCAGCCTGTGATGATAATGAGATGTCTGCTGAAAAGTGATCTGTACGGACCAAGAAGTACCATCTATTATTAGGCCTAGTGGCCAGTGAGAAAACGGCAGGATTTTAAGATTTTTTTATTTTTATTTAGATGGTGACATGGAAAATTAAAATAACATCACCAAAAATGATTTACAAATTTGTTTCACCCAAAAATTTGATTTAAAAAATAGTTAATTTTCTGAGAACACATTTCCTTTAATATGTATTTTGTTATTTTTTATTTCAAAACTTTCATACTTATTGAACTAATTAAAATATGTTTCTTACAGAAATGTTCAAGTGTAAAAGAGAGAAAAACACATAGTGCGTGTTTAATGCATTACCATAATAAAATCTTTTTCTACAGAAAATCCAGTGCGTCTCCTTTGTTCCACCCTCCTTCTGCACAAATTACAGTACTTACAGAAGATGTACACACAGGACATCTCATTAGTAAGATCTAATTGGTTATATGTGACAAATCGCATTGTCATCTCCTGGACCTTTGTGGCTTATCATTATGTTAGAGCCTGGACTGGTCATATGATATTTGTCCAGTTATGACTAGAGATGCACTCTAAACAAGTGGGCCCTCATATAGTGCTGTGTGTCATCAGCTAGAAGAAGACAGAGCCCAGTGACCCAGTGGTTAACTGATAAATTTGTTAAGTGGTTTACTGCTAAAGTTGTCAAAAGGTTTTCTGCTAAACAATAAATGCTGTCATGCACTATCGTTTACTGGTACAAGGGTTAATGTGACTATGTACTTTATATTCCACAAAGCTGTATATGGATAGGAAATAGTTAACTGGAAGTCCTTAATAATAGTTGCCATATAGTGCGCTGGTCCCATGTCCCCTGTCTAAGAGATGTCCCCTGTCTAAAGAGTTCCTGGCAAATAAGCCAAAATAAAAGACATGTATGCAGTTGCTGGTGTTTAAGCCAGACAAACTGAAGAAAAAGCAGGAGAAAATAATTCTTCTCCAGGGAGACACCATCCCTGTGAGTGTCAAGCTGCTAGAAAGACAACTGTGCTAAGATCCAACCTCTGAAAAGAGAGAACAGACTTTTTAAAAAAGGTTGAAGAACATTATAAAAAGGCACAGTGCTTGTGCAGTGCACCAGCCTGCAGGAGGGGGGCGTGCAGGGTTGGAGAGGAGGATGGGAGCTCTGATAGTGGCAATGAGGGTAGTTGTAGTCCTTATGGTGGCCATTCCCTGCTCCAGCTTGTGCCCAGGCCAGGTATGCAGTGGGTGGAGAGGCACAACCCTTCTTTCCCTCAGGGCACACCCTGGATTCTGGGGGTCTTCTACCTGGCGGTTCCTTTGATGCCCTTGGTGTTAGGTGAGCAGCGGGGTACAAGGCAGGAGAACAGGGACCCCGATTGGATCTGGAGACCAAACCCCAGACTGGTTTGGTTATAGTAAAATATAGTCTCTCTTTTGCTGAATAGATGATGGGTGTCACATTGCAAATACAATACATTGCAAATGTACCTCTGCGGACGTCCCCCGGTTGTGCCAGCTGATGCGATGTGGTAGCCGGTGAGTTCTGACTACCGCACCGCTTGATCCAGGACCTGACTGCTGACGCTGATGACGTGGTGGTGTGAGGCAATCGCTTTCATTGCATGGAGGTGGGCGGACCGGCTCTTAGGCGTCCTTGGCAACGGCGCACAAGACATGGGATGTTTATGATGACGCGATGATCGCCGGGGTGGAGCCGCTCACGATCAGCTGATTTCGGGTTGGTCAGACAGTGACGTAACCCCTTCTTCCCTGTCATGCGCGCTGGCGGCCTGGGAATGCAGAGGAACGTGTGTGCCCTGAAGGTATGTGGGGTAATGGATCTGAAACCTATAGTAGGTGTATACTGAGACACTAAGTAGGAGCACTAGAGGACGCATCCTTGATGACATCAGCACCTTATACACTGCGTTATTGGCCACTCCTGTGTGAGTGGGTGTGTTTTAATGTATTTAAACAGGTACTTTTAGATTTCACATTGTGTTTGATAAAGGCTGTGGATCAGCCGAAAAGTCACAACCTGTTGCACGTCGGTTCCCATTAAAGGGATTTTTTATACCGGACATTCTGCCTCCATCTTCTTTTTTGGGACTTGTCACGTAGGAGCCCTGATGAATCTTGGACTCCAGGTAGGCTGTTGCATACCGGATGACCTCAAGATTCCATTACTATTTTTTGACATTGCAAATACAAGTCGTAGTCTGTACAGGTAGTAGTTCTTAGATATCTCATAGGGTAAGCTTTTCCCAAAGGCTGGGCATAGTGGCTGAAAAGGGCAACAGTACACCACCCTCCAAGTTTTTCTCTAGCTGTATAATGCAATTGAACCAAAAGGTATGCAAGTCCTTTTTTGTTTTTCTGCAATACCCAACTGTGGGGTGCAGTGCTAGAATGGATGGAAAGTCCGTCGCAGTAGTGTGGAAGGGCACCAGAAGCAAATACCTCAATCCATGTGCAGTAAAGTCTACATCTGTAAAAGTGTGTTACAGTAACTGGCTTTCTTATCCTTTGGATAGGTCCTCAACCTTCTGTAAAAAGTCTGTTCCTCACTCAATCAAATGTTGGTCCTCTGCTCTTCTGGCAGCTTTACACTTACAGGGATAGGGTCTCCCTGGAGAATAATTATTTTCTCTTGCTTTTGTTTGGCTTACACACCAGCAGCACCATACACATCATCTCTCTTTGCCAGGAATTCTCTAGTCAGCTGAAAGCAGGACCAACACACCACTTGGCAACTATCAGTAAGGAATGCCAGTTAACTAATTCCTACCACTAATTCCTTTGTGGTATACAAAGTGTATAATAAAATCACCTTAGCCATAGTGTACATTAAGCCTTGTAGTGGTGAACCATAGTTAATTAGAATATTGACTCTGTTATTAGCCTCCTCCAAACCTGGTCCTGTTCTCCTGCTTATTTAACCCTAAGAGCACCCAGCCACCAACAGACAGGAGACTCTAAAATCCAGGGTGCACCTCCCACCACCTCTTCATTGCACAACCAGACCGAGGGGAAAACTGGAGCAGAGTATAGTCACTGTAAGGACTACAACCACCCTCATTGCCTCAGTCACCCCCCATTCTCTATATTCTTCAGGACCCTCTTCCCCCTGTGGTCTGGTGCGTTGCAAAGGGAAAATGGTATATACCATCTACCAAGTGGTGAACAGTGGGCACCACCACTGACCATTCAGTCTGGATCAGTGGGCCACCACTGATCCAAACTGTACATTTTCTAGTGAATTGGGAAAGTTTTATACATATATACTTAATTAATGTCCACAAAAATAGCTGTGCTATATATGTGTATAGACATTTCCTTATCAAAGCTATTAATAAGCTCTTCACAAACAACATCTGAACGTCCTGACTAATTTGTTGCCGTCTGATTATTTATACCAATATTATCTTAGTAAATCTGCAGGAACAGGTGGATAATGCTCGGAAAATCAGTAAACTTCAGCAAGCGGTTGTTTTCTTTTAGCTGTAAACACCTCATTTTCTCTTCACTTTCTAAATAATCCCATATGATGCTAAGAAAGCTTGATGACTATAACACACATTAAACACAGTACTGTGTAAATGTTTTAGGCAGGTGTGAAAAAAAATGCTGCAAAGTAAGAATGATTTAAAAAATAGAAGTAATAGTTTACTTTAAATGTATTCTGCAGCAGGACAACAACCCCAAAACACAAGCCATTGTCCTGGCAAGAACTATATTTTCCGTTCAAATAAGATCAAGGAGTCCTGGAAGTAATTATATGATCCCACAGAGCTCTGATCTCTACATCATCCAGTCTGTCTGGGATTACATGGAGAGACAGAAGGATCTGAACAAGCCTACATCCACAGAAGATCCGTGGTTAGTTCTCCAAGATGTTTGGAACAACCTCCTTCAAAAATCCTAGCAATATGCCCCCAATGTCCAAGATGGAAAAAAAACCTCCGGGGCTGAAAGGGTTAAGGGAGCCAGTGGGCACTCTCTTTCAGTGATGGTCAGTTTGCAGTGTTCGCCAGCGAACACATGCAGGCTGCCATCTTGACTCACCCGTCCGGCGATGCACAGGTAAGCCCTTGCCTGTGCCTGTGTCGGGAGCAGGTCTGAAATCAAATGCGGTCAGCGGGTGCAGGCAGTTTCGAGAACAGCCCGATGAAGGCCCCCGGCGGCTGTTCTCGAAACTGCCTGCTCCCGGTGACCGCATTTGATTTCAGACCGGCTCCTGACACAGGCACAGGGAAGGTCTTACCTGTGCATCGCCGGACGGGGGAGTCAAGATGGCAGCCTGCATGTGTTCGCTGGCGAACACTGCGAACTGACCATCACTGTTCTCTTTGCACTACGCAGCAAGACCCTCATCTGCTTCAATCAGTACTTCTCACTGGGGGCTACCCAGCATGCCCGTGCTATTGTTTTCATCAGGCAGCATGCAATGCCTTATTTCCCCTCTGACTGCTTCAGGGAAACTGAACACTGGGTTGGTGAGTTCCCCCAACAAAATCGAGCTGACTGCTGAGGGTCCCAGCAGTGCTACAAGCTCTGATCACTGTATGGTTAGGGTATCCTTTTAACTAAATGAGATCAGACAAACCTCTTTTTGAAAATGCTTTTCAGTAGCAGACATATGGAAACACGGGCCTTTCTCTATATACAAGTGCTGTATATTTGGATGACTGGAGTAATAAAAAGCCTGTGCCATAATTGCTTTTGTATAAGGCCTCTTGCACACAAACATTATTTTTTCCCCGTTTACGCTCCTTTTTTTGCGTTTCGTATACAGACTATATACGGAACCATTCATTTCAATGGATCCGCAAAAAAAACGGAAGGTACTCCATATGCCTTCCATTTCCGTATTTCCGTTCCGTTCAAAGATAGAACATGTCCTATTATTGTCCGCATAACAGAAAAGGACAGTACTGTTCTATCAGGGGCCAGCTATTCCGTTCCGCAAAAAACGGAATGCACACGGACGTCATCCGTATTTTTTGCGAATCAGTTTTTTGCAGACCGCAAAAAACTGAAAAAGCCATACGGTCGTGTGCAAGAGGCCTAAGGCTGGATGCCTTTAATTTCAATATACTTCAAAGACAACTTCTCAGATATCAAATTTATTCGTGAACATGTTTAGTGGCAACTGTGTCATGAAAAGAATGCAGCTGTTCTCTTTGGAAAATCCTCTGATCAAGTCTTAATTACAAGCTTTCCGTTGAGTGGGTTCCATGCGAACGCAGAAGGCAATACACCCGTCATGTCTCTTCCAGGAAAACCTGTTCCAAGTAAAACAGCAAGAAAATGTTACAATGTAGAAAACAACATAAAAAGTCAGGATATACTAGAAAACATGTACCGAGATAACATACAAATCCAATACATACTATTCACTATGACATATATTCTCTGCAATCACTGGGACCCTCACAATCACCCCTTGAGCTCAGAGAAGATCGATTGGAAGAGTAAGCTGTTTCAAACATTGGGAACGACGGTGGAGTGTCAAACACCCCACCGATCTGATCATGATGACCTGATGACAGTTCGTCAATGTCATGAAACTGGAATATGGGACTTCTGTGGGACGGACGCTGTACTCGACAGTCCTACAGATAGTAAACAGAGCGGTGGTCACAAATGTACACCACCATTCTATTCACTTTGGGGACTCGGGCCCCCCGTTTTTATAATGAGTGAGGGTCCCAGCGGTTAGACCCTCAGAAATCATACATTTATCACCTATCCTGTATATAGATGTTCTTAAGGTTGCTTCTGCAGCAAGCCCCTGAGGAGTTGCTGCAGAGGATGGAGATGAGATGTTGTGTCATGGTGTACTCCCTCAGGCTGTTGCTCCATGGGGATGGGCGAAGTGGAAAGGTGGTTTGAAGAGGTAGGCCAGAAGTAAAAGTAGAGTAGTCTCTCTTTATATATCTTCTGGTACATTGAGCAGCAGTAGTTACAAAGTGCAGTTTCGGTCATCAGATGATGAAGTATAGTGGCTGGATAAGTGTCAATTAAGTGGTAGTAACTATCAAGTACTTTTGGATATAGGTTTCCACTGTGTGGTACAGGCTTGATGTTAGTATGAACTGGTGGTTACTCTAGGTCAGGCATCCTCAAACTGCAGCCCTCCCGCTGTTGCAAAACTACAACTCCCAGCATGCCCGAACAGCCTACAGGTATCAGCCTACAGCAGGGCATTGTGGAAGTTGTAGTTTTACAACAGCTGAAGGGCCGCAGTTTGAGGATGCCTGCTCTAGGTGATGGGTGTTTGACCTGTTTTCCCTTACTGGCAGCAGGGTCTGTGAAACTGTAATTTGGCTGATCAATCTGCTGTCTAGGCTCAGTGAAGCTTCTTACAAGCAGTGATCTCACAGGAGAACTGGATATGGTCTCTTGGAGTATGAGCTCTAGCATGTGCTTCCTCCCTCCTCTCTGTCTGGGCTGGAACTCCCCCTCCTGGCAGGAAGCAGTACCAATCCACTCCTCCCAAGAGGAAAAGGAGGAAAAGGGTGGTTTGCCCTGTTCCTGCCAACCATTGCCACCCATACATCTTCTGCTGGAATAAATGGCATAACATTATGAAACATTACAAATAATTTTGCAGATGCCCCCAGGTTTGGAGTACTGCACTTCCACACACAGTTTTGATTTGTGCATTTATTTTTGGCTTAAAAAGCGTCAAAATTTAGCTTTTTGGGGGGCATTTTTGCCCCATATACTGTATTCTATCACCTGGAGTTTTTGTTGTTGTTTTTTTATGCCTATTGATTGTTTATAGGAAAGTACATGTCCCCAGTAATGTCACTTACTTTTTAGAGCAGTATGGGGAAAAATGTATTAGTACAAAAAGTGTCATAAAAAAGACACCAGTAAAAACCACCAACACACAAACTGCCAATGCATTTTTAAAGCTACAAAAAAAAAAAATGTGGAGGTCGATGGGAGGAAAAATTCCAGTAAACAAGCAAAATAAATACCTGTAGACCCAGAGCATGCTGCAATGTAAAACAAAAAATTGCATTGACCCAAAAAATACACCTCAAGGGTGAGAAAACACCCCTACAATTGAATGCCTGTTTTTAATAATTCCCATAAACTTCCATGGAACATCTGCAGCTGGTGTATTTTGCATAAAAAATGAAGGGGTTTTCTGGGAGTATTACATATTGATGACCTCAGGATAGGTCATGACTATCTGATCGGTGGGGATCTGTTCCCTGGCACCTCTGTCAATCACCTGTTTGAAGAGGCTGCGGCGCTCCAGTGAATGCTGCAGCCTCGTCACAACATAGCAAGCACAGCGCCATACATTGCATAGTGGCTGTGCTTGGTATTGCAGCTCAGTCTCATTTAATTGAATGGGACTGAGCTGCACGTAGGCCATGTGGCCGATGAAGAGGCCAGGGTGCACCTCTTCAAACAGCTGATTAGCGTGGGTACTGGTAGTCAGACCCCCACAATCTGATATGGATGATATTAATACTGTGCTCCTGGAAACCCCCGTTAATTCATTATCTGTGCAAATAAATAAATAATAAATAAATAGAAGAATGAAAAAAGTATTCTGTGTAACTCTAAAAGGTGACATTTTGCTATGGACATTCAGAACCTAAGAAGGTCTTGGTCCTGAAAGGGTTAAATTATACAGTACAGCATGACAGATTGATGTCTTTACTCACACAGACTGTTTTGGTAGGAGAAGGCTGTCTCCAGAAGTTAACATCAGAACTTGGTCACCAGCAGCTACCACAGAGGAGCCCTCCTGTAATGTATTGTCAGCAAGTTACTATAAAGTATATTATGGTTTATTACAATATCGGATGGAGTGTATTACACTGTACAGACAGCTCTGCTCCGAGTCGTTTTCACCTCAATCATGGTGCCCATGCAACCTACAGACTCCACTGCACATCATTTGTAAAACATGGCCGACTTCCTTCAACAACACCCCTGTCCTCAGGTTGTGTGGCACTGAAACTCAGGATAGGTCATCAGTATTTGATCGATGGGGGGTCCAACTCTCAGCACTAGGCTTGAGCGAAATGAAGAATCCAAAGCAGACTTCCATCAGAATTTCAGGGAAAATTAGATTCGCTGCAAAGCCGTATTTCCTCATGCTTCGTGGTAACTAATCCATATTCCCTGAAATGGTGGTAAATAATAAAAAAATAAAAAAAATCATACCCACCTCAACCATTTGAGCGTGAAGAGGCCACCACGGCCATCTCGATTAAAGATCCCGAGCAAAATTTTGTGTGCAGTGACCTATGACGTCACCGCGCCGGCCGTCATCACACACTGCACAAGATTTCACGCAGGATTTTCAATCAAGGTGGCCCCAGTGGCCTCTTCGCGCTCAAATGGATAAGGTGAGTATTGATTTTTTATTTTAATCGATTAACCCCTGAAAGCCCTCATTTTTCATCTCAGATGCCGTGATCAGCGATGACAAAGTAATTCGTCAAAAAGCGAATTTGTTTGTGAATCAAATTTTAGTAAACTTCGCTCATCACTAGAGATTTCTTTTGCGGCAAACTTTGCGGTTCTTTTGCGGCAAACTTTGCATACCCCCTACCTTATAAATAAACCTGATCTGGCCGCCATTTTACATTCAGTGTTTTGACAGTGTAGGGAGAGGTTGCTGTGTGGGGCAGTGACAGGCTTTTAGGGACATCAAAGTCATTTTAAGGACTGGTATAGGTGTACTATAGATAGGTGTAATACACAGAGGGGTGCGATATACTTATAATATACTTTTATAATGAGTCAAAAACACATAGATCTATATAGTGATCACCTGGAAGTCAGGGGCTAGGGGCTAGGGGCTTAGTAGGGCCATTTTTATATAGGGTAAGGTTCCGGACGGAGTCGCTCTTATCAGGGTGGGTGGTCTGTGGTTAGGCTATCAGGGCCAGAATAGCACCCCCCTGTAGGCCAATATCAGGGACAGTTGTTTGCCCACCCTGTCCTTCAATACCACATCATCATCTAGCCCAGGGATGGATGTTTTTTGCTTTCCCTCCGGGATTCATGGATGTGCACTGGAACCCCCCGGATTGTGGTAGGACATATGGTTTCTGATTTAGTGCTGCCGAGCACTTGTTATTGCCGACCACATCTATGCTTTTTGGTTAACTTTAATAATTTCATTTATTTTCATTTTGAGGGATATCTTTTCCATTCACACGTCCGCAAAATGGGTCCGCATCCTTTCCGCAATTTTGCGGAACGGGTGCAGACCCATTCATTTTCAATGGGGCTGGAATGTGCTGTCCGCATTCGCATTTGCGGATCTGCACTTCCGCATCTGTGCCTCCGTTTCCGCAAAAAAAAATAGAACATGTCCTATTGTTGTCCGCAATTGCAGACAAGATTAGGCGATGTGCGGTCCACAAATTGCGGAATGCACATTGCCGGTGTCCGTGTTTTGTGGATCCGCTAAACACTTACGGACGTGTGAATGGACTCTCATAGTAACATTATTAAAGGTTACGTTTTATCTTCATGTATATTCTAATGGATTGCCTTCCTTATACAATGTTATAATATACTTTCTAACATAGAAAGTATATTATAGTGCATTTGTATTGTGCGGCAGTTGTGTGCGGTTCTGCTGCGATACTGCAGGTATATAGAGGGACAAGCGTTATTGGAACAAATAATTTCTACTGGTGTGATATACCAGTCGTCCCGCAAAAAAACTGATTGAAGTGGGGTGTTATATACCAATATATTTTATAGCGCATGCGCGTACGCGAAAATTATATTGCCGATATTTCGCATTGAAAACAAAAATAAATGGAGATCGCAAATTCGAATAATACATCTGGTATGTCACTGTCTATGTTGTGGGACTATTTGTGCAGTTCTAGTAATTATTTCTTGGCTGCAAATATGAGCTGAAGGTTTTTCAGGTTCGCCTGCCATTAAAATGAATGGGACCCGCTGCAAACTTGCGGTTCGCGAACATTTGATCGCATTTGCACGATCGCGTTCGCGAACCGTCCCGGCAGATGTTCGTCCATCACTACTCATCACTACCCAGCACCCCCACACATCAGCTACTTGAAGAGGCCGCAGCACTCCATTGAGTGCTGCGGCCTCTACTGAGCACACCCTAGGCCAGTGACATCACTTTCATTGGTTACTGAGCTGCAATACCAAGCACAGCCACTATCCAATGGACAGCGCTGTGCCAGGTTAGTTGTAAGGAAGCTGCCCCGCTTACCTGAGCCACACAAACAGCTGATTGGCGTGGGTGGCGGGAGTCACACGCTCACTGATCAGATATTGTCCTGAGGATAGGTCACTAGTATCACATGCTTGGAAAAGCCCTTTGATGGATCTGAGCTGCAAGACCACACACAACCCATAGGCAGGTGTGGCGATGTTTCCGGAAGTAAACAACCATGCTGTTCTAATCTTGTACAACCCCTTTAAGATTGCAAAGTCATGCAATTTTTCAAAAAGCAAGAGGAAATTTAAAGCGGCTTTGTCACCAGGATCAACCCTATTAAACCAGACATACTGCTGATTAAAACAATACTTTTATTTTGTCTATATGATAAACAGCTACAGAGATATCAACGTTTTTATTCATATGCCAATGAGCAATTTGAGCATTCAGAGGCGGGGCTGAACAGTCTGAGCACTTCTATGTAACACCCCCTGAGCTCTGCACACGCCCCCCTCCCAGTGACTAACAGGACTAGACATGCTCAGGGCAGAGCCCTGTCCTAGAGCTGTGTGTAAGGGCTCATGCACATGGCCGTATGTATTTTGCAGTCCTCAAAAAATGGATCCACAAAAAATACGGATGACGTCCGTGTGCATTCTGTATTTTGCGGAACGGAACAGCTGGCCCCTGATAAGAACCGTACTATCCTTGTCCTTAATGCGGACATTAGGACATGTTCTATTTTTTTGTGGAACGGAAATATAGAAACGGAATGCACACAGAGTAACTTCCATTTTTTTTGTGGACCCATTGAAATGAATGGTTCCGTATACGGTCCGCAAAAAAAACGGAACGGACACGGAAAGAATATACGTTTGTGTGCATGAGCCCTTAGCATGTAAATACCTCATAGAGGTACATGGTGTTTCTATTCTTATAAGCTAACACATATTACTGGTGTCTTTATAGTGATATATTCTGCCTGTGAATAAAGCAGTAATATGTATATTAGCTTTCCAAGCAGATGTCAGTGTGGTGAAGCTATAGTACATAGTGATATGAAATATAGATGCTAGGACACATCTCTTTCCTCAGCATGTCTAGTCCTGTCAATCAAGTGGAGGGTGTGTGTGCAGAGCACAGGGGGTGTTACATAGCAGTGCGCAGAATATTCAGCCCCTCCTCTGAGTGCTCGAATTGCTCATTTGCATATGAATAAAATGCATATTTCTCTGCAGCTGTTTATCATATTCAAAGTAGCTTAGGTGGCCAAACTGCACAGCTTTGTCTATTGCGCTGTGGACGGAGTTGGTTACTGCAGTGCTATGCCATTCACTTCAGTACCCAGGGCCTTCCACTACACAGTGGGTGGAGCTATGTAATTCTGGGGCCAACCTCTGGGGCTGGAGCTACCACGGCGGGGGTGGATCTCCACCAATCAGATAATGATGATTTATTCTGAAATATATCTTTGAGAAGATGGAGGAACGAAAAAGGGTGAAAAATTAAGAAAAAAGGTGAGATTTTTGACTGCGTTATAATTTCTCCACATAGGTAATTAAATGGGGGTTTTTTTCTGAACGCACCAGCTGCCAAATCCAGGTTTCTATATATAATGTGTTTTTTGGTGTTTCTCCTGCTCCATACACTGCAGCCTGAAATGAAGAAGAAATAATTTACGTTATTCATTTTGGACTGGAATCAGCTAGACGATAAGTGTCCTACACTCCTTACCACCAATCAGTTATTTCAGCCCCTTACCCCAGTAAGCATTTTAGGCCTAAGGGTGGGTTCAAATCACGTTTATGCCTCTGTTTGACTATATGCTAGTAAAAAAAAAGGATCAATTGAAGTTGAATATGAATTATTCACATATAATCACTCGCATAAATCATAGAAATCATATTTTAGTGATCTGGGTTAATTAATACTTAGCTTTTATTATAGCTTTATAAAATAAATGAGATATGTCCCTCAAATTAGAAAAGGTAGGTAATCAAGAATTGCTCAGTGTCCCATACTCGGGCGGTACTTTTACTGAAGGCAATAGTATAGTGTCCAAAATGATGCAAAGGGTGTTGGGCAAAAGGTAGCAGGTGTACTTGTACAATAGTGCCCTAAAGCCTGAAGGTGACTAAAACAGTGTATTTTAGTATCCAAGCCACAGGATAGTTGGGATGATGGCATAAAATTGTGCCAGCATCTCCTGCATCAATAGTGGACGTACAATATAACAACAAGTAATTCACAACACAAAACATATGCACAGCGACAAACAAAACACAAAAAGGACATGGGTGCAAGGAATTCCGTGTAACACAGTATACACAGATGCATCCACAGCATAAGGTGCACGGCGGCACCGCTTGAAAAAACCAGGTGTCCTACCGTACAGAATTTGGATACTCGGGACACCTCTTTGCTTCGGTCTTGTCAGACAGGGTGGTTCGTTGCGGCAGTTGGAGGATACTGTGAAGGGGATCAAATGAAAGTTCTCCTTAATGTCCCTAAATGGCCCTCGCAGCCCTACAATAAACCTCTAGATCTAGCCACGGGGTGTCCCACTAGTTGGGCCCCCGTCCGGAACCTAACCCTGGAATTGTGGTCCCTATATGGCCCTAAAGGATCCCTACATGCACGTTTCTGAGGTAGGGGAAAAAAAAACCTCCTCTCATCAGGGGAATGTAATTTCTATGGGCCAGAAAATATAGCTTTATTTGCCAAGGATGATTAAGGGCAAATACAGAAAAAAGGAAAGAAAAAGAGAGCCACCAAGAATGGTAGCTCTCAAATAGAGTGAAGCGCACAGGTAGGTGCACAACAGACAGCGGGAATAGGGGAAAGGGGACAGATGAAAAAAGCCCCCTCCCTTTTTGCAATAGGGTGAAGCGCACAGGTAGGTGCACAAACAAATAGCGGTAAAGATAAAAAGGAGGACAGATATAAGCGCCCCCTCTCTTCTTGTGGTGCACAGGTTGGTGCCGCAGGCGTGTATGTTACCTGGTCTTGGTGCAAACGCGTCCTCTCTTTTGAAGCCTCGCGCCGAGATGTCGGCACGTCGCGCGTCATGATGACGTCAGCCGTCGCCTAGTATGGCGGCTGCCGATGATGACGTTTGCCCTTGCTTTGCGCGTCATACCCGCACGTCATGTAGACGCCGAGCATGCGCAATGGCACACGCGCATTACGCGGTGTATCTCATAGTATCATGGCATGAATGAATACATCCAGGCCACGCGTGCGCAAAAATAGTTGCCAGGGTCCAGTATGCAGCTTCTATTGGGCAGTATTCGTGTTTGTGTTATGTCAATAAGACCATTGCACTGGCAACTTAGCTCCAATAATTACGCTACAACCTAAGAAGTGCTGTTATTTTACTTGCATATCATTGTTCAAATGCTGCCATAAACGACATACATAAGAAAAGGATAGAATATACAGAGAGCGCCGGACAGAAATATGTGTATTGTACAGGCGCACTCTGTAAACCTACAGATACAAAAATACGGACAAAGCATAAATGTGCATTTCGTCCGTATATACAGGCTTATTGATATATAAGCACCGTATAAGGGTGCATCTGTGGGCAACGGAACATATGTCCAACAGACGCACTCAAAAGACCCTGATATGGGTATATAACATAAATTAATTAGTGGTATTTTTTGCGGTCTTGGTGCTCTCATTTTCCGCCAGTGGTCAACAAAAAATGACACACGGCAGTTAATAGGTACTACATAATGTATAGCCCGTTCTGCCAGATTTAGACAGGCAGGGTGAGGTAATATTAGGCATTTGTTTAATTAGATCTGTAATAAGAACAGAAATCCTGGACATGAGGTATTCTAGAGGAAACAGCCAAAGTGGAGAGATTCATTCAAACCTTTGGGGGATACCGTATCCAGTTGGAAAGTCCAACGTGCTTCTCGTTGTAGTAGGAGACGGTCCCAATCACCACCATGTGTTGGTGGTGGGATTTTGTCAATTCCTATGGCTCGAATGCAGTTTGAGTCTCCACCATGATGTTCATTGACATGTCGGGCCACTGGGGTGTCACGTTCATTCGCGATATCACCCAGATGTTCTCCCAGACGTCTACGCAGCTCCCTCTTCGTTTTTCCGACATATTCAAGTCCGCACACGCATGTGATCTTATAGATCACACCGCGTGTGCGGCAGTTGATAAAATCCTTGATGGTGAAGGATTTGTCTAGATTCGAGCTATAGAAGGTCTTACTGCTTTGTAGGATTCTGCAGGCTACACAGCCACTACACCTATAGCAGCCTGTGGCTTGGATACTAAAATACACTGTTTTAGTCACCTTCAGGCTTTAGGGCACTATTGTACAAGTACACCTGCTACCTTTTGCCCAACACCCTTTGCATCATTTTGGACACTATACTATTGCCTTCAGTAAAAGTCCCGCCCGAGTATGGGACACTGTGAGCAATTCTTGATTACCTACCTTTTCTAATTTGAGGGACATATCTCATTTATTTTATAAAGCTATAATAAAAGCTAAGTATTAATTAACCCAGATCACTAAAATATGATTTCTATAAAAAAAAAGGATACAAAAACACAGCATACCACATTCTTGTATCCTGCAGAGTCCAGTAAAAAAAAAAAAGGATCCATCAGTCTGAGGCATCCGTTTAACGTATATGTTTTTTGTATACGTTAAACTGATGGGAAAAATGCGATGCCTTAGTGATCAAGGAATTTTTTTTGTATTTTTTTTTCATTGTCGCTTCCAGGAGCTATAAATGTTTTATTTTTCCATCATTGTCACTGTTAGAGGGCTTATTTTTTGCGTTGTAGTTTTTAACCATTTTGGATTTTGGGGTACACATAAATTACTGATTAAAGGGGTTGTTCTACGAAAAATATTCTACAGTTTTCAAACCAGCACCTGAATCTGAATACTTTTGTAATTGCATTTAATTAAAAACTTAGCATAGCCAGTGAGTTAATCAATAAAATGCATCTATATAGCGCCATCTGCAGTTTTTTTACTTATTTCTTTGACCTGCTCACTTAGAAGGCCGCACATGCTCAGTTTCATCTTTCAACTGCCTCCTGAGCTGTGATAGGAGGAGCATGGACACGCCCCCTGAGCTGCAGCAGAAAACACACTCCCCTTGAGCTGCCGGCTTGATATAAATCTACCAGAGCAATGAATGTGGAGATCTCTGGATCCCTGTGGGGTGCAGGGCTGGTTTTAGCTGTGTTAGAAAGAGATTGTCATGTACTATATGACATTTACATTAATTATGGGATAAGCCCTTTACCTTTTTCCTATAGTGTACAAGCACGACCACCTCTGCTGGATTGCAGGGTGGTCGTAAACCCTGGAAACAAGCAGTATATAATGTGATAAAAAAATGAATCAATCCAGCAAAGGAGGCAATATGGACAATCACAACACATTAGTAAGTGTCTTATATTAACTTTATCTACATGATAAATGCCACTTGCTGAAGTGAGACAACCCCTTTAAATGAGATTATTTTTATGTTGCTCCCCGCAGGATATCATACCTTAGTCTCAAAACGATCTTCAAACAAATTTACATGTTTTTTCGTCTTTATTTCCAAGTGGTGTGAATCTAGCCATCTCTGAAAGGAAAAGGGCTCCAGAACTTTTTCAGTATTTAGCGGGAACGGAATTTTCTCTGGTATTTGGTCTTTAAGAAAAGAAAAGAATGAGAAGTTACTGCCCAAAAAAAGTTACAATGTAGTCCGAAAAAATTGTAGCAAAACGTTTCTGTTAGGCCACTTTCAGATGAGTGAGTTCACGGTGAGAAACACGCTCCATGTGGGAGTGCGATTTCCCTACCGGAATCCTGCTCTTGTAACAGGACCTCATTGCATTATAATGATTTATAATGCTGTGTGCCCCTGTCCGACATTGACTGTATTGAATTGTACCGACATAATGCTGTCAGTGCAATTCATTACAAATTATGTCAGGGACACCCTGCATTAGAAATCATTAAGGTACAACCACACGGTGCAGTCGTGATCCATTCGGGTTGCGGTCAGCTGCAGTTGAGAACCGCACAGCCAATTAGGCTGCAGCTGCCTTTTATTTAAAGGGGTTTTCCTAAATTTTTATACTGAAGACCTAGGTCACCAGTATCTAATAGGTGAGGGTCCCCCGCCAATCAGCTGTTTGAGAAGGCAGCTGCGATCCTACGAGAGCTGCATTCTTCTCTATGCTTTTCCTAGGCCAGTGACGAGGCGTTCAAGCGAATGGGGCTGTGCGCAATACCAAGCACAGCCACTGTACAATGTACGGTGCTGTACTTGGTGAGCTGAGAGAAGGCAGCGGCCCTCACAGGAGCGCCAGTGCCTGCTCAAAACAGCTGATCAGCAGGGGTCCTGGGTAAAATAAAACCGGAGAAAACCCTTTTAACTAACGAAGACTGCACTGTATAGCCGGTCTTCATTGTTAAAAGCTGCGTGGAACCTTCAATACCACACAGCGATTAAAGGGGTTTTCTCATCTGAGACAATGGGGGCATATCACTAGGATATGCCCCCATTGTCTGGTATGTGTGGGGTTCCACCGCTGAGACCTGCATCTATCTATCTCCTAAATGGATCCACGAAAGTGGTGGAGGGCGCACTCCATATGCACAGCCGCCCTTCATTCATTTCTATAGGGCCAACAATAATAGGCGAGCACTGGCTCAGCTATTTCTGTCAGGCCCATAGAAGTGACTGGTGGCCATGCATACGCAGTGTGCTCCCATTCACTTCTATAAAGACAGCACTTGGTAGTGGCCGGACAGGAGTCCTCCAGCCACCACTTTGTCCACTCCGTTCTCGATTTAGGTGCAGGTCCCAGTGGACTACCTATCAGACAATGGGGGTATATCCCAGCGATATGTCCCCATTGTCTCAGATGAGAATACCCCTTAACAATGAAGACCGGCTATACAGTGCGGTCTTCATTAGTCAAATAAAAGGCAGCTGCGGCCTAATTGGCTGTGCAGTTCTCAACAGACGGTCCAGGATGGGAAATCATGCTCCCACACGGGACGGGTTTCTCACAATGAACTCAATCATTTGAAACTGACCTTAAGGCCTCATGCACACAAATGTATTTTATTTCCGTGTCTGTTCCGCAAAAAAAACAGAAGTTACTTCATGTGCATTCCGTTTCCGTATGTCTGTATTTCCGTTCTGCAAAAAAATAGAACATGTCCTATTATTGTCTGCATTACGGACAAGGATAGGAATGTTCTATTAGGGGCCAGCTGTTCCATTCCGCAAAATACGGAATGCACAAGGACCTCATCCGTTTTTTGCGGACCGCAAAATACATACGGTCGTGTGCATGAGGCCTAAAGGGGTTGTTCAATATTTTAAAAGAGATCACCTATTCTCAGGATAGGTCATCTATGTACGATTGGAGGGGCTCTGATACCCCGCACCCCTGACAATCAACTGAACTACTGTACACGGCTCAATCCATTGTACAGTGGACAGAGTTGATTACTACAGTGCTACTCCCACTGGGACAAATGAGAGCGACGCTGCAGTAACCAGCTCTGTCCACTACACAATGGACGGAGCTGTGTAGGGTGTCGGATCCCCATCCAGGGCCGTCTTTAACGCAGGGCAAAAGGGGCAGCTGCCTCGGGCCCAGTTACTACTGGGGGGCCCAAGGCAGCTGCCTCTTGAGCCCCGCTGGCCACTGCCCACAAATTATTTTTTTGTCCCATAAGACGCATTTTTTTCCCCCAAAAGTGGGTGAAAAATGCCCCTGCATCTTATGGGATGAATACTAATCAGCACTTCCATTATGGAAGTGCTGATTAGTACTGAAGGACCGGGAAGCGGTGAAAGCTCTGTACTCACCGCTTCCTGGTCCTCGGCTGTCGGCTGTGCAGTGGCTGCGCACAGCGTGACCTCACACTGTGCGCAGCCTTTACAGCCGACAGTCGAGGACCAGGAAGAAGAGAGAGAGCGCTGGTGGTGAGGAGTGGCGGCGTCCAGGAGGAGAGGTAAGTTGTTTATTTATTTTATTTGCTCTGATGGCTGGGGGCTGATGCATGAGGCTGGGGGGCTGATACATGAGGCTGGGGGGCTGATACATGAGGCTGGGGGGCTGATACATGAGACTGGGGGGGCTGACACACGAGAATGGGGGGGCTGATACATGAGACTGGGGGGGCTGATACATGAGGCTGGGGGGCTGATACATGAGGCTGGGGGGCTGATACATGAGGCTGGGGGGCTGATACATGAGGCTGGGGGTCTGATTGGGGCTGTCAGCTGAGGTCTGTTTAACATTGGGGGTCTGATTGGTGGTTTGACCTGAGGTGTAATGGAAAATATTTTTTTCTTATTGTCCTCCTCTAAAACCTAGGTGCGTTTTATGGGCCGGTGCATCTTATAGGGCGAAAAATACGGTACTTGCTTGCTCCTCCTCCTCTCGACCTCCCCTGCCCTTTGCGTACGCCACGCGCCGTGACGTCACGCGAAGGCACTGCAAAGCTAGGGTGAGCCAAGCCCCGGTCTCCTTCCTGAACTGCAAAGTGGTGCCCACTTCCAGCCCTGAGCCCAGATCCTGAGCCTGCTAGAGTCTTCAGAACTGTAAGTATTTACAGTAATTCACTGTAAGCTATATTATATATATCACTTGTTTGTTTTTTGTGTGTGTGTTGTGGTGGAGGGCGTGATTGCATGCTAGGGTGTGGGAAGCCGGGATTCAGGGGGCCCAAGTAAATTCTTGCCCAGGGTCCAATCAATAATAAAGACGGCCCTGTCCTCATCAGTCAGATATTGGATTGGATATTGGAAATTGGATTTGCAGCAGATTTCACCTTACGCATTGCAATGGAGAAAATCCACGGAGAAAATCTGCAGCATCAACTGGCATTCTGCTGATTAAAAATCTGCACCGCAGGTCAACGGCTGCATGGATTCCACATCAATAATTCTGCAACGTGTGGATGAAATGTGATCAAATCTCACCCACTTGATTGCTACTGTAAAAATCTGGCCGGCAAATCTGCAACCTATCTGCCCTGTGTGACCATGACCTAAGCGGAATAACACAATCATGTCTATTACAGGGAATACTTTTGTAGCAATTCATTCTAGGGATACTTCTATGGAAAGCCACATTGCTACAGTAAAAACGAAGCAAACGTGTGATTAACATTTTTTATTTCTGGTTCTGAAATGGAGCACTGCGCCATGTGTGAACACATCCGTACATATGGGGCCCCGAGGCATAGAAATGATACTACGCCTTGCAGCTGGGGCTGACACTGGTAATCATCATTCAGCAGAAATGACATTACCAATGCAACCTCCAATCACCGGCATTTCTAATATTCCGCTCTGTTAATGCTGATTTACTGACCTAATATAATCTTGCATCCTAATATTAAAGCTAAGCAAACCCTGTGCCGATGCATTAAATCACATTATAATCCCTGTGCCCAGACGCTGAAAGCTCAGAAAATATTTTGTATTTTCTACCAACATTTCAATCCCAAATAAGAGGACATTTAAACCAGTCTCTTTCCCACTCCGAAAATGTCCCTTTTCATGAACATTTGCATAAGCCACACCCCTTTGGTTTATGGTTTGCCAGGCAGTTCGACAACAAGACAGACTGTTGGGAATTCTGAAAGTCAAGTCATTAAAGGGAACCTATTTTCACACTGGTCCCTTCTCAGCCGGTGCTGTGAACACTGGGGATAGGGTCAAGAAAATATTCATTGTACAGTCATGGCCAAAAGTTTTGAGAATTACATAAATATTGGAAATTGGAAAAGTTGCTGCTTAAGTTTTTATAATAGCAATTTGCATATACTCCAGAATGTTATGAAGAGTGATCAGATGAATTGCATAGTCCTTCTTTGCCATGAAAATTAACTTAATCCCCAAAAAACCTTTCCACTGCATTTCATTCCTGTCATTAAAGGACCTGCTGAGATCATTTCAGTAATCGTCTTGTTAACTCAGGTGAGAATGTTGACGAGCACAAGGCTAGAGATCATTATGTCAGACTGATTGGGTTAAAATGGCAGACTTCACCTGTTAAAAGGAGGGTGATGCTTGAAATCATTGTTCTTCCATTGTTAACCATGGTGACCTGCAAAGAAACGCGTGCAGCCATCATTGCGTTGCATAAAAATGGCTTCACAGGCAAGGATATTGTGGCTACTAAGATTGCACCTCAATCAACAATTTGTAGGATCATCAAGAACTTCAAGGAAAGAGGTTCAATTCTTGTTAAGAAGGCTTCAGGGCGTCCAAGAAAGTCCAGCAAGCGCCAGGATCGTCTCCTAAAGAGGATTCAGCTGCGGGATCGGAGTGCCACCAGTGCAGAGCTTGCTCAGGAATGGCAGCAGGCAGGTGTGAGTGCATCTGCACGCACAGTGAGGCGAAGACTTTTGGAAGATGGCCTGGTGTCAAGAAGGGCAGCAAAGAAGCCACTTCTCTCCAAAAAAAACATCAGGGACATATTGATCTTCTGCAGAAAATATGGTGAATGGACTGCTGAGGACTGGGGCAAAGTCATATTCTCCGATGAAGCCTCTTTCCGATTGTTTGGGGCATCAGGAAAAAGGCTTGTCCGGAGAAGAAAAGGTGAGCGCTACCATTAGTCCTGTGTCATGCCAACAGTAAAGCATCCTGAGACCATTCATGTGTGGGGTTGCTTCTCATCCAAGGGAGTGGGCTCACTCACAATTTTGCCCAAAAACACAGCCATGAATAAAGAATGGTACCAAAACACCCTCCAACAGCAACTTCTTCCAACAATCCAACAACAGTTTGGTGAAGAACAATGCATTTTCCAGCACGATGGAGCACCGTGCCATAAGGCAAAAGTGATAACTAAGTGGCTCGGGGACCAAAACGTTGACATTTTGGGTCCATGGCCTGGAAACTCCCCAGATCTTAATCCCATTGAGAACTTGTGGTCAATCCTCAAGAGGCGGGTGGACAAACAAAAACCCACTAATTCTGACAAACTCCAAGAAGTGATTATGAAAGAATGGGTTGTCAGTCAGGAATTGGCCCAGAAGTTGATTGAGAGCATGCCTAGTCGAATTGCAGAGATCCTGAAAAAGAAGGGCCAACACTGCAAATACTGACTCTTTGCATAAATGTCATGTAATTGTTGATAAAATCCTTTGAAACGTATGAAGTGCGTGTAATTCTATTTCACTACATCACAGAAACAACTGAAACAAAGATATAAAAGCAGTTTAGCAGCAAACTTTGTGAAAACTAATATTTGTGTCATTCTCAAAACTTTTGGCCACGACTGTACATTCATTCATCTTAAAGACAATAAAAGCTTTCAGATCTCCACCTTCCAGCGCTCAGAACAACTGGGTAAGGCCTCTTGCACACAAATGTGTGCGCCCCGTGGCTGTGTGCGCCCAGTGGCTGTAATGCACGAACACCCACAGTGGGGCAGCAGCAGCGGATTGCGGACCCATTTACTTTAATGGGTCCGAGATCCGCCCGTTCCGCAAAAAGATAGGACATGTTCTATCTTTTTGCGGAACGGAAGCACGGGACGAAACCCCACGGAATCACTCAGTAATGTCTCCGTAAGGTACCGTTCCGCGCTTACGTTCTGCATCTCCGGATTTGCGGACCCATTCAAGTGAATGGGTCTGCATCCGTGATGCAAAATGCCCACGGAACGGCGCCCGTGTATTGAGGATCCGCAAATGCGGTCCGCAATACGGCCACGGAGTGCACACGTTCGTGTGAAAGAGGCCTAATGCTTTAGCGGGTGGATAGTCATAATTACCTGGGTCAGGTTTTCCTGTGTTATATTGTTTTGAGTTGAAAAATCTAAAAAAGTGAAACATTAGAAAAGTCTCATTGTTAGGTCATGTTATATGGTATACAGTGTAGATAACACATACAGTATGGTTTGTGAGCTGATAACATTTCTAAAAGAAAGCTGTAAGATTATTGACACCTACAGGCGAAAAGGAGGTACTACAAGCAATGTGCTGCAAGCGCAATTTGTAATTAAAATTGTAGAAGAGAGTAAAAGGGGTTGCAAATTTAATGGTGCTGCAAGACTCACAGAAATGTAAAAATAAAAGATAAAAAAACTTCTCTGAGACCCCCAAACATTTGCTGAAAGGCGGTAATGTTACAAAATGATAAGAAGCCTTGCTCACCTGTTCAATCATTATACAGGTCCTTCTCAAAAAATTAGCATATTGTGATAAAGTTCATTATTTTCTGTAATGTACTGATAAACATTAGACTTTCATATATTTTAGATTCATTACACACCAACTGAAGTAGTTCAAGCCTTTTATTGTTTTAATATTGATGATTTTGGCATACAGCTCATGAAAACCCAAATTTCCTATCTCAAAAAATTAGCATATTTCATCCGACCAATAAAAGAAAAGTGTTTTTAATACAAAAAAAGTCAACCTTCAAATAATTATGTTCAGTTATGCACTCAATACTTGGTCGGGAATCCTTTTGCAGAAATGACTGCTTCAATGCGGCGTGGCATGGAGGCTATCGGCCTGTGGCACTGCTGAGGTGTTATGGAGGCCCAGGATGCTTCGATAGCGGCCTTAAGCTCATCCAGAGTGTTGGGTCTTGCGTCTCTCAGCTTTCTCTTCCCAATATCCCACAGATTCTCTATGGGGTTCAGGTCAGGAGAGTTGGCAGGCCAATTGAGCACAGTAATACCATGGTCAGTAAACCATTTACCAGTGGTTTTGGCACTGTGAGCAGGTGCCAGGTCGTGCTGAAAAATGAAATCTTCATCTCCATAAAGCTTTTCAGCAGATGGAAGCATGAAGTGCTCCAAAATCTCCTGATAGCTAGCTGCATTGACCCTGCCCTTGATAAAACACAGTGGACCAACACCAGCAGCTGACATGGCACCCCAGACCATCACTGACTGTGGGTACTTGACACTGGACTTCAGGCATTTTGGCATTTCCCTCTCCCCAGTCTTCCTCCAGACTCTGGCACCTTGATTTCCGAATGACATGCAACAGTCCAGTGCTGCTTCTCTGTAGCCCAGGTCAGGCGCTTCTGCCGCTGTTTCTGGTTCAAAAGTGGCTTGACCTGGGGAATGCGGCACCTGTAGCCCATTTCCTGCACACGCCTGTACACGGTGGCTCTGGATGTTTCTACTCCAGACTCAGTCCACTGCTTCCGCAGGTCCCCCAAGGTCTGGAATCGGTCCTTCTCCACAATCTTCCTCAGGGTCCGGTCACCTCTTCTCGTTGTGCAGCGTTTTCTGCCACACTTTTTCCTTCCCACAGACTTCCCACTGAGGTGCCTTGATACAGCACTCTGGGAACAGCCTATTCGTTCAGAAATTTCTTTCTGTGTCTTACCCTCTTGCTTGAGGGTGTCAATGATGGCCTTCTGGACAGCAGTCAGGTCGGCAGTCTTACCCATGATTGCGGTTTAGAGTAATGAACCAGGCTGGGAGTTTTTAAAAGCCTCAGGAATCTTTTGCAGGGGTTTAGAGTTAATTAGTTGATTCAGATGATTAGGTTAATAGCTCGTTTAGAGAACCTTTTCATGATATGCTAATTTTTTGAGATAGGAATTTTGGGTTTTCATGAGCTGTATGCCAAAATCATCAATATTAAAACAATAAAAGGCTTGAACTACTTCAGTTGGTGTGTAATGAATCTAAAATATATGAAAGTCTAATGTTTATCAGTACATTACAGAAAATAATGAACTTTATCACAATATGCTAATTTTTTGAGAAGGACCTGTATGTGAATGAGTAGTCACCGACTACAAGTGACCACTGAGGCCAGTGACTGGCTGCAGCTGTTACATGGAATGCAGTGCTGGATAGCTAGACTGCCAGGATAGACTGCATAGAACAGCATGGGGATGAGCAGGTGATTAAAGCTTTTTTTTAGCTCTTATATAAGGCTACTTTCACACTTTTTGCCTGATTCCGCAGGGAACAGCAAAAACTCTTCCATTATTGATAATACAACGCGTTTTCTATTGCATCCGAGAAAATTGATCTGGCACCATTGACTTGCATTGTGTGTCATGCTGGATCCGTCTTGCTCCGCATCCCAGGACGTACAGAAAACCGCAGCTTGCTCTCGGTATGGGAACACAACTAAACGGAACAGAATACATTTTGGAGCGCTCCACTCTGTTCAGTTCCGTTTTGTCCCCATTGACAATAAATTGGGACAAAACTGAAGCGTTTTTCTCCGGTATTGAGATCCTCTGCCGGATCTCAATAAAAGAAAAGTTAAACGCTAGTGTGAAAGTAGCCTAACATTCCTGGCCTTCAGAAAATTACTGAATTTGGGGGAGTTCCAAAAAAAACCTTTATGGCTTTCTTCACTCATTGTTTTTTTATTGGCATTGTTTTTTGGATTTCATGCATTTTTACAAATGTTTTTTTTTTGTAGTCAAACATTTTAGGCTACTTTCACACCAGCGTTTTCCTTTCCGCTATTAAGATCCCTCATAGGATCTCAATGCCGGAGGAAAACGCTTCAGTTTTGTCCCCATTTATTGTCAGTGGGGACAAGACTGAACTGATTGGAACGGAGCGCAACAGGATGCATTCCGTTCCGTTTGGTTGATTCCCCATGATGTACACAAATGCGCTGCAAGCAGTGATTTTGAGTGTACGTCATGGGACACTGATCAAGACGGATGTAAGTCAATAGCGCAGGATCCGTTTTCTCTGACACAAAAGAAAACAGATCCGTCCCCCATTGACGTACAATGGTTTTAGCGCTGGATCTGTCATGGCTGTTTTAGAGATAATACAACCGGATCCATTCATAACGGATGCAGACGGTTGTATTATCAGTAACGGAAGTGTTTTTGCTGATCCATGACGGAAAGTAGCCTTATCTGTGCATTTTTCTAATCGTGTAGAGAAGCCAAAGGCCACCATTTCAAAATCCACAGCACATCAATTATGTTTGGGGTTCAAGCTGCAGGTTTTCTCTTTGCTATACTTTTTGCCATTCAGGGGTTGCGGTCATGGCACACTTGTGACTCAGGGTGCAGCCCCACTCATTTCTAGGTGATCACTGCTGCAGTCTGCTGCATCAAGTTGAGTTCCACAACATCAGCTCTTCTACAGTAGGTCTGGCTCCACTGCATCAACTCTGCTGCATTAACCTCTGTTCTGCTACATCAGTCCTGCTACACCAAGTCCAGCTCCACTGTATCAGCCTTGCTGCATCATGTTCAGTTCCACCACATCAGATCTGCTATATCAAATCCAGCATCACTACATCAACTCTGCTGCATCAAGTTCACTTCCACTACAACAACACCGCTGCATCAGGTTCTATTCCACTACCTCAGTCCAGCTCAGCTACATCAACTTCACTGCTTCAAGATCTGTTCCACCACATCAATCCTGCTACACCGAGTCCAGCTCCACTACATCAACACCACTGCGTGTAGTTCCGTTTCACTACATCAGTCCTGATATACTACGTTTAGCTCCACTTCATCACCTCTACTACATCAAGCTCAGCACCACTATTCTGGCTCTGCTACATTACTGCACCAGGCCTACATTTTGCCATGCCAGTTCTTTGGCTCTGCTACATCGGTCTACATCCTGCTGCACCACACCTTCCCTGGACCTCGAGACTGGCCAGACAAGGGGCTGAACCAAGTCACCAGATGAGACATAGCAGTTATATTACAGAACTGTCTCGGGCTCACTACATACGGATTTTACAGCTCCCGTTGAAGTAAAAAAAACACTGAGCTGACCAGAGCAGATGAGGGAGAAGGACTTGTTATTTTATCACATTTTTTTAAATTAAAAGGTCTTCTTCTTAAAAAAAAAACATTGCGAATTCATCAGAAATCTGCGGTGTCGGGCTCTATATACCACCCTGCCTGGGAGTGGCTGACACACATGTACTAGGAAACTGGGTGGGGCAAGGGGCCCATATTAAGTTTTGCTATGGGGCCCTATGAGATCTGTATACTCCACTGGACTTACTCATTAATTATTGGCCTGAGTTGTGTTCCAAGATCTTCACAGTGAAACCACTTTTCAAATAAAACTTCAGTGGAGTTTTCCACATAATACCTGTAAAAAAAATACATAAGAAAATGTATTCAATTGTTTCATGATGTGAATGAGCAGGATAGCCAGACATCACATAACTAAAGCACCTGACGTGGACAGACATGTGTAAGAGCCCTAAAATGCTGTAAGATTATACTGTGGAAACCGTCAACAAGCTGCTTTTGACTGATCTGGTATTGCTATTACTTGCCTCTGTTTTGCACCTTGAGTGTTGTGTGTGGCTGGGTAAATCCATATCCACTGAGCGCCCCCTTGTGGCAGCTGCCGGCAGGCTGAGTTTTATCATGTACACTGTGAATGCAGCAGGTGATATTAAGCTGTAGGGCAGGGATGCTTAACCTGCGGCCATCCAGCTGTTGTAAAACTACAACTCCCACCATGCCCTGCTGTAGGCTGATAGCTGTAGGCTGTCCGGGAATGATGGGAGTTGTAGTTTTGCAACAGCTGGAGGGCCACAGGTTGAGCATGCCTGCTGTAGGGGATAGATATATCAGTGTATTTATAGCAGGTCTTTGGGGTACATACACTGAAAAGGATGGTGTTCAGATCAAACAGCATATCTAGTGATGAGCGAATCGAAGTCCACGAAATTCAGGATAAATTCAACTCGCCGCGAACCAGAATTTCCTCGTGTTTCGAGGTAGCGAATCAATTTAACCTGAAATAGTGTAACAAGCAAAAACAAGATACTTACCTGATCCATTTGCTCACGACAGGCCGGCCGCCGTCATCTCGCTTGAAGATCTCGGCCGAAATCCTGTGCGCGGTAAGGTATGGTGCTAGACCTTCAAACAAGATGGTGTCGACCGGCCCATCCCAAGCAAATGGATCAGGTGAGTATTAATATTTTTTTACATTTTAGAGTGTATTATTCCTATCAAATGCCGCGATCAGCTATGAACGCGGCATCTGAGGGGTACAATGATGGGGAGCGGTGCAATCGCCGTTCCCTGTCATTGAACCCGACCTTCTAAAGTAATTCATCACAAAGTGGATTTTTTTGTTAAATTCGGCGAAGCAGTCAAATCGAATTTTACAAACCTTTACTCATCTCTAAGCCTATCTATGAATCACCACTGCCACAACACCTGATTCACATGACCACATTTCTCTTCTATGTCCCATGTGTGTGTTTTTTTTTTTTTTTTTTTAAAGGGGACTATTCACCCCTCCATTTTATTAATGCATCTATGTGCCTGATCCAAGAAAATTAGTGCATGTGCAGTACTGCAGACCAATGTATTGCCATGTTTTGTTATGCTATGTTATGCACTTTACACCAGTATGCAGAGGTATGGTTGGCAAGGACAGGGTTAGCCATCTTGTGCCTCCTCTCTTGGTAGGAGTGGGCTGGTCCAACTTCCTGCCAGGAGGGGGAATGGAGCCCAGACAGAGTGGTGGAAGGAAGCTCATGCTTTAGCTCCTTCTCCAAGGAGCCTTCAGTTCTCCTGTGAGACCATTACCCCAGAGAGGTTCACAGAACCAAGACTATTTCCATCTTGGAAGCTACAGCATGTTCAGTCAGAAGAGTATCTAGCAATCACAACTTTACAGACCCTGCTGCAGGTGAGGGTATACGGTTCAGACACCCATCACCTAAGCAAAATCCAGGCCAGCATACAGTTGCAAGAAAAAGTATGTGAACCCTTTGGAATGATATGGATTTCTGCACAAATTGGTCATAAAATGTGATCTGATCTTCATCTAAGTCACAACAATAGACAATCACAGTCTGCTTAAACTAATAACACACAAAGAATTAAATGTTACCATGTTTTTATTGAACACACCATGTAAACATTCACAGTGCAGGCGGAAAAAGTATGTGAACCCCTAGACTAATGACATCTCCAAGAGCTAATTGGAGTGAGGTGTCAGCCAACTGGAGTCCAATCAATGAGATTATATTGGAGGTGTTGGTTACAGCCGCCCTGCCCTATAAAACACACACACCAGTTCTGGGTTTGCTTTTCACAAGAATCATTGCCTGATGTGAATGATGCCTCGCACAAAAGAGCTCTCAGAAGACCTACTATTAAGAATTGTTGACTTGTCTCTGGCATATGCTAACATCCCTGTTAGCGAATCTACGATACGTAAAACACTAAACAAGAATGGATTTCACGGGAAGATACCACAGAGGAAGCCACTGCTGTCCAAGAAAAACATTGCTGCGCGTTTACAGATTGCACAAGAGCACCTGGATGTTGCACAGCAGTACTGGAAAAATATTCTGTGGACAAATGAAACCAAAGTTGAGTTGTTTGGAAGAAACACTCAACACTATGTGTGGAGAAAAAGAGGCACAGCAAACCAACATCAAAACCTCATCCCAACTGTGAAGTATGGTGGTGGGGGCATCATGGTTTGGGGCTGCTTTGCTGCGTCAGGGCATGGACGGATTGCTATCATCAAAGGAAAAATTAATTCCCAAGTTTATCAAGACATTTTGCAGGAGAACTTAAGGCCATCTGTCCACCAGCTGAAGCTCAACAGAAGATGGGTGTTGCAACAGGACAACGACCCAAAGCATAGAAGTAAATCAACAACAGAATGGCTTAAACAGAAGAAAATACGCCTTCTGGAGTGGCCCAGTCAGAGTCCTGACCTCAACCCGATTGAGATGCTGTGGCCTGACCTCAAGAAAGCAATTCACACCAGACATCCCAAGAATATTGCTGAACTGAAACAGTTCTGTAAAGAGGAACGGTCAAGAATTACTCCTGACCGTTGTGCACGTCTGATCTGCAACTACAAGAAACGTTTGGTTGAAGTTATTGCTGCCAAAAGAGGTTCAACCAGTTATTAAAGGGTTTCTACCACTTCGCTTTCACATAATTAGCTGTCAGACACTAGCGATCCGCTAGTGTCTGCTCTGCCAAACTATCCTGCTATAATAGCTTTTGGGGCAGCCGTTTCCCTAAAAAAAGATTTTATATTGATATGCTAATGACCCTCTAGGTGCTATGGGGGCGTCATTAGCACCTAGAGGATCGGTCTACCTTCTCAAGATGCCGCCGCCCAGCGCCTCCCTCCAGCCCGCCCATCTGCTTCGGAATGCGATCAAACGGACGACTTCACGCGCATGCGCCGTGCGCGGCTGTATTCGGCGCATGCGCAGTGAATGTCCGACCGCTTCCCTGCTCAGACATCTCCACTGCGCCGGCGCCGATGGAGCACTATGACGTCATCGGCGCCGGCGCAGTGGAGATGTCTGAGCAGGGAAGCGGTCGGACATTCACTGCGCATGCGCCGAATACAGCCGCGCACGGCGCATGCGCGTGAAGTCGTCCGTTTGATCGCATTCCGAAGCAGATGGGCGGGCTGGAGGGAGGCGCTGGACGGCGGCATCTTGAGAAGGTAGACCGATCCTCTTGGTGCTAATGACCCCCGCATAGCACCTAGAGGGTCATTAGCATATCAATATAAGTTCTTTTTTTAGCGAAACGGCTGCCCCAAAAGCTATTATAGCAGGATAGTTTGGCAGAGCAGACACTAGCGGATCGCTAGTGTCTGGAAGCTAATTATGTGAATTCAAAGTGGTAGAAACCCTTTAAATCCAAGGGTTCACATACTTTTTCCACCTGCACTGTGAATGTTTACATGGTGTGTTAAAAAAAACAACATAGTAACATTTAATTCTTTGTGTGTTATTAGATTAAGCAGACTGTGATTGTCTATTGCTGTGACTTAGATGAAGATCAGATCACATTTTATGACCAATTTGTGCAGAAATCCATATCATTCCAAAGGGTTCACATACTTTTTCTTGCAACTGTAACTCCAAGCCTGTATCATACAGTGGACACCTATCTCTAAAAGTTCCAGCATACTGCTGTTAGCCAGAACTATAAGAGAGAGACATCAACAAGATAGCACATCTGAAGTGCCATTTAATTGCCACATTCGCAGCCACCCTACCTCCTCATCTGGTGACAGGAATTGTACTTTGTGCCTACTAATGCTGGATCTATCACAACTTATATTTTGCACTAAGTAAAGAGAGACTTTTCTACTTTTACATCTGGCCTGGGTCTTTAAAGCACCTTTCCACTGCACTGGCCTGAGGGAGTACACAGTGACACATCTCATCAGGGCCACTACCACTCCCATCCTCTGCACTGGCTCTTCAGGATTTTTCTCAGGCCCGGTGCTATAATAAGGCAGACCAAGAGGCCGCCTAAGGGCGCTGAGAAGGGGGGGGGGGGGGGGGGGGGCGGAAAAATGTAACTTTTTTTTCATTAATCACTGCAGCTGTTCTCCTTTGTGTGGTGGTCCTCATATCTTCTCTCTGGGCTCCCGAGTCCTGACAAGTTGTTTGAGGACCTTTCCCACTATGCCAATCAGTGGCCGCAGCTGTGTCACGTGTCAGGGCAGTGATTTCCCGCTGAGCCAATCACTGGTCTGACACATGACACAGCTGCAGCCACTGATGGCTGAGTGGGAAAGGTCCTCAAAGTTTTTTTGGGAGCACAGAGAGAAGATACCAGGACCACACAAAGGAGAAGGGGAGCTGCTGCAGACGGGAACAGGCCCAGGTGAGGAGCATGTTTATTTTTACACAACATTAATAGAGGGGGGAAATGTGCCATGGAGGGGGTGATGTTACATGGGGGGGGGGGGGAAATGTGCCATGGAGGTTGAAATGTGACATGGGGGGGAGAAATGTAACACAAAGGGGGTGATGTAAAAAGCAGGGGGTGATGTGACATGGAGGGGGAGAAATGTGACATGGAGGGGGAGAAATGGCACAGAGTTGGTTGAGTGGTTCGCTTCTGCACCCTCCTCATCCTCTGTATCTGCACCCTCCTCACTCTCTGCTGTGTGCACCCCCAAAGACACCACAATAGCTCCTCCACTCGAATCAGAGGAAACATTTCCCCATCCATTCCCAGACCTTACCGATGCGCAGCCATTCTTTGCAACAGATAAGGAAAAGGAGGTAGCAACGGCCGCCACCAAGCAGTCTGACGACAGTACCCAGAACAGCCCAAGGAGGGTGGTCCCCGCTGTTGCTGCCTACTCCGAGATCTCTAATATCAGTGGTGTTGAAGGTGACGATGATGACGTGTCGATGGACGTCAAGTGGGTGCCCACAGGAGTGGAAGAGGAGGGGAGTTCAGAGGGAGAGATGGAGCAGCAGATAGGGAGCAGAAGCAGGCAGAACTCCCAGTGCACAGGAGGTAAAAAGCAGACTGCAAATGTATCAGGAGCTAGCCATCCACCATGCACGGTCATATCCTGCGCCCCCAAGACGCCGGCACATGGCTTTGCAGTGTGGGCTTTTTTTTAACGTGTCAGCTGCTGACAATAGTGTTGCCATCTGCAGCCTGTGCTGTCAACACATAAGTCGCGGTAAGCCCAACACTCACCTAGAGACGACTGCCTTAAGAAGGCACCTGGCCTCCCATCACCGAGCCCAGTGGGAGCAATGCCGTCAGAACCCACAAAGCCACACTCCCAGCGCTCCACGTCCTGCCTCTTCTTCTTCTCCTCTCTCCTCCCATTTGTCCTCCATTCCACCTTCCACCATGCCATCGTTGCGTTCATCTGGCACAAGGCAGGCTTCCGTGGCCCAAATGTTCGAGCGTAAAAAATTTATGACGCCGGATAACCCTCTTGCCCAACAGCTGACCACTGGCTTGTCGGAACTGATAGCCCGCCAACTACTACCATATATAATTGGTGGACTCGGAGGCCTTTAGAAAATGTATGGCCATTGGCACACCACAATGAAAGGTCCCCAGAAGGAAATATTTCTCCCAGAAGAGCATCCCTGAACTATATGGCCACGTTCAGTGGCAAGTTAATATATCTCTGGCAGTGTTGGTGCCAAGATACATCTGACCACAGACACGTGGTCTAGCAAACACGGGCAGGGAAGGTACATAACTTTTACTGCCCACTGGTTGAACCTTCTGACAGCCCATCAAGCATGTATCCCATGGCACCCATGTGGATTTGGTGTTACTGCCACGCAGGGGAGCACCCAGGAATTTTGTCTAGGGGGGGTCCGAAAGGCAAAAAAATGTGGCATGTGTAGTGTGCTGTGCTAATTCAATTTTTCAAAGCCCCCTTTATATTTAAAACTGCAGGGACGGGGGTGTAGTGTGTTGCGCTGATTCTTTTACTTGGCGATTCTAAAAGCCCTGCAGGAAAAGAACAATGCGGCGCGCGAATTATTAAAAAATGGCCCCGCCCATTATTAAAAGCCCCTCCTACATATAAGAGGCCACTCCCAACAAACACTGTACAGCTGACATTCTATAGTTGCGGCCTGTCTCTACACATCATACTGAGAGAGGGGGAGTCTGTCCTGGCTGCACTGTCTGCTTCACATCATACAATAGACAGCCGGCTGCAGCCAGGAAGCTCCTCCTCCGCTCTCCTCCCTCCCCCGATCCTGCTCAAGGCCTGTGGTTCCCCCCACCATCTGCCTGCTGCCCCCTTTGGCTGTCCTCACCCAGCTCTGAATCCTCCTTCTGCAAACGGCAAGGGAGGAGCCGGAGCATCTCCTCTAGTAAATAGCGCCCCCTACCTCTTACATCCAGTGATGTCACCTTTGTTGTAGACGTTCTCTTTCCTCATCTTCTCCATTCAGACCAGACCGCCATGATGATTTTTCAGCCATCTCCCGTCTCTGCAGAGATTAACAAACAGACATTAGTTTCCCACATTTCCATCATCTTCACATCTTCTGAACCCCCTTTCCTGCCACCCCCAATACTGTGCCTGCTGTGCCCCCAATACTATACTGCTGAAACAGTCCCCCTGGAAATACTACTACCACACAGATAGTGCCCGCTGTGCCCCCAATACTATACTGCAGAAACAGTCCCCCTGGAAATACTGCTACCACACAGATAGTGCCCCAATACTGTGCCCGCTGTGCCCCCAATACTATACTGCAGAAACAGCCCCCCTGTAAATACTGCTACCACACAGATAGTGCCCCCTTCAACAATTATTGGCACACAGTTCTCTAAAAAAATAACTGCGCCCAGACACTAATAGTATAAAGATAATGTCCCCCAAAAATGATTGTAACCCCGCTTAGTACCCGCTGTTGAGCTAATGTCCCCATAATGTATGCCAGTATAAAATACCCCTATATAGTGCCCCAGCAAATGCCCTCATAGTGCTCCTCTCCCCTTCCCCATAGTGTCGCCCATAATATGCCAGTAAAAAATGCCCCTTCTAAGTGCCACCATATGCCCCAATAGTGTTCCTTTCCCCCATAGTGCCTACCATAATGTGCCAGTAAAAAAAATGCCCCCTTAGTGCCACCAGATGTAATAATGCTCCCATAATGTGCCAATAAGAATAAAGAACCCTTTAGAGTCCCCACTTCCCTTTAGTGCCCCCAAATAATGCCCCTATAGTGCCACCAGATGCCCCATAGTGCCATTCTCCCCTATAGTGCCCCCCCATAATGTGTAAAACAAAAAGCCCCTTTAGAGCCCCCATAGTGCTCCTCTCCCCCATGGTGCCCCCCAAAAAATGCCCCCATAGTGCCGTTCTCTCCTTTACTGCCCCCCATAGTGCCGTTCTCCCCTTTACTGCCCCCCATAGTGCCGTTCTCCCCTTTACTGCCCCCCATAGTGCCGTTCTCCCCCTTTACTGCCCCCATAGTGTCGTTCTCCCCTTTACTGCCCCCATAGTGCCGTTCTCCCCTTTACTGCCCCCCATAGTTCCGTTCTCCCCTTTACTGCCCCCCCATAGTACCGTTCTCCCCTTTACTGCCCCCCATAGTGCCGTTCTCCCCTTTAGTGCCCCCATAGTGCCGTTCTCCCCTTTAGTGCCCCATTAGTGCAGTTCTCCCCTTTAGTGCCCCCATAGTGCAGTTCTCCCCTTTATTGCCCCATAGTGCAGTTCTCCCCTTTATTGCCCCATAGTGTAGTTCTCCCCTTTAGTGCCCCCATAGTGCAGTTCTCCCCTTTTATAGTGCCCCCCCATAGTGCAGTTCTCCCCTTTTATAGTGCCCCCCATAGTGCCAGCTCCCCCCCCCTCAAAAAAAATAAAAAATAAAAAAATACACCGATACTTACCAGCAGCGATGCGATGCAGCCTCTTCCGGCCCGTGTCCCTGCTTTGTGCTTCCCGGCTCAGGCAGCGCGATGATGACGTCATCGCGCCGCCAGAGCCGGCCTCTGATAGGCTGCAGGCATTAGTGCCTGCGGCCTATCAGAAGAACAGGGGAGGGACACACCTCTCCCTCCCCTGCCGCAGCACAGATATGGAGATGAGCGCTTCCACAATGGAAGCGCTCATCTCCTACTGCCCCCCGCCGCCGCCGTAGCCGCCGCCGCTACAATTACATCCAGGGCCGCGCCGCCTGTGGTGATCGGCGGTGCGGCCCTGAAGGATTAAAAAAAAAATTTTTTGCCTGGTTGTTCTAGGGGGGGTCCAGACCTGCTGGACCCCCCCTGTAGGTGCGCCAGTGCTGCCACGGATTGTATGCAGGCCGGCCGGCCTCTTCTTCTCCTCCTCCTACTCCATCCTCCGTCTCCTCCTCGGCTGACTGCTCCTTTTCCACTGCTCCGCCTCTTCTGCTGCATCCCCCAAGCTCCCCAGAACCTATTCGACGTGCCAGGTGAGACGTTGCCATGCTGTGCTGCGGCTGTGGTGCCTGGAAGCCAAAAACCACACCGGTCCTGCACTCCTTTCAGCTCTGCGGTCACAGGCCGATGAGTGGCCAACCCCGCTCAATTTGACAGTTGGTAAAGTGGTGTGTGACAACGGTGCCAATCTGCTGAGCATGCTGAAACAGGGCAAAATGACATGCACATGTCCTGAACTTAGTCATTCAGCGATTCGTTGCCAAATACCCCAGGACATCTTGCGGCAGGCCAGGAAAATCCCTGGCCATTTTAGATCTTACAAGGCCATGGCTCGTCTTGCTGACGTTCAGCGGCAACACCACTTGCCCGTCAGACGTCTGATTTGTGACTGCCTGACAAGCTGGAACTCCACCTTGTATATGCTTGATAGCCTGCTCCAGCAGAAACATGCCGTTAACGACTACCTGTACGAACTCTGCAGCAGGACAGGTTCTGGGGAGCTTGGGACTTCTGCAGACATTTGATGAGATCACCAAACTGGTCAGTCGCAGCCAGGGCGCCATCAGCGACATCGTACCTTACGCCTTCTTTCTGGAGCGTGCATTGCATCGTTTCATTGATCAAGCCGTCGATGAGCTGAAAGATGAGGAAGTCGCAATGCTGAATGAATTCCCGGGGGGGCTACTCCATCTGAGACAAATCAACAAGAGTCTGAAGAGGAGTTAAATGAGGATGGTGGCTGGGGGGAGGAGGAGGAGCAATAAGAGTAGGCTTTAAACTTTTCGGAAATCCCTGGTGTTGTCCGTGGCTGGGGGAAGGAGACCAAGGACGACATTCTCCTGGGTCGATAAGCAGGAGCCAGGGCGCTCCACCGCTTCCAATTTAGTGCAAATGGGGGCTTTCATGCTCCAGTGTTTGAAGAGGGACTCCTGTATAAAAAGCATAAAGGTCAAGGACCTGTACTGGGTGGCAACGTACTTAGACCCCCGGTACAAACACAAAATGGCAGACATGTTACCAGGATCATAGAGGCCTGTCAGAATGCAGCATTTCCTTTCCAGGCCTTGCTGCGAGAGATGCTGCATTCTGCTGTTGCGGGCACTGGCATAGGAAATTCCACCCATAGCGAAACAGGTGCGGGTACCAATCCTACCGCGCCTGCAAGAAGACAGTGATTTGAAGATGTGTTGGTTCCTTCGGATATGAGATTATTCTTGCATCCAACCCATTGACAGCCGCCCTCCAAATCCAGCCTCAGGGAACACCTAGACCGACAGGTGTCCAACTACATCAGGTTAACGGCCGATGTGGACGCTCTGAAAAGCGAGGAACCCCTTAACTACTGGGTGTGCAGGCTTGACCTGTGGCCAGAGCTGGCACAATTTGCCATGGAACTCTTTGCTTGCGCCTCGTTGGGTGTCCTGTCCGAAAGGACGTTCAGTGCAGCAGGGGGGATCGTGACCGATAAGCGCACTCGCCCAGCTCACGACAGTGTGGACTACCTCACATTTTTAAGAATGAATAAGGCATGGATCTTGGAGGAATTCAACACCTGTGATTACCACGTGTAATTGAATTTCCTCCTGCCAGCCCACACATATCCACCACCACCCAGAACAACGAATTGTCCTTGCCTTATGTATATACAGCGACATAAAAGTACTTTTAGGTACTGTCAGGTGAATGCCTAATTTTTGGGGCCTGTACTGGCTGACAGTTACATACAGTTGCAGGAAAAAGTATGTGAACCCTTTGGAATGATATGGATTTCTGCACAAATTGGTCATACAATGTGATCTGATCTTCATCTAAGTCACAACAATAGACAATCACAGTCTGCTTAAACTAATAACACACAAATAATTACATATTACAATGTTTTTATTGAACACACCATGCAAACATTCACAGTGAAGGTGGAAAAAGTATGTGAACCCCTAGACAAATGATATCTCCAAGAGCTAATTGGAGTGAGGTGTCAGCCAACTGGAGTACAATCAATGAGATGAGATTGGAGGTGTTGGTTACAGCTGCCCTGCCCTATAAAAAACACACACACCAGTTCTGGGTTTGCTTTTCACAAGAAGCATTGCCTGATGTGAATGATGCCTAGCATAAAAGAGCGCTCAGAAGACCTACGATTAAGAATTGTTGACTTGCATAAAGCTGGAAAGGATTATAAAAGCATCTCCAAAAGCCTTGCTGTTCATCAGTCCACGGTATGACAAATTGTCTATAAATGGAGAAAGTTCAGCACTGCTGCTACTCTCCCTAGGAGTGGCCGTCCTGTAAAGATGACTGCAAGAGCACAGTGCAGACTGCTCAATGAGGTGAAGAAGAATCCTAGAATGTCATCTAAAGACTTACAAAAGTCTCTGTGATATGCTAACATCCTTCTTAGCAAATCTATGATATGTAAAACACTAAACAAGAAAGGATTTCATAGGAGGATACCACAGAGGAAGCCACTGCTGTCCAAAAAAACATTGCTGCACGTTTACAGTTTGCACAAGAGCACCTGGATGTTCCACAGCAGTACTGGAAAAATATTCTGTGGACAGATGAAACCAAAGTCGAGTTGTTTGGAAGAAACACACAACACTATGTGTGGAGAAAAAGAGGCACAGCACACCAACATCAAAACCTCATCCCAACTGTGAAGTATGGTGGTGGGGGCATCATGGTTTGGGGCTGCTTTGCTGCATCAGGGCCTGGACGAATTGCTATCATCGAAGGAAAAATGAATTCCCAAGTTTATCAAGACATTTTGCAGGAGAACTTAAGGCCACCTGTCCACCAGCTGAAGCTCAACAGAAGATGGGTGTTGCAACAGGACAACGACCCAAAGCATAGAAGTAAATCAACAACAGAATGGCTTAAACAGAAGAAAATACACCTTCTGGAGTGGCCCAGAGTCCTGCCTCAACCCGATTGAGATGCTGTGGCATGACCTCAAGAAAGCGATTCACACCAGACATCCCAAGAATATTGCTGAACTGAAACAGTTCTGTAAGGCCTCATGCACACGACCGTTGTGTGCATCCGTGGCCGTTGTTCCGTTTTCCGTGATTTTCTGCGGACCCATTGACTTTCAATGGGTCAGTTGAAAACTCGGAAAATGCACCGTTGTTCATCAGCGGCCATGATCCGTCTTTTCTGGCCGTCCAAAAAATAGGACCTGTCCTATTTTTTGGACGGACAACGGTTCACTGACCCATTCAAGTCAATGGGTCCGTGAAAGAACACGGATGCACACAAGATTGGCATCCGTGATCCGTGGCCGTAGGTTACTTTCATACAGACGGATCCGAAGATCCATCTGCATAAAAGCTTTTTCAGAGCTGAGTTTTCACTGAGAATATACTAAGAACTGTGTACATGACTGCCCCCTGCTGCCTGGCAGCACCCGCTCTCTTACAGGGGGCTGTGATCCGCACAATTAACCCCTCAGGTGCCGCACCTCAGGGGTTAATTGTGCGTATCATAGCCCCCTGCAAGAGATTAGGGGCTGCCAGGCAGCAGGGGGCAGACCCCCCTTCCTCCCCAGTTTTAATTTCATAGGTGGCCAGTGCGGCCCTCCCCCTCCCTCTATTGTATTAACTCATTGGTGGCCAGTGTGCGGCCTCCCCCTGGCCCCCCCCTCCCTCTATTGTATTAACTCAATGGTGGCCAGTGTGCGGCCTCCCCCCGGCCCCCCCCCCCCCCGATCATTGGTGGCAGCGGAGAGTTCCGATCGGAGTCCCAGTTTAATCGCTGGGGCTCTGAACGGTAACCATGGCAATCAGGACGCTACTGCAGTCCTGGTTGCCATGGTTACTTAGCAATATTAGAAGCATCATACTTACCTGCTGGCTGCTGCGCTGTCTGTGACCGGCCAGGAGCTCCTCCTACTCGTAAGTGACAGGTCTGTGCGGCGCATTGCTTAATGATCTGTCACTTACCAGTAGGAGGAGCTCCCGGACGGTCACAGACAGCGCAGCAGCCAGCAGGTAAGTATAATGCTTCTAATATTGCTAAGTAACCATGGGAACCAGGACTGCAGTAGCGTCCTGGTTACCATGGTTACCGATCGGAGCCCCAGCGATTAAACTGTGACTTCGATCGGAACTCTCCGCTGCCACCAATGATGGGGGGAGAGGGGGGGCCGGGGGGAGGCCGCACACTGGCCACCAATGAGTTAATACAATAGAGGGAGGGAGGGGGGCCGGGGGGGCCGCACCCTGGCCACCAATGAGTTAATACAATAGAGGGAGGGAGGGGGGCCCCCTGCTGCCTGGCAGCCCCTGATCTCTTACAGGGGGCTATGATATGCACAAAATAACCCCTGAGGTGCGGCACCTGAGGGGTTAATTGTGCGGATCACAGCCCCCTGTAAGAGATCGGGTGCTGCCAGGCAGCAGGGGGCAGTCATGTACACAGTTCTTAGTATATTCTAACTAGAAGCGTCCCCATCACCATGGGAACGCCTCTGTGTTAGAATATACTGTCGGATCTGAGTTTCACGATCTAACTCATATCCGACAGTATATTCTAACATAGAGGCATTCCCATGGTGATGGGGACGCTTCAAGTTAAAATATACCATCGGATTGGAGAAGTCAATGGGGGACGGATCCGTTTGCAATTGCACCATATTGTGTCAACGTCAAACGGATCCGTCCCCATTGACTTGCATTGTAAGTCAGGATGGATCCGTTTGGGTCCAGGCGGACGCCAAAACGATTTTTTCTTCATGTCCGTGGATCCTCCAAAAATCAAGGAAGACCCACGGAAGAAAAAACGGACACGGATCACGGACCTACGGACCCCGTTTTTGCGGACTTTAAAAAAAAATGGTCGTGTGCATGAGGCCTAAAGAGGAAATCCATATAATTCCAAACGGTTCAGATACTTTTTCTTGCAACTGTATTTATCCTGTGACTGCCTAATATATCTACAACCAGAGAATCCAAAGTTCTTTGCTGTCAGGTGAATGCCTATTGGCTAATTTTTGGGGCCTGTACTGGCCGGCAGTTACCGTATTTTTCGCCGTATAAGACGCACCGGCCCATAAGACGCACCTAGGTTTTTGGGGAGGAAAATAAGATGAAAAAATTGTGAAAAAATATATTTATTTTTTTTATATTTAAAATTTTTATTAGTTTTTCAACAAGAAAACAATGGGTTACACTGTATCAAGGCAAGGGCGCGCAGGCCTAAGCATTTACAGTTAGCACAGAAAGATAATGAAAAATAGTGAAAAATAAGTTACTTAGTGCTTGAGAGGACGGTATGGGTAAGATCCAAGTAGTACATTCTAGACATTTTAAAACTTTACTTAGACATCACATATGCTTCGTATACACAAGCAAGACAATGCTATGTAGGCGTCAAAGGCACACAAGTAAAATACGAATCTACAAAGAAGGAGATCCAGAGGTTGATGGTCAGAGGACATAAATCGGAGCTTCACCACTCTAGTGTGAGTTTCTGAAGTCCGACCAGGGGGACCACTTTTTGAGGAATGTGTTATGGGATCGCATTTCCCAAGAAGAGAGTTCTTCAAACCTATGGATTTGGTCTATTTTTTGGATCCAATCATCCATGGTTGGAACCTGGGGATGAAGCCAATGTTTGGGAAGCAACAGGCGGGCAGCCATTAACATTTGCATGAATAAGTATGACGGTTTCACACTCTGATCCTCAAGGGAGAAGGACAAGAGAGCTAGTTGCGGAGAGGGTGAAATAGAGGTCCCGCAGATCTTGCTTGATGTAGCAAAAATCTCCACCCACCATCTGTGTATATTGGGACATGTCCACCAGATGTGAAAGAAAGTTCCTTTTCCCCCACAGTGCCTCCAACAAGCATCCGAAGCAGATTCTGAGTACAATGATGTTTTGTCAGGTGTATTGTACCACCTAGTGAGGATCTTGTAACTATTTTCCTGGATCCGAACACAGCGTGAGGCACTGTGGGGATAGCTAAGGAGACTGGGTAGGCTGTTAAATGGGAAAACTATATTAAGGTCCCTTTCCCAACTACTCACGAATGACGGTTTGGCAAGCATGGGTCGGAAAACGTAATTTACTATAGATCAGCGAAATTAATTTCCTAGGCATAGTTTGGAGTGAAATAACTGCTTCGAGCCAGACTAAAGGTCGTGATAAATCTCCTAAATTGATATGTTGTTTCAAGTAAGCTCTTAGATAAGCCATGGTAAAGATATCACATGGGTGCGGGTTTAAAATAGTGTTAAGTGCTTGTAGGTCTAGCCATTCACCCGAAGACAATGCCAGGGAGTTAATGTGTATAGAGGAAGACTTAAGTGTTTGGGAAGTCGCGGATTTTATTGCCCCGGGGGCTGTGCCAATTATGTCCTTCACCGTCAGAAGGGGGGAGGGATATGGTATAGAGCAGTGTGAGTAAGAAACCCATTTCCAGGCCTCTAGAGTAGCTTTAATTATCGGGTATTGGGAGAATTGTCCTGGGATGACCGTTTGGGAGCCTAGTAGTAGTGCTCAAGGGGATTTTTGTAGTATATCTAATTCCAGTTCCACCAAGAGGGAAGGCGGGGAGGAGTGCAACCAAGCTACCACTCGGGTTAGAAGGATAGCTTTACTGTAGATTTCAGGATTAGGCAGCCCGATCCCTCCCGCATGCTTAGGTTTGGTGAGTAATGAAGATGATAGTCTCGCTCTTTTACCATGCCAAATAAATGTCCTGAATTTTTAAAAAATTTGGTCATAATATTGTTTGGGGACTGAGATTGGCAATACCTGTTGTAGGTAGGTGAGGCGAGGAAGGATTAAGGAGGCTAGAAGATTCTTGCGGCCAAACCAAGATAGGGTTGGGTTGGACTTTGCCAAATTGTCAATGGCCTCAAAAATGGACTTCCTAAGAGGGATATAGTTAAGAGCAAAGAGGTCATGTATGTTAGAACTCAGTTTGACTCCCAAGTAAGTGATTGTTCTTGAGGACCAGTTAAATGGGGAATCGGCCTTCAGCTGGTTTTTTGTGGAGTTGGAAATTCCCGTACAAAGCACCAAGGACTTGCTAGCATTAATTTTGAAGTCTGAGGTTCGACTAAAGCAATTTAGATGACTTTGAATCCGAGGGAGGGAGACTTTGGGGTTAGTCGTCATTATCAGGACGTCGTCGGCGAATGCTGCAACTTTCTGTTCCCTGCCTCCCAAACATAGACCCGAAATCTCCCCGTCAAGTCTGAAGTTAGCAAGGAGGGGTTCTAGCGCTAAAATGAAAAGGAGGGGTGAGAGAGGGCAACCCTGTCTAGTTCCGTTACTTATTGTAAATGGAACAGATAGGTTTCCATTGACTTGTACTCTTGCCGACGCATACTCGTACATGGCGAAGGTAGCTAGTATAAAGGGACCAGGGAGGCCAAACCTCACCAGAGTATGTTTTAGATATTGCCAATTTACCCTGTCGAATGCTTTCTCCGCATCCGTACTAAGGAGAAGCAAAGGGGAAGAGAGTCTTTTGGTGTGGCAGAGGGTATTAATCACCCTGGCCGTGTTGTCTTTACCCTCTCTGGTGCGGATAAAGCCAACCTGATCCCCGTGTATGAGGGAGGGGAGAAAGATAGCCAATCTATTAGCTAACATTTTGGCCAGGAGCTTGAGGTCTATGTTTAGGAGGGATATAGGTCTATAGTTAGAGCATTGTTTGGGATCTTTCCCTTCTTTTGGTATAAGGGAGATATGTGCCATGGTCATGTCTCTGGAAAGAGGGCGGCCCAATAATGTTTGATTACAGACTTCTAGGAGGTAGGGAAGGAGTATTCCCTGAAAGGTTTTATAGTATGACAGGGGAAACCCATCTGGGCCAGGGCTCTTTCCCGACGGCATTTGTGAGATGGCGTTCTTAAGTTCCGTAATAGTGAGAGGAGCTTCCAGTTTTAGTTTTTGATCTGGGGAGAGAGATGGTATCTTAGAAGAGTTCAGGAAATTTTCTATAGCAGATAATCTCTTCTCAGGCGTCTCAGTGGGGGGGAGATTATAGAGGTTATCATAATAAGTCCGAAATTGTGCAGTGATCTGGGAGAGGGAGAAAATCGGTTTGTCATCAGATGAAGAGAGTTGGTGGACATAGTTAGAGGACCTTCTCCCCTTAATCCTACTCATCAGAAATTTAGTTGCCTTATCCCCATGAGCAAAGAACTTATGTTTAATGCTCATGTAGTACTTGGCTGCTTTGGAAGATAAAAGAGATTTCAATTTAGCTCTATTATCTGACAGTTCTTTTAAGTGGGGGGCAGAGTCGGAAGATTTATGACAGAGTTCCAGTCTCTGAATTTCTCTGAGGATATCATCTATAGCTTTTTCTTGAAGTTTCTTTTTGTGGGAACCTATACTGATAAAGTGGCCTCTGATGACCGGTGTGTGAGCCTCCCAGAGAGTGTTGATAGAAATGTCTGGGCTTTTATTTAGGGAAAAGTAGTCTAATAGGTGCTTAGAAATCCGGTCTATTGAATCTTGGGAACCCAGGAGAGTTTCATTCAAACGCCAATTAAAACAAGAGGGTTTTTTTGAGGGAGCTAGTATCTGGATGAAAATAGGGGAATGATCTGACAGATGTATAGAACCTATCGAGGCTGAGCTACACAGATGGAGGTGCTCTTTTGATATGAAGAGGTAGTCTAGCCTGTGGTAGGTGGCATGGGGAGCAGAATAAAAGGTGTAATCTAGGTCATTAGGATGGTGAGAGCGCCAGGAGTCAACCAGGTGAAGACCCCAGAGGTTCTTCCTGATGGATTTAAGGGATTTACCAGGCAGGGATGATCTGTGGGATGAAACATCGAGTTGCGGGAATAGAGCAACATTCAGATCCCCTCCCAATATCACAATACCCTCTTTAAAGGGGTTAAAGATGGAGACTATGTTAGCTATCCATTGGGATTGGTTGGAGTTAGGAACATACACATTTGCAAAGGTATATATTTGTTGTCCAATAGAACCCTTAATCAGGATATACCGTCCGTCTGGGTCAAGTATTTGATCTATGATTTTAAATGGAACCCTTCTATGAAATCCTATACTGACCCCGCATGATGCGGATGAGTTGCCCCCACAATGAAACCAGTCCGAGTAATAAGAGAACTGCATATTGGGGTAATGATTGAAACGGTAGTGTGTCTCTTGGAGGAACACCACTTCAACTTTGGCTTTTCTTAGAATGGTAAAGACTTGGCTCCTTTTGGAGGGGGAGTGAAAGCCCTTAACATTGTAAGAAGCAATGTGTAGGTCAGCCATTTGGTGAGGTGTAGGTGAGATTACCTCTGAGCCAAGAGTGTCTCCTCCAAGAGAGGAAATAGATAGTATGTAGTCTTGTCTCCACGCGAGTGTACTGGGTCAGGATACAACAAATATCGTACGTAGTCAGTTTGCGCGTCGCATACCTTGAAGAAAGAACAGGGTAAAAACAAAGAACAGAACATAGGGGAACAAACAAGGAATAAATCAGCATATTTGAATATACTGCATACATGTGGGGGAAATTTGGTCTAGTGACCGTGGAGGAGGGCGAACAACACCTCTGATGAGGCCCATGAATTATCAGGGAGAATGGTTCCATCTGGGCGATGTAACCAGTATGTTAATACTGACATTATATCAAACATTAAGCAGATTAATAACATGGCATCAATGAACCTGCTCAGGATAAATGGTTAAGTATTTGCGCCAGCATAAGTACAGGGATTCTTGTGGTTTTACTCAATGTTCCTGAGAGAGGCTTCTAGGAGTGAGCTGCAAGCTTCTTTTCTTAGATCTGGAGGACTTCGGGGTACGTAGGACTTCGAATGGAACTATTTTAGGCAGGTCAGGAAGGTCCCGTAAGTCCTGAAAAAGTTCCCAATTCTCAATCGGCAAAGGATCCACCTTCAAAAGATCATAGGTGGCTTGCAGATCTGTGAAGGACGTGATGAAGACTTTTTTCCCGGCAAAGAAGAAAGCAAGTCCGAAAGGGTAGGACCATCGGTAAGGTATTTTGTTGGACCGGAGCCAATCGGTCAAGGGTTTGAGCGCCCTGCGCTTTTTCAGCGTAGAGGGTGCCAAATCTTGATAAATCTCCAGCTTGGAATCTTCGTATGTCAGTCCAGCATTATTACGGGCAGCTTCCAAGATGGCGGATTTTACAGGAAAGTTCAGGAACTTGCAGATGACGTCCCTAGGCGGTTCGGAGGGCTTGGGTTTCGGACGAAGGGCCCTGTGAGCCCGTTCTATGACCACATCTTGCGGAAAATTAGGCCCTAGTAGTGAACTGCAAATAGCTAGAACAGCCGCAGGAATATCTCCAGGTAGGACCGCTTCTGAAATCCCACGGAACCTTAAATTGTTCCGGCGCCCTCTGTTTTCTTGGTCTTCAATAGTGTTGTGCATCACATTCAAGTAGTTAGAGCAGCGGCGCAAAGCATCGGACACTGCTGTATGGTGATTCAGAGAGGCCGTTTGATGTAGCTCCAGGGTTTCTACCCTGTCCCCTATGTGCCGTACCTCCTGTCTAAAGGCTGATATTTCAGTGAGAATGGGTTCCATTACCCTACTCAGGGCACGATCTAGATATTTCCTAGTAAGTGGTAGGTCAGGACTGACCTGGTTATCCTCAGTATCACTCTCATCTTCCGAGAGGGTAGGAGCCCGCTTTGGCGCTTTGTGCTGTGATGACGGCGCCATTTTGGTTTCTCTAGCCGCGACCGTTGCGGCCGCTTTCTTGAGGAATTTATCCATCTCTCCAGGCGGGATCTGTCCCTTGATGTTGGTGGGGTGGTCGCCTTGCTTCTGGTTGCCGATTTTAACCATGCTCGCCCGTTTATGCTACTGTAAGCTGGTGTTGTAAGTAAACCTCCTGGGAGCGCAGGGAACTATGCGGCCATCTCCGTCCGGCGCTAGCTCCGCCCCCCGTGAAAAAATATTTTTAACCAAAAGGTGTGCTGTGTGTTTGGTGGGTTTGGAACTAATGGTGGTCTGTGGATGGCACTATTACTGGGGATCTGTGGATGACGGACACTGTTATGAAGGGGATCTGTGGATGATGGACACTGTTATGGGGGGATCTGTGGATGACGGACACTGTTATGGGGGGATCTGTGATGGACACTGTTATGGGGGGATCTGTGATGGACACTGTTATGGGGGGATCTGTGGCTTGCACTGTTACAGGGGGCTCTGTGGCTGGCACTGTTACAGGGGGGGGATCTGTGGATGGCACTGTTATATATGTGTCATCCACAGACCCTCCCAGCCCATAACTGTGCCATCCACAGATCCCCTGCCGCTCCAGTATACAAATATAAGATGTCTTATTCAATTAATAGTTATTAAACATGCCCCCCAACTCCTAATAGTACCTTACATCCTAACCGCTTCAGTACAATGGAGGCAGGCAGGCCGGGCGGCCGGCGCGTCACTCACTGACGTCACTTGCCTGCACCGCCCACTTCATTCATAAAGTAGGCGGCGCAGGCACGTGACATCAGGGAGTTACGCTGCCTGCCGCCATTGTACTGAAGCGCTTAGGATTTAAGGTACTATTAGGAATAAAGGGGCATAGTTAATAACTATTAATTAAATGAGACATATTATATTAGTATACCGGAGCGGCGGGGCGGGGCTATAATACAGTGACTGCCCCGCCCTGCCGCTATTGCCGGCCCCCAGCTCCTCCTCCCAGTCCCTCCCTGAGTCCCTGCTTGCTTTACATCGCAGCTTGCGATGTAAAACTGACAGCATTCGCCGTATAAGACGCAGTACTTACGGTACTTTTTTTTATCTCTAGCCACATAATCACACTCCTGTCTCACTCCTCTGCCTCTCATTATGGTGGCGTATGAATCGCATTTACCATAAGGACTATCTAATGTCACAGGGTCATGTGACTGTGCCCCTCACCCTGTACTGTGCCCCCTTATACCCCGCATTGTGCCCTCTTACCACACCCTGTGCAGTGCCCCTAGTCATTCCCTGTACTGTGCCCTCTTATACCCTTTTATCCGGTCACAGTATGGCGGCGTTATCCGGTCACGGTATGGCAGTATTATCCGGTCAATGTATGGCGGTGGTATCCAATAACTGGATGGCCATAACTGTATCCCTTTCCCTGTCTATGCCATCCTTTTATAGATCTGGCATGAGCAGGAAAAATATGCAGATTGCGGTGCTAAGGACCTTTGCGCCACAATCTGTGTCAGAAATACGCCTAACATAGACGTATTTCTATATAATAAATGACCACATAATTGTATTATTATTTGGGGGTAGGGCTAATATCTTTATATTATATAGATTCTAGTGTATTATACTGTGCCCTGTATTTCCCAGTAGAAAATGATCCTTGGGAAGCACAGTCCTCATCCCTGACCACCAGGACCAGGTAGTGCTCTGTCAGTACATGGCGGCCTCCCCTCTCCGCCACGCTGCTCCGCTGTGTACTGGTGCCTATTCTGACACTAGGGCTGGGATCACATGTTATTTTTGCCATCCATTTAATGCATACCAAAAATGTACGTGTTAACAGATGCTTCAGACTGATGCCGTACAGTGGCGTCCGTTCACCATACTGTTCCATGGTAGAAAAAAAATGTACATTAACGTATGCATTTTTTTTATGGCAGGATACAAAACGTGGAGTGCTGCACATGTGTACACATCAAACCGATAGGAAATAAAAACTTTCTAGGCTCCAGCAGGGCACATTTTTGAGAGTTTCCCTTTAAGACGCATAAAAATGGCCCCTTATTAAAATACATATTTTTTGTGGGAATTTTTGCCAATGATCCCCCCTCTGGTATATCACTGTCCATGTTGTGGGACTATTTGTGTACTTCTAGTAAGTGTTTGCTGGCTAAAAATATGACCTAAAGGTTTTTCAAGTTCGCCTGCCATTAAAGTGAATGGGGCCCGCCGCGAACGCGAATCGTCCATCACTACCTATAAAGTTCTGCTGTGAAATTACAATGAACATTAAAAGGGTTGTCTAGGATATAAATGGGTAATTCCATGAAAAAAAATTAAAAACCAGAAATCGTATGGTACTCTTAATTTAAACTGACAGCTCAGGGGACGTGTCCTTTCTCAGGGGGCTGAGAACTGTCAAAGCTTCTAACAGTGGCAGTTGAAGGATGGAACTAAGCACCCGCGAAAACCTCGGCAATGTTACTGACGTGGACAGATATGGAAAGAACAGACAGCAGGTGGCGCTATACAGATAGATTTTATTGAATAACTCAGTAGCTATATACTACATTTTCAACTGCATGCTATTAAATTATTTAGATCCAGGTGCTGGTTTGAAAAATGTTAACAGTTTCAGTTTTCGTGGGATGAACCCTTTAAATAATGATTATCTACCTTAAGAGAGGTTATCAAAATCAGATCACTGGGGGGGGGGGGTCTTAGAATCCTAACACTTCCAACAATCAACTGTTTATAGGGGCCATGGGCTCGAGTGGCCTCTTCTTTGGGCTTCTGACATCACATCCATAGGTCTCAATCTCTATACAATGTACGGCGTTGTGTCTGGTATACTATGAACAGGCCACAGACCTCCACTGATCTGATATTGATGACCTACCCTAAGGCCTCTTTCACACGGGCGTCAGTTTTTTTGCCTGGATAAGAGGCGGGTGCGTTGCGGTAAAATGCACGATTTTTCCGCGCGAGTGCAAAACATTGTCATGCGTTGCACTCGCGTGAGAAAAATCGCGCATGTTTGGTACCCAAACCCGAACTTCTTCACAGAAGTTCGGGCTTGGGATTGATGTTCTGAAGATTGTATTGTAACATGGTTATAAGGGAAAATAATAGCATTCTGAATACAGAATGCATAGTAAAACAGCGCTAGAAGGGTTAAAAAAAAAAAGAAAAAATTTAACGCACCTTAGTCCACTTGATCGCGAAGCCGGCATCTCCTTATGTCTCCTCTGCGCTGAACAGGACCTGGGGTGAGCATTAAATAGAGGTTAAGGACCTTTGATGACGTCACTCCGGTCATCACATGGTACGTCACATGATCTTTTACCATGGTGATTCACCATGGTAAAAGACCATGTGATGACCGGAGTGACGTCATCAACGGTCCTTAACCTCTATTTAATGCTCACCCCAGGTCCTGTTCAGCGCAGAGGAGACACAAGGAGATGCCGGCTTCGCTATCAAGTGGACTAAGGTGAGTTACATTTTTTTTTTAACCCCTCTAGCGCTGTTTTACTATGCATTCTGTATTCAGAATGCTATTATTTTCCCTTATAACCATGTTATAAGGGAAAATAATAATGATCGGGTCTCCATCCCGATCGTCTCCTAGCAACCGTGCGTGAAAATCGCACTGTATCCGTACTTGCTTGCGGATGCTATGCGATTTTCACGATTCCCATTCACTTCTATGGGGCCTGCGTCGCGTGAAAATCGGACAATATAGAGCATGCTGCGATTTTCACTCAATGCACAAGTGATGCGTGAAAATCACCGCTCATGTGCACAGCCCCATAGAAATGAATGGGTCAGGATTCAGTACAGGTGCAATACGTTCACCGCACGCATCGCACCCGCACGGAAAACTCGCCCGTGTGAAAGGGGCCTTAAGCTTCCGTTTGGATTTTCTGCCCTCCAACAGACAATTTGCAGTGTATCCTGCTATGTTTGAACATGGACTAAGCATAGAGGGGGTCCCAAGCAGGTCCATATCTACTAGTATGATATATGGGGATGCATTTATGAGACAGCCACTTTTAAAGCAGGTGTAATAGCCCAGAGTAGTATTACCATTCCTACACTCTGCTACTGTCTCCAATGGGCTAACAATAATGTCATCCTTGTATTTATTCCAGGTCCTTTATATTGTGCATTGATAATATTGATCTGATTGATCTATTGATCTCATGTAATGTTCCTGGTTGTTCAGCAGATGGTGTTATGTATTTGTGACAGAGAGAGAGAATGATTCTGAGATAGAATGGAACTTACCATTCCATTCTCCCCCTTTTGGGCAGAAGTGGGCTAGTCCTGCTTCCTAACAGAAGGAGGGGTTGCAGTTCTAGTTGATTCCAGTCTAGTCTAGACAGTGATGCTGAGAAGAAATGAAAAATGTAACCTCAAGGGGAAAGTTCCCCCCTCCTGCACAAGGAGTCTCTTCAGAGGGAAGCAGCTCATAGAGCACCATGACTCCTTACAGATTAAGTCTACATGTACACGACCGTTGTGTGTTTTGCAGTCCGCAAATTGCGGATCCGCAAAACACGGAAGCCGCCCGTGTGCCTTCCTGCAATTTGAGGAACAGACCAGGCGGCCCATTGTAGAAATGCCTATTCTTGTCCGCAAAACGGACAAGAATAGGACATGTTATATTTTTTTTTGCGGGGCCACAGAACAGAGCAATGGATGCAGACAGCATACGGAGTGCTGTCTGCATCTTTTGTAGCCCCATTGAAGTGAATGGGTCCGCATCCGAGCCTCAAAAACTGCGGACCAAAACAACGGTTGTGTGCATGAGGCCTAAGAGACAGAGTATTGTGAGGGGGTCAACAGCCGAAGGCACCCCACTC